>NC_056734.1:800661963-800999463 GCF_019279795.1 Protopterus annectens
AAGGGAATCAATCAGTGTACAGCAAAAGTGCTAACCTCTGTACCAACATGCATCCCATAATTAAGTTGTGCTTTGTTATCAGATGAGTTACTTTACAAAGGTGCTTGAAACAATTATTTTTGTCCTCAGTATTAACTGTAATCAGACACTTTCAAGTGCCCATCACGTTATGATATTTACTCAATGTGAAAAGTAGTTTGTACAACAAATGATACCTTTTCGGTATTATAAAGCTTTGTGATAGCCCTACACCACCAAATTGGTTTAGTGAAGGAATGCAGACAGGCATTTAAGAGGCTATAGTACAGTGGAGAAAGGTAATGGGGAAAGTAGGGAAAGAGGTAGCACAGATGTTTAAATGCACTCAGAGCACAAGCTACATAGACTTATTCTGCCATCACAGATAATTACAAACATGCTGCACATTTCTCTGATGAACATTGGCAGCTCTGTATCCTTCAATGTCTGTTTTAGCTCACATTTATTCTGAGATGCTTTATTCTTTTTGAGTGTGTTTGTTTAGGAATATCTTGGGACTACCGCACCTTATCTTTGATACACCGCATCAATACATTTGTATATCAGTGAAAAAATAAGTTAGGTGGAGGATATAGGGGATTATGATCAGGTCACTTATTGTAACCTGCATATTATGTGCTCAGGTGCTCAGGACATGGATGCCAACCAGCTCTCAAGGTAAATCTTGGCATACATGTTTAGAACACATAATTCTTTACGGTCGCAGGCCTGATCATAATTCTTTGTAGTGCATGTAGAGTTGTCTTCTCCATGTACTACTAGCCAGTCAAAAATTAGATTGAAAAAATGTGAAGTGTTGTGCCAGCTTTGAAAGCTGGTAAGACAGTGGTTGATGTCCTGATGCATTCACTGGCTAGAGCAAATAGTTTAATTCAAAATGCATGTCTAGTTTAGCAGACAGCAGGCAGAAACAGTAGTCAAAACAAAGCTATTTCATGTCCTGCTGCTGCTTTCTGGTCAGCGGTGTATGCTTTTAGTGCAGATACCACTCTAAATGTTTTCAAGGCTGGGTGCCAAGTTATAGTACTGCTGAACTAAGATATAACTTAAAGAAAAACTCCACCCTCTCATTACAGTTTATCTCAATCATTAGGTTTCTTTGCTCCCTACAATATGGTTCCAGCATTGTGTATGTACCGGAAACCTGCTTGTAGTTTTTAAAACTTTTATTTCCTTGCATTGGAGTCAAAGGAAGGGAAAGCCCGCCTACTTTTTTTTTTTTACAGAGAAATTCGTTTCCGCCTGCATGACATATCATAAACACAGTTAAATATGTTGTTTACCCTGTCAGGTACTGCTGTCAATCTTTGATGGGCAATTAATCCTGCTAATGTCAGGAACACAGCAGCTGATATAAAAATATAAAAAAAAAAGACAGAAAGCTGTGGAACTGTTTCCACTGTTTTTATTGCAGAGGTGAGGAGAACTTAACACTCCCCTTTCATAGCAAAACAAAGCGATTAGATCAGTCAGGGGTTTAAAGCCAATTGTCAAGTCTTGTGACAAATTTACATAAGCAGCAACACAATATTGAAATTCTAAGCTTTAAATGCAATCTGTAATAGTTTGTGTTAAGATAACTAGAGTAGTAGCAAAGATTTCTGGGACATTTAGAGAAAAGTCAGTAAATATTTTTTCTTGTAAAGTATAAATGCATTTACAATTTACAAGACACCCCCCCCACCACCACAGGCCAGAACTGCAGAAAGAGAGTCAGGTGGCAATCCTATCAACTAGGTGCACTGATACTGTTCATAAAAAAGGTATTTTATGCTTTGTGTGACATCTTAACAGAGGTAGATGCATATCTGATACATGCAGATCCATTGAAAGAGATTCCTTGCATCATACCTCTCAACCTGGAAACATCAAAAATCTGGATAAGGCCCATGAAAAATAGGTACAAATATGTGTGCTGATTAACATAAAATTAGCATACATAATTATGTAACCCCATCCATTCCAATGGAATTATGGGATACCAACTTTCAAACGCAAACTGAAGAACAGACAACCAAAATATGACACTACAGTCCCCCTGCAGCCATTCCAGTGTCCCATTACCTGGCTATTTCATCCCATTTACCATAAACACTAATATGCATACTGCTTTAGTTCTACATTGATTATTTGAATTTTATTTTTACACTTTATAGCACAATGCACAAACACTAATAGATATCTGCTAAACAAAGCGATACTGTCTCACAATGAAAATAAACATAGCATAGCATTAAAACTTCTCTGCTCTTGAAACTCACATTCATTGAAACAGCATTGAAAACCATAACACATCCAAAAAAAAATGCATCTGGCCAGTGGTGGATAAAGATTACCTTTGGGCTGTTTTCAAATCATAGGCTCCTTTCACACAAAACAAGAAACATACATGGGTTCTTTGATACTCCTTCTGGACTTTATTAAATTACATTCCTTGTATAATACAGCACACTTGTTAGACTTAGAGCACATTTTAAATTTATCGTTTGAACATTTTTCCAGTAGGCAATGAAACAAAATGAACCAATGAAAAAACTGCCCAATTCAGAACATTTCCATCATAAAAGTCTACTTTCACACACATTTTTTTCTTATAATGCAGCACAAAATGTAATCATTCTGATTTTCTGTTCCTGAATTTGGGTTATTTTTTGCTCTTTCCACTGAGACACAAATGCCCTTGTGCTTGACATTTGCTCACTTCTGTTTTATTTGTAGCTACACCCTTGACTTGTTACACCCACCTACTTTAAAAGTACAACATAGTACAGTATCAGCAATGCATCTACAGACTGTGGGAGTAGAACCCACAGTCGTCTGCATCAAAAGCAAGCATTTAACCTGTTATGCTATTAACAATGCAAGCAGGCACAGCATAAGCTGCACTAAACTTCTCTTCCCCTGAAGCTCTCAGCTCCTTGTAACATCCACTCAACACACAACTGTATCTCTCAACTGTGCATCCCAAGAAATCCAAATTTTATTTTTTGGGGGGGACGAAAGCCCAAAAACCAGGGACACATTTTAAACCTTGTACATTTTAAACCTTGCTTATATCATTTTGGAAAGTTGCTTGAATAAAATGGTGCGTTACCACCATGCGTTTCACTGCCAAGTCTTAAACCCAGGACCCTATGCACTACAGTCAGAGCAACATACCACTATGCCAAATTTGTAGTTTTCTGAACTTAAATGGCTATCATTTCGTGAATTCAGTTCTCACATCTTACCATAGCTATCAAACTGTTAGCACAAAAAAAAACCTGGACAAAGCCAATAATACGGGAATACATTACAGCCCTGAAAATATAATGGCTGTGGTGGTGCAGCAGTTAGCATTGTTGCCTCACAGTAAGAGGCTTTCCGGTTTGATTCTCGGTAGGTACGTGCATGCATGAATGGGTGTGCCTTCTCTGAAGGTTGGGTGTTGAACTGGCACTGTAAAAATCCACTGCCATTCATAAGTGGACAGGTGATCTGATGTGGTGACCCCTAACTGGGAAACAACAACATTACAGCCCTAAAAATAGGGACAAATTTTAAATACTGACCTTATAAACTTAGAAAATTGCTAGAATAAAGGTTTTGTGTTACCATTTATTTTCTGAAGAATACGAAGTCTGAAATTCAAGTGCCTGTCATAAATTCAATCCTTCACTGACTTGCCATAAAAAGCCATAAAAACACAGATTTTATGAGGAACAGAACAAATATGAGGCAGAAATCCAGAGTTTCACAAGGGGTGGTGCATAGGGACTTTAGGCTCTTGCCACTTGAACCAAAAGATAAAGGTTTGAGCCTGGGTTCCTCCTCTAGCCACCAGGTCTATTCACCTGGGGCATTTTACATTCACACAAAAATCAGAGACAGATGTTAAATATTGCTTTTATATACTTAGAAAGTTGCTTGAATAACTATTTTGCATTTTATGAAGGATGCGAAGTCTGTCATTATTTAGTGACTGCAATTCATTCTTCAACAATTTGGCAGGAAAAACACAATTTTATTAAGAGCAGACAAAATATTTCAGGCAAAATCAGTGGCATTCTGGTAAAATCAAAGACATTTGGGAGGTATACTGTCAAGCATGAGACCAGGAAAGAGAAAACTGGCATGCTACACACACTTCAATATTTAGTACATTTGCACTACCAATCGTACCCATCTATGACAACCACCACGTTTTGTGCCTTTTCTCGTCCACTGTTTCTAACCCTGTTAAATCCTTTAGTCTTGCAAAGAAACTGGAAGGTGGCAGACTGCCTGCCCAGTGGATTTCTCATTAGTTACATTTTCTGTGCACTTTAATATGCACCTAAAGTGCACCACAACTAAACACACACACACATACACACACCATGCTGACCAAGATTAAATCCATCCATTCCGTTCTCACACACAACATTAATTACAGCAGGAAGCAGCTGACTAGGATTAAATCCATTCTGTACACACACTCCTTACATGTCAGTAAAATCCGTTCTCGCAATGCTGACTCCTAAGTTACTTGTCAGTAATTAAATCCATTCCGTTCTCACACACACAACGTGCTGGAAGCATTTCTGGTTCTTGCTCACATTTGATTAAATTCATTCCGTCTCGCAATGTTAATTCCAGCAGGAAGCATTTCTGGTTCCCACTCGCATTCCAGTTCTAGGAGCTCAAGTCCGACAGGCTGGTAGGCCTGATGGAGCTGACGTCATTGCGCACATGATGATGACAGCTCCGTCAGCATGAAAATTAAAAAAACAAAGAAAAAATCGGAAATGAAGGGGTGCCACTCGGGAATCATGGCACCCCTCCATTTGAACCCCAAAACTCTGTAAAAAACAAGTAATTTGGTGCTGTTGGGAGGTATGCCTTGCATTGTCTGAGAGCAACCCTGGACTACAGCTTAGACTAAGCACCTCATTGGTTCTTTTGAGCTTTTTTTCTTAAAAGTTGTCTCAGGTTTCAACTTTCTGTTACCTAAGAAGTTAAGTTGTGAGTGTTTCTGCCATTTCACACTTAGCTAATCGAAGGAAGGACACTGAGCAAACTCGGGACTATAATATATAACATTAAGTATCCTGTTTTTTACTTATTTTGTTTTTTATTTCTTTGTTATTTATAGCACTTTGTGTACTTTATATTTTTCTAGCTAGTTTCACTGTGTGTGAGGTATTAACTGGAAATTGTCCACTTTTATTAAGCATCTGTTGGGTTGTTTTGTTTCTGATAACTTGTTGCAGTTAAACGTTTTCTCTAGAGGCTCCTTTAGCTGTTTAAAACTTTCATTTAAAGGCTCACTGCTGCTTTTCTGTTGTGAAAAACATTTCTGCAGTTTGTTCCCACCCTCCCTCTCTGTCCCTCCCTGTTGGTATGGTGTTTTTATATAGTTGGTGACTTTGCAGCTGCTCGCCCCTAGTGTAAATTTGATCTGGGACCCTCCTCCCAGTCTAGTGTCATTACCTCATTCTACCCAGTACAGGAAGAACATTTGAGAAGGCCAGTCAGCTTAGTTTCTGCTATTCCTTTCTCTCTTTCCACTAACAAAAAAAAAAAAAAAAAAAAAAATTTCTAAGCTTGTTTCCTGCCTTTCCTGTGGGTAGTCTAGCCTGGATATAGATTTGCTGTGTCCAGGACTATTTGTAGGCATCTAGGCCCCCAAGCCTTTCTGTGTTGGAGGGAAGCCTTCTAGCTTAATTTTGTTTCTTAGAACTAGCAAGTTTTTTGTTTCAACACTCGTCTGTTTCTTTGAGCTCAGCACTTGTTCAGAACTTATTGTAAGCACTAAATAAGCTACAAATTACTACAGCACTCAACTTTCCTCACTGCCTAGAGGAAAACAGTTTCTAGTACTTAACAAATTAGCACCTATCCAAGGTGTCTAAGGGTCAGCTCCTGGTGTTTTCTCCTGTCTACCTGATGAATCTGGGCATCTTGGGGCAATGCAGTAATTGCCTCATGTACACAGGCAACACTCTCCTCCTACCACCCAACACTACAACCTGTGAGAGATGCACTTATATAGCCAAAATGGAAGCAAATCTCTCTTCACCCAAGACTGGACTAGACAGTCAAGAGGAGAAGGTAAACACTTGCACCACACCACACTCAGCACATAGTCCCTTAAAACCTACACCACCAAAACACACACATAGAAACACAAAGCACACATCTACATTCATGGAGGCTCTCAGTAAAAACCTGCCCAAGCAACAGGGACCTCCAAAGCAGAAACACAAGCAACCTCCACCCCTCAACACAACCCAAATGAGACATAGCCCACAAACTCAGTGTGCCACTCAACCACAGCCCATAAGGCATAACAACGTACCCAACACTCTAGTCATAGATGACTCTATAGTCAGGCACACTGATGTTCCACTCACCAGGCTAAACAAAGAGAAAGTTACTGTCAGCTGCCTGTCGGGTGCCAGGATCCGCCACATAACGCATGCACTCAGGTCACTCCACAGCAAGTACAAATATGACTCTGTCATTGTCCATGTTGGTGTGAATGACCTGAGACGTACCTCCTTGGACTACATGAAAAGGGACATGGAGGAGGTGTCCAATCTTGTAGCCCAGGCAGGTATGACCCTAGCCCTGAGTAGCATCCTGCCATCACCCAGAATGATACCACAGTACAAGGACAAAATGATTGACTTCAACAATTGGCTAAGCTTCTGGTGTCATTCTAAGGGGATCCAGTATCTGTCTGCCTGGGGTGACATGATCGACAAGCCATGATGCTTTGCCAAAGATGGCCTGCACCTGTCACCCCCTGGATTCTGGATACTGGCTAAGGCTCCAGCCCACCCTATAGTGCCTGGTTTAGGCAAGGTTCAAATGAGAAATTCACCACCCTAACAGGTACAGGCAAGAAGAATCTGAGGGTATTGCTACTCAATGCTAGAAGTCTAAACCTCAAAATACACTCTCTCGAGACACTCCTTAAAATGAAGAACATCGACATCTGTGCAGTGACAGAGACCTGGTTCAGTTCTCCAGAGAGTACCCCTGCATTACCAGGCTATAATTCATACCACACCTTTCGACCACCTAACCTGAACCAAAACACTAAAGGTGGAGGAGTGTCCATATTCATTAAGGATATCTACACCTCCAGGCTAGTTGCTCAGCATAATGCATCCGAGATTATCCAAGTGCAACTAACTCTGGGCAAGACCGCAATCCAAATTGTAGCTTGCTACAGATCCCCCACCATGCCCCAGGATTCCCACTCCTCATTTCTTAATACACTGGAAATATTAGGGTACAACCTAACACCCTAATAATGGGTGATTTCAACTACCCTACCATTAACTGGGAAAACTACTCATGTACCAACTCTTGTGCTCAACATTTTCTGGAATTCATAAATTCCAATGCCATGGATCAACTTATCCACACCCCCTCCAGGGGCAGCAATATCCTAGACCTGGTTATTACCACCATGGGCAACCGGTGCTCCACACCAGAGGTCAATTCCTTGTTGGTCAGATCTGACCACAAGCTAATCACCCTAGACATCCACATCCCTCCCCCACCCCCCATTAGGGAAACCACAGTAAAAAATTTCTCCAAAGCCAACTTCACGCTTCTTAAGACAGAAGTGGCAAACTTCACGACACCCATGCTGATGGACAATAGAGGTATGACTGCTGAATCCTACACAAATGCACTTTATAAGCACTTACACGAGTGCATGGATCATGCAATCCCTAACAGAACCAAGATGCTATCCTCCAAAAATAGGAAGGCAATCTGGTGGTCCCCTGCCATAAACAAACTGTACAACAGAAGAAAGAAACTGTTGCAAAAAAGAGTAAAATCCCATGAATGGAGAAACTCCCTGGTCAGCCTCAGTAAGAAGCTGAGATCCCTCATAAAATCCTCCAAAGCTAGTTATGAAAACAAAATCGCTACTGACTTTAAAGACAACTACAAAGCATTCTATAGCTATGACAAGAATCTCAGTGGCAACACTCAGATCTGCTCTGAGTTACAGCCTAATGGCACTAAATATACAGAACCAACTGATATTGCCAACATCCTGGCAGAAAGGTTCAGCGCTAACTTTACCCCCCTGTCATCCCCTAAAGGGCCCATCTCTATACCAGAAGAATGCAAAGTTCCTGTAATCATGGCTGCACAGGTAAAAAACACACTATCCAAAGCCAAGAACACAGCATCCATGGGACCTGACAACATCCCGGGCTGTGTTCTACATGAACTACAGAACAAACTGGCACCCCACCTAAGTACCATGTTCAATCATAGCCTCACCTCAGGCTATGTGCCCACTGAATGGCGCACAGTGACAGTTATCCCACTCCACAAAGGGGGAGCCACCACAGATCCCGGAAACTACCACCCCATTAGCCTAACGAGCCTGGTCTGCAAGGCTATGGAACGTATCATCATGGAACTTATAAACAATGACATTGGTAATCTCCAAACTCAGGACCGCACCCATTTCAGGTTTGTAAAAGGCAGATCATGTCTCCTAAATCTGATAGACTTCTTTGAAGCGGTCACCAAAGCCGTAGATGAGGGTAAGGGGGTTCACACAGCCTATCTAGATCTCGCCAAGGCTTTCGACACCATCCCCCACTCTGGGATTATAGATAAACTTAAACTCACTAAACTAGGTATAAATCCCTATGTCACAAGATGGGTTGCCAACTGGCGCACTGACAGAACCCATACTGTGAAAGTAGCAGACTCCAAATCCAACTTCAGACCAGTGACAAGTGGAGTACCACAGGGTTCAGTCCTGGGTCCTCTCCTGTTTGGTATCTACTTCTCTGAAGTACAGGCCAACACAGAAGGTCTTTGGCTAATGAAGTTTGCAGATAACTGCAAGCTGGGAGCCATAATCAAAACTCCAAAAGATGTGGACATCCTTCAAATGGGCCTCGCTGAGACAGATGCCTGGTGTCAAAGCCATGGCCTCAAGCTCAATGCCAAAAAGTGCATTGTCATCCCTTTTGGTAAAAGCTCAGTACCCATGAACTACCATATTAGTGGTAGTCTACTTAACACTGAAAGTGTGATAAGAGACCTTGAGACACAGGTGGATAGTAGTCTCTCCTTTGATAATCACATCACCACAGTAGTCAGGAAATCCTTCTATGTGGCACACCTCATCATAAAAGGTTTCTAATCCAGGAAAAAAGAGGTGATTGTTCCCCTCTACTCATCACTCATTAGACCCATGATAGAGTTCAATGCCCCTTTTGGTATGTACCTCACAAGACATCTAAAACAACTGGAAAGGCCACAGAAATACCTCACAAAGAGGATTACCAGCCTCAAAGAGATGCCCTATGCAGACCGTCTCAAAAAACTGCAGCTTTACTCCATTGCATATCGCCTACTCAGAGGCGATCTCTGCCTAACACACAAAGTTATGTCAAACCCAGAGCTTTTAGACATGCTCCACTTAAAGAAATCCCAACCCTATGAGCTACATGCTCTATGGACCTAAACCTCATCACCACAATAAACAGAACATGCTGGAGGGATAGATTCCTGTCCCAGAGACTTCCCATACTCTGGAACAAACTACCTATCTATATCAAACAAAGCTCCTCATTAGTACTCTTCAAGAAAAATCTTGATGATTGGATGGGAGATAGGAAATTTACCCCGGGGATCACTTCTGTGGCTCTGCTCGACAGTGGCACAGGAAAATAATTTTCTTGGGTGGCGAAAGCCAGGGTACCTTTGGCTAGGCTTAGGGCCAATAGCCTAGTACCGACCTATGAACCTATGAACCCTAATATACAGCTGAATTTACTTTAATATTCATTTATTATGTGCCCTTGCATTAAGAACACTAAAAAAAGGAAATCAGAAGTACTTAACTGTGTTTAAATGCATACACATACACACACACACACACACACATATACACACACACACGCTTTTGTACACATGTACTTTAAATACATACACTTATACAGAAACACATACACGCACACACACACACACACACACACACACTCATGTGTGTGTGTCAGTGTGCATACAATGAATTATTTATAATAAACAACACAGTATATTTAAGCATTATTAATGTATACATTCTAGTAAATGTTGCTGAATGGTTTACTTGGTCACTGTCACATATTGCAGTCTTGGTCAATGTCTTTCTGTAAGTAATTTTTTTATTTGTATTGATAAGTGCATTTAATACTTGTTATTATTTTTGCCAGTGGACATTACGTTGTGGCTGAAAAGGGTCCTGGGACCAGTTCACTTTCCTGGTTACCAAAGTATAAATAAATATGAAGTAGAAAAAAGGAGGAGGAATGGGACAGAAATAACTGTGGAACTAGTAAAGCACATTTTAAGCCTGCATCATTCATGAGAGAGAGAAAAATCCTCCCACTGAAGGCATTGGGAAATAGCAGACAAACTAAGTTTAGAGTCCTACTGCTTGTCATTTGTAAATGTACAGCAAAGTTCATTTACTGAAGTGAGTGTTTTCACACCTCAGTATGAGAGTGTGGCTGAGGGTTTATCGAGTTTGTTAGGACTACAAAAGTCTCCTCTTACACAAACTGTTTTGCTGCAAGTAGTTAACAGCTATTTATAGCATAGAACAAGCTCTAGCAGAGAGATAAATGAGGCTCAGTCAGGTAAACAGAGAAGCAGCTCTTTTACAGAAGGTGTGTTTAGATGACAGTGCTTCACAGTCCTGCCATTATATTTTAATGGCATGAGAAAACAGCACCACTTCCTTATGTCTGTCATGAGTCATATAAAGAGGACTTGAAATGTATTCTGGGAAGAAGGAAGAAAAGCAAGAAAATAAGATCATGTTACCAAGGCAGGCCCCATCATCCACCATTTTGAGAGAAACACATTAAAATTGTAAAAAAAAGCACTTCAGGTGATTTTGAAGCATTAAAATAGCTCAAAAATAAATATACAATGAAAAAAATAGTTTTTTTGAGTTCTAAGGTGGAGTTTTCCTTTAACTGCTTTTTTGAGCTTATTTGGGGAACTCTGTGCAATACAAGCTCTTTATGCATGTCTTTTACAATACATTGTAAGAAATCCTGCAAAGAAATTAGATTCTTTTATTCTTTCTTTTTATTTAGGGTTTCATATGGAGCATTGAATAAAAATGTCACTATTCAGACTTGTATTTTGAAATTCGCTGAAAGAATTTCAATTTCTGACCTCACTGTTAATCTTTTGGAGTTTTGCCCCTACTTACATTATGTCTACATTCACTTTAGTAAACAATTATTCTGAAGATGATTACTTTGCTTCCTGTTTCTTTACTAAGTTAGTGATAGCAGTATAGCATTCTTTTATGGACCATATTATTATTTTTCACATGAAGAACTGCGGTGGTGGTGCTATGGTAGCGTAGTCGCCTCACAGTAAGATGCTGTCCGATTCGATTCTCAGCTAGAGCATCTTCTGCGTGGAGACATGCATGAATGGGTGTACCTTCGTTAAAGGTTGTGCGTCACAGCTGGAACTCAGCATGTAAAAATCCACTGCCAATCATTAGTGGACCAGAGTTCCGCTGTAGCGACCTCTAACCAGGAAAAGCCAAAAAGCACAACCAAAAAAATTATTATTTTTCACATGAATACAGTGATTTATTTTTGGAAAAGGTACAGCCAGGTATATGTCATGCATGCCTTGACAGGTACTTCTTTTGGCAAAAAATGTATTAATTCTGTGTAAAGCAGAAGCACTTGAATTTACATGTAAAAATCCTTCATGTATTTACCACAATTGCTACACTTGGCGGTAACTATGTTCTTGAAGTTGGTGCACAACTCCAAAAGGAATTCACAGTAAATAAATCAGTGTTTATATGATTAGCAACAGTTTGATCAGTTAAAGTCCTGTTGATCATTAAGATGGATGTATACTACTGTCTCTGGGTGTATAAGGATTTGAACATGCATCTCAGAACTAGAAAACCATTTAACCATCCTTGTAACTAGCCACAAATTGAGATGATTTAAGACAATACTGTTCTACAGTAGAGTTTACTCCCATATTATTAGTCGGTGGCTGAGTTTGGGTGGGAGGTCAGTGTCTGGGGAAGTGCAGGATTTATATACTGTACTCGAAAGGATGTCATTTTACCCGCGGTGGTGGTGCTGCGGTAGCGTTGTCGCCTCACAGTAAGACGCTGTCCAGTTCGATTCTCAGCTAACGCGTCTTCTGTGTTGAGACATGCTTGAATGGGCGTACCTTCGTTGAAGGTTGTACATCAGGGCTGGTAACTCGGCATGTAAAAATCAACTACCAATCATTACTGGACCGGAGTTCCGTTGTGGCGACCCCTAACCGGGAAAAGCCAAAAGACACAAACAAACTTGAAAGGATGTCATTTACAGTTGCTCATTCGGTGGAAAGGACAAAATGTCAGCTGTTACCATTTTGTTCCTCAATCAGATTCCTCCTGCCTCACACTGTTGTGTGAACTTAGCAGAGCTTTGCTGTCTCGAGGGTGTTGGGGAGGTTGCTACAACTCACACTGGATACAGACACCACTGACAAAAATTTACATTTACTTTTGCATTTTTTTTCTTGTTTAGTAAATATGCATCAGAAATAAGTAGTCATTTCAGGTATCTACCGGTTAATCAGCAATGCATTTCTACAGTGACTGTGGAAGTTATGCAGACTGAATCCGAGTGACACAAGTTCTTAGAGATGACATGTCCTATGCAGCTTGATTTTAGCATACCCTCTAGGACATTACTTAGCAGCAAATCATTCTAGTTTTTTTTTACACAGGAGAAAGTCACCATAGCAAGGAAACACTTTAACAGACAGCAGAACTCATTCATATTAAATTCTTGTTCATAAAAAATGAAATATGCAATGTAATGTGAGCAATACAAATTAAAACAGTAACTTCTGTCAAACAACTGAATAAGAGTCCCTATTTTTACTTCTATGGTTTAGAAATCTTTTTTTTTCTTTTTTAATCATACATGTTTAATATAAAACTTAAGCAATGTGTAGAGTTCCTAATGCCATATTATCTCAAACTGTTTTTAATCTGTAAGCTTGGATACACTAAAGCAAAGACATGCCTAAAGATGTTAATGACCTTAGTAGAGATATATATGTTAATGTAGTAGTTAAATTATGTTTTACAGTTTAACAGCATATGGACATCGGCTGAAATAAATTTTGCAGTGTGAGCTAGTAGGGTAGCAGCACCACCTGGTGGTTAGAAGTTGCAGTGCTATTCCACTGACATCTATAAACTGGACTGAAATAGAATCTTCCCCTCCACTTCTTCAATATGGGCAAGACAAAGTTAAACAATGCACCACAAAAGCTGCTTACAGATATCAAATTCATTTCTTTCTAGAGAAATTATTTGCCTAAGATTTAGCAATGTTACAGTGACAACCAATACGTTGAGCATTAGAATAATTTATCTATGCACAGTTCTAACCATCTATTCTTCTGTCTATCCATCTATCTCTCAATGTTGTTTCCTTCTCTCTTAAGTGATACGTCACTTTATTAAATTTATGTATAACACAGAGGATTGTGAGCCCGTCACTAATCATAACATGCTTATTAGATGTTCGAGACATGAATGGCAAGAAATTCTTCTTGAGAGGTGAATCTTGGCATCTACGCTGAGAACAGATTATTAAATGTTATGATTGGAGACCTGATCATAAATCTTTGCACTGCAGAGATTTTTTTTTCTGTTTCATGTATAACTTGTTAGAGAAAAAAAGTAAAATAAGTGTTTAGCTGGCTTTCAAAGTCATAAAGCAATTAATGAGCACTGTCAGGAAGGCAGTGCAACACAGTACCTTATGTTTACTCTCACCTTGACATGCCTCTCAAATGTCTAGATTGGTTGGTCCATTCCTCATAAAATATTTGGGTTCAGTCAACTCACTGGGGATTGAAGTCACTAAATAAAGAGATTAATTTGAGTTTCAAACTTCATATCCTTCAGAAAATGCAGGTGAATATGCACATCCTGTTACTCCAGGTATTTTCTAAGTTTATCAGAGGAAGTGAGGGACAAGTTACTAGTACATACAGGTGGAAACAAATCAGATTTTTATGCTGCCAATGTCTTTGCTGCTCATTACTGGCAGATTTGGCTGCCTAGTGTAACCCGACCTAAACAAGTTAAGCAGGCGGGTTGCTTAACATTTGTTAAGATCAGATCGCACTCTACAGTAGCACTGAACTGAATGATTTGTCTCTTTCCAAATATTGGAGTGTGACCATTGCACTTCACGCAATACATACCATTAAAGGAAAGCAGCAGTCACATGCTAATACAAAGGATGGAAGAAATCCTTTCTTATTTATACACCAATAATAAAGAATGTAGGAGTTGCTGGTTCATTTCTTGTTCTCTCAAACAGCACACCACTGCATCTGCATAGGACTTCATAAAATTTCATAAAGGCTGAATTGATCATGAGATAACTATGTCTGTCTGTCAGCTGTGCAAGGAAATGTAGTTTGTGCCATGTATAGAACAAACAGCACAGCAAAATACAACACCTGTAGTCGCTAATAGTGTATCACAGAAGTTTGCCAAGATGTGGCAGGAAGTGGATAACGCTAATAAAGCATGTAAAAATGCAGTGCATGAATATGGGTGAATCTGCAGCATAACAGCTTGGTGAGTTGTTAATCACTTTTAGGTAGGCAAGCAGTTTTCCAGTACTATACTCAAACCCTGCATTTTTTACACTTATACACAATACCCTCTACAGCTACACATCCTTTATTCTCAAATCCACACTGTCAGTAAAACAATTAGTATCAGCCTCACATCTAAGGGAATGTGAGTACAGTACCCCAAAGAACTAAAAATAACACCTCCTCCAATGGCCATGCATTCTCTTTCCTGGGTCCCAAACAATATCAAAATTCACAATAACATTACTAAAACATATGAAAAAATTCCAAATATACATGCTTTAGGCAGCCGTCAGTAAGGTAAAACAGCAAAATGCTGGTTCTGAGTTACCTTAGCTGTAATTGCAAACATGAATACCATAAGTGCTTCATCTAAGTAACGTAAATGCTTGACAAACATATTAATGCACAATTAATCATACTTTCTAACAAAAAATATTCTGCAACAAACTAGGTTTCGGAGGAAGTGAGAAAGGATTGCATTCTATTGTTATATTTGAAACAGAACAATGAAAGTCTCACCAGGTTCAGGAATGCATCTTTCTAATGTTACCCCAAAGTATATAATGTCGTTTTCGGACATTCCCCGGGATTCAGGAAGCTTGCGCCAGGCGCAGGCATAGCGTAGGTGATATAACGCCAAATATGGCCATCGAGCGATTCAGGTACGATCCAATTCCACGTGCACTACCGGTGTACGCCAGAACTGCGCAGCCCCAGCGTAGGTATGCTAATCACCCCATGTGCAGTGTCGCATCATGCAAATGAAGGCATATAGCGATTCATGAAGTGGTGCAGGGGTAGCGTAAGCCCACGGAAATGTAAACCAAAAAACACGGTTTACATTTTCCCAAACAGAACATTGGAGCTATGGAAGAGGGCCAGACCCAGGTATCACAACGTTAACATATGCCAATGGCGAAATACACAGCCAATGGCATAAGAAAAGATGCACAACACGTAAATAACAGCATTTAATGTCATGTCCACAGTAACGCACAGCACAACCACAGGGCATGTGTGTGGAAGCTGTAACATAAAGAAATTATATAAAAATGTCATAAAATCGCAACGTAATAGAAATCAGGTTTACAGCATAATACACAATGGTAGGCATGGAACACCACAACCAAGGTGCAAGGGTTGCTAAGGGCCTGCGATAGTGTTCGGCGCAGTAACTATGAATTAGTAGTCAATGCCATGGAAATGAGGCAGATAATACTGAATCGCAAATGTCCCGCCGGATTAAGGTTGTACCATACGGCGCAGCGGTATAACACTTAGGAGTGGCTCAGAGGAGATACATGACATCAGCAGAGGGGTGTGCCACCATAGCAGTAAGCACATTGGAGCAATGCAAATCTGGCCTGTCCGTTGCTAAGCAAAGCTGCAGGACAGGGGTGGGGAGGAAGGTATAGAATCATTTAGCTGAGAGCACACATGGTGCCCAAAAGCGCATGTGTACGAGGATGAAAATGTGCCCAAAACCCAGTAATCGGACGCACGCACCGCAAACAATAGCAGAAACATGAAGGTCAGGGGAAGAAAAGAAGGAAATGCGGAAGTAGGGTAATTGGAGTACTAATGAGCAATCAACACCAATCAACCCACAAAGGCCAATCGACGGCAGCTGACAAGTCTGCTTGCAGAAACCTACAAAACAGGATAGGGGAGGCATTGGAATGCAAAGAAAGGAGGGGAGGTTTTGGATTGCAAAGATAGCAGACCTGACACAGCAGAGCAAAACAAACTGACAGCAGACCGGCAGTAGCACACATAACACAAGATACGCCAGGTCCAGGAAAGTACAAATGAAAGTAGGCTGCAGGATGCACGCCAGAAAATGGTAGGTGCAACGTACAGAAATGTAAAGGGAAGGTCAAGAGGTAATCCACGGCAGGCAAATGTAATTCAACACCAAAGGCACCACAATAGTAGTTCCGGCAGTAAAACACATAACATACCCCGTTGCTATGATCGTACATACACACCCTATGACATCATCGGTGTTCACAGCACAATAGTATAAAGTGTGAAAGCACCCAACACACACGTGTGTATTCCCAAACACCACACCATAGGTGTAAACACACGGGGAACTTTTAAAATGTACATGTTGGGAGCTGCCATAGCTGTGATTCATCAGCATGTGTTAGAGACTGATGGTGTTGTGGAGGATGATGCCGACAACCACCGCAGGTCTCGGAGGAGAAGAAGAGTGTTCAGACCAAGGGTAATCTGCCAGGGGCTACATGACCTGGAGATAGTAGAGCGTTACAGGGTGGACAGGGACATCTTACAGCAAATAGTGCAGCTGTGCCGGCCACGCCTGAGAACCAGAAACAACAGAGGGGAACCCATCCTAGTGGACACAAAGGTATGTGTAAGCCTGCGAATACTGGCCACAGGTACCTTTCAAAGGCCAACTGGAGATATAATGGGTATCTCACAGGCATCAGCATCCAGGGTACTACACCAGTTCCTGGATGCCATGTTACCACATGCCAATGAGCAGATATACTTCCCCAGAACTCAGGAGGAGTTGGCCAGCAATATGCGCCACTTCCACCATGTGGCACACTACCCGGAGGTACTGGGTGCGATAGACTGCACGCACATACAAATCAAGTCACCACCCAGTGAGCATGGTAGGCACTACATAAACCGCAAGGGATACCACTCCATAAACTGCCAGGTCATGTGCAATGCCCAGGGCATTATCATGGATGTGTTTGCTGGCAGCCCTGGAAGCTACCATGACTCCCATATCTGGCATGCCTCATAGCTGTATCAGGTATTTGTCAGGGGGGAACATCCCACATGGCCATCTTGTGGGGGATGCTGGCTATGCACTGGAGCCATGGATGATGACTCCCATCAGAAATGCACACACACCCATGCAAGAATGCCATAATGAGGCACACACACAAATCAGAATCATCATAGAGCGTGTGTTCGGGATGCTGAAATCACGGTTCCGGTGCTTGGATACATCTGGTGGAGCCTTGCAGTACTCTCCAGGCACGTGTGCCCACATCGTCATAGTATGTGCGATGCTACATAATATGATCCTGCGGAAGCAACTGCAGCAGGGACAAAATGGTGAAGGCCCTCATAGCCCACCGCAATTGCCAAGGCCATTACAGGCACAGAGGGATTCAGACCATGAACACACTGTGCCAGCCCCAGTAGGCAGACGGAGGCGTGCCCAATATGCCTATGCCTTGGCAAAGAGGGAACGTATAGCACATACTCTGACAGTGTAGGCCCCTACGGACTGACACCTCTTCACCTGCACACACAGTAAAATGGATGGCACACTAACATGACCACCTGTAAATTGTAATGTATAGGTGGCCCAATGTGTGACTCCTACATAGGCAGCCCTCAAACATTGTAAACACAACAGCCAGTGGAACACGGATTGCCAACACCTGAACAGTACATGAGCCTTACAGCATATGGTGGTGCTGTGTGCCTGTCACGTTCCCCGCCAGATATATATATATATATATATATATATATATATATATATATAATAGATAGTTCAACGACATTCATAACACCTTGGAGGTACAAATAAATAGGATACCGCCAAGCATGGAATGTGTAACATACCGACATGCGTAACCACAAGGCTGAAAGACCGATAGAACACAGTACCGGAACAGTACATCCGCGAGTAACAGTATGATGATATGAAGGGACAGTTAGTCACCGCTGCCGGTGTTGCGGTCCATGTAGGTACTGTGTTCAACTGTGTCTGTGAGTGCCGTAGTCTGTGTAAGTGTGCGTTGAGGGTGCCGTGTGTGTCTCTGTGTGACTGTAATGTGTGTGTGTGTCCGCAACATGTGTTTGTTAGTGCCAAGTCAGAGGCAGATCAGTACGGTAGGTGTGGGTATAGCTAGCCGTAGGCATATGGCTACTACCTGTCCCACAGTAGGAGGGACAGCCCCGCCCTGGGCAGGTGTGTCCTGACATAAAACAGTAAAAAGGGCAAATGTCCAAGATGGTAGGACATAAATATGTCCCATATATAATGTAACAGTCGTATTTAATAGTTATGCCTGTATGTAAGAAACTTAAATGTTACATGCAATATGATAAGTAGCCAACGTCACACAACAATAGGTATGTAGTGAGGATAAAAGTATGTGCTAACCTGTGTACTGACCGTGGCTACGTGTTGGCCTGTAAACACTGCTGTGTATCCCGCAAGTGTCTAACAATGACCATATGAAAAGGTGGCAACCCATGGCAAACAGGCTCTTTTACCAACACAACCACAATGACTGCAAATATCTGGGACAGAAATACAAGGGATAGCTGTCACTTACACATATCCCTTGATATATCGCTGCAATTACGGAGGTATACAAGTAGAAAGCTCACCTGCAGATGATATAGAAACCAATTAACAATGGCCCAACGTACAATCCCGTAACATAAGTCTACTAACTGTTAGCTCTCTAATTAGGGATGGAGCCCACACACATATATACGGATTATGTAGAAAAGCAAGGCCCACAAACCTGTATACGCTAAGTACACCCACCGACATCCCCCACACTAGAAACTAAAGCAATACAGACTGTAATAGCAGCACAAACATCCAGTAAGTCAATTACATCTGCAGTACCCTCAACATACCGTGTGAGACACACAATTAAAGGCGTCATGCAAAATTGCAAGCGTTGTATAATGGAACAAACAGCCATGTTACAGGTTTTGTTTGCAATACTCCGTTATCAGACGTTGGGATGACAGGTACACCCACATGTTGAACCAAATACTCTACATGTCACACACAATCCACGGGGGACATGAATCCAAACTATACTTGTCTCGATGCATAGCAGTTGCAGTTACACATAACAAAACACAATACAGACCGTCTCCCCGAAGGTAGGGCAAATAGGCAACGCCCAATTGGAGAATCCAATTATACCCCACTGTTGCCGCGTAATTGGCGAATGGAGTAGCTGCACAGCTGATATGCAAGTAATTAGTCACTCAGGAACACCAATTGGCGGGATGAATCCACATGTTACAGGTATCGACGTATATAAGGATGACTTGCCAGACATTCAAACCGTATGCTCATACCGAATACCAGTTGAAACACTGTGAGAGAGATAGAAACGAAACACCGTAATGACAACAAGGTATGTAGAACGCCCGATATGTAAGGTTATGTATAGCATGATATGTATTAATTAGTTTTACTGTATGTATAGCCTGGTTTGCATTAATTAAACATGTCCGCAATGCATAAAGTGGGGAAAGGTATTTATGTACTGATGTCTTGCTGAGCATACTAATGCTTGTAGAAACTGTGCGTCCAGCAGTGGGACACAAGGTACACAGCACAGACACCACAAGGGATGCTACATGAGGGCGTTAAACAGAACAATTCCATACAACCCGCCGTCAGTGGTAGGGTATGTCCAACAAGGACGTGCCATAGCAGGGGATAGTATATGTTGATATACTGTCACAGCACGCATGTGTATGGGCATATAACATTAATGACATATGTAAGGTGGTCCGCTGTGCAAGTATGCTTTGCATTATGGGATACTATGTGAAATATGTGTAATGTATAGTATTATAGGTAGATATGACAGATATTCTACACAGCATAACAGGCATATCATGCATACCACAGGTATCGTCTATTGGTATGTACAATAACAGGATACATATGGCCTGTAGGTATGGGACATTGTAATAGCATGATAGCTAATCTAAATGGAAGGGCTACCAAGTAACCATGCACAAAGGACATGTAATAGCTTCACAGGTGCATAGTGGGGTACTATGCAGTCTCGCAAGTCCATGTGTAAGCACAACTACAGTGTTCACACTAGTGGCACCTCTCTAGGGTAGTGTCCTGTGAACAGCAGAGCCAGGTGTCACCTGCACCTCTGCACAGTACAGCCACTGCAGTGATCCCAGGCCTACATGTGTCTCCCAACCACCAAGGGAGGTATCACATGAACAGTGCTACTGAGTGTCCCTGCGTGATGTACATAGGACTTATGTTCCAAAGCATGGTGAGTGTCCGGTTTGGGAATGTAACCCACAAGCACATCCCACTCAGTGTGGCATGTGGGCACATATCCATGAGCATGTTGCTCACAGTGGCCTCTGCTTATGTCGCGTATGAGGAGTATATCCATTAATAATGTTGTGGACATGGGCCCTGTCTGATCAGCAGAGGTCACCCCTGAGTATGTAGTATGCAAATGTGTACAGATGTGGTGTCCATAGTGCAGCCGCATATTTAAACTGTCGGAGCTCAGTAAATGTCATGGCGTGTTAATGTTGTGGCATGTAAAGCTGTAGCTGTTGTGTAAGGTACACCCTAAATGGGGTGGCATACCCTTGAATGTGTGTAGAAGTCTTGAGTTCAGAGGTACAATGGGTGCCTATGTACCAGCTACACACCCAGTACAGATAGGTGTGGCCACGTAGAAGGATATCCATGGCACAATGGCAATACAGTAACCACAGGAGTGGGTGCGACATATGTGTGTACTGCAAACATGTACAATGTGATATGTATGTAGGGGACTACCATCCATGTGATAGTCAGTGGGTGAATGGTGTAATGCAAAGGTGATGTGCATGCACCTTGTGTCATGCAGCTTGATGCCATGATAGTCATATTATGTATCTGTCACAGCGACACCCATATGGTTGGAGTCAGTATCAGCTGGTGGAGCAATCATGGTGCTTGGTATGAAGGGGTTTGAAAGCTAGGCAGGGAAAGTCCCCTGTGCTAGCCTGTTCTGCAGGGAAGCATATTCTGAACATGAGGGGCCCTATGACTGAGGACTGTGGTATGCCAAATGTACCTGACATGTAGTAGGTACTATGGTATGCTGGCCTCACTGTGTGTCCTGTCCATGAGCCACATAGCATAACATCCTGAGACACAGGGTACGGTGTGCAGGTGGATGTGTATGTTGTCAATACCAGAATGAGGAATGGTGCTGAAAGGCAATGAGAGGACAATGTAGGATGTGTGGACTCCCGTACCATCAGCAACTGCCCTGGTACTGTATGAAGGGAGTCCACCATGTGTAGGTGCCATGCTCTGGCCCTAACAAGCCCAACCCAGGTGGCAGCAAAGGACGGGAGCCCAACAATGTCTCTGTGAATGACGTCCTTGATGATGTGCCCCATAGCCATGCAGAACAGTCCAGTCAGGTGTGTAGGACTATAGTCCCACTCGTGCATTGTGGTGCCACCTGTGTGTAGTGTGATAAATGCTGCTGTGTGCCATTCAGGGGCTACAATGTCTGAAACAAGGCTATTACTGAATATGGTGGCCTAGTGGGGAGACATGTAATTCAGAGGTTGGTGGACATCGCAGCCTGGGACGTTGGAAGGTGACATGGGGCCAGTGTCCCAGGACATATAGAGTGTAGGTCAATACTGTGTAGGTGTGACCACAGGGACACCACAATGTTCATGTATGGATTGCGGCCCTGTAGTGAGTGAGAGGGTGTAATGTCAGCATTGAATCCATCCTCCAGCATGTTGCCAACAACACCTGGGTCTGCAATGTCCCTGAGTGACTGTTGTATGTGACAGCAGATGTGGGTGTTGCCATCGACTACTGACATACCACCATAATGCCTGGTGGTACACCCTGGAATGTGTGGCAGTCATGTTTATGTAGCTAGTCTTGGAGTATGTGATGAGGGACCCTGTGGCCCCACCACGGCTGACCAGTGAGCCACCCCACACATGGGAATGTACACCACTGTGCAACAGCCTTCACCTGTTGTTGTACATCATATGTCCATGGAACATGACCACCAGAGTGGCGCCTGTTATCTGGTGTGTACCATCATGGCTCTGTGTGGAATAGCATGATCCATGCAGTTGGGTACATGCTATTGAAGTGCACTGGGGTATGTGTCAGCATTTGTATGTGCATTGTCCATCTGTACGGGTGTCATGATGTTAACAACCGCTGTCAGCAGACTTCTGTAGTAGGTGTTGTAGTACTCATGTACTGTGTATGCTGTGATGGGTGTGGTGCCGGGATGTGGCTAAGAAGGTTGATTAGCATATGTTCGGAATCCACCAATGAGGGGATAACCCCAGGTGTGTAACACCAGTCACATGGTGGTAGTGTTCATGCCAAGGGTAATGTACGTCTTGGAGGTGGTGTGTATGGGTTGATCCAGCAGAGCAGAGGGTATGACTCATGGATGTGTCGGTACATTAGTGGCTAATCCCAGTGAAGTGTGGGGTAGTGTCAGTCACACATCAGTAGTAGCTGTCTGAGGCCCACTGTCCAATATACCAAATTAGAAGGTATGTTACCTGTGGGGTATGATGTTGACTCTGTAGCTTGTTACAATGTGTATAGCGGTCCTGGACACAGTTAGTTGCACGTGGAAAACCTCTGATGCATTGTGCTAAGTAACTTGCCAGGATGTGTGCAAAACATAGTGGGATATGGGAACCCCTCAGCTGTGGGTGTGCCGGTCCAGGTATGTGCCTGAAAGGTATGGTCTGTCTATAACCTGTCATTGCAGGTGTGCTCTGTAGAGCCTAGAGGCAGGTCCCAGTCACTGCAGAGATGTTTGAGTGGTGCATTATAAGGTGTGCCTTGCCTGCGTGCGTCACAGAGGAAGATGCAAGCATTGTTTCACATGACCCCATGTCGTGCCTGCCAGTTCCCGTCCTGCCGGTGACAGTTATTGGAAACTGTGCAAGACAGGCAGTATATAGAAGCAGCAAGAGCCTTACATGTGAGCTGTACTCCCAGGGCTGACAGGTGCAAGTCATCTGTGCCACAGCATTGTGTTTGACAAGGTCAGTCAAAGCTGACAGATACCAGATGCCTGTGGAATGACAATAGGAGCATAGGCAACTGTTGAAGTGACACAGTCGGTCATTGTACAGTGGTATCGTGTCCGGACTAATGCAAAATGCTCCCCAGGGCTTGGCCCACACCCTCAGGGCTATAAGACTGGTGAGCTATTGCATGTCCCTGCACACGTAGTCTGTGAACTGGCATCACAGGGCAGTCACACTAACATGGAGAATGACAGTCATATCATACCTGGTGAGGTGTGGCATGGGTGCATAGGTTATGTTGCAGAAGCAGTTACCCGACAGCAAGATGTAAGTGACTAATGCCTTGTGTAGCCTGCTGTGTGGAACTGCAGTGTGACTCCCTACAGAGTCATCTATGACTGGTGTGTTGTGAATGTTATAACTCCCTATTGGCTGTATGTGATGGGCACACATGAGTCTGTGGGCAATAAGCTGGTGATGTTGTCTTCCATGATGGGGGCTACCTCTGGTGCCTACAGCGAGTATGGAGACATACTGCACAAGTTGTCCTTGTAGGTGTGGCCAGTGGTGTAGATCATGTGAGACTATGTGATGGGTGGGGTGTGTTGCGAATGTTACACATCCCCAAATGACTGTCAGGTGCAGTCAGGGTTGGTGACAGCATTACCCCCAGCCATAACTGTCAACCTCCTGTCCCCAAACTGAGGAACATTAGCCCTCATACTGTGTGACAAATGGGCAAAATGTGGAACACTTACAACTGGCTTACTAACAGCTTCAACTAGGAAGGGCATATGATGGCTAAAATAGGCTGGTTTTACGTATAAAAAGATATTCTAATGAATTAATATGATTCCCATCTATTTAGCCATGGCTAGCAGGTAAACAATTTCCAACAATGAATGTGTGATAGACCCTTCCAATGTGGAACCTTGAGGAACATGCACCTTTTAGAACCCCAAATGAGGTACGTTCCTCGTAATGAGGTACACCTGAGAGCTATGCCCCCAGCACGGCTGCAGAAGTGCATCTCCCACAGGCTGTAGTGCCGTATGTTGGGAGGTGAGCATTGAATGTGTACATGAGACAATTGCTCTATTGCCACATGTACAACATATCCCTCATATAAACAGGCAGTAGCACTGGTACGTGACAGTTGGACATGCCTGTATATACAACCATGTCCCACAGGATATGTGCGTTACGTGTGTACAACAGCTGTTGTACCATAAGCAAGCTGGGAAGTGTAGGACAGCCAGTGTACCTGTGGGAAATGGTGTGGAATGGATGCTATGGTAATCAGTAGCTCATGACATGCTCACAAGTTCTGAACAAGTGCCTAGCATGACCATACAATACAGATAGGGTGTTGGATAATATCAACCCACAAGTGGTGATGACAGTCATTTAGGGTGGCACCGCACTATAACCCTGCTGAGTATGGTGTGCATGTCCATGAACCATTAGCACTGTAGATGTTAGCAGTACAGATGTACAAGACAGCACGGATATTTGATTACAAATACCTTTGCATGTCACAGGAGTGTTCCACCAGTGGCCTGTTGACAGACTCACAACTACAAAAGGTGCAAGAGTGACATGTGCACAGCACACCAGTGCCAGCTACAGTAGAACAGGGTTAATGTGTTGTACCCCACCCTCATTGTAACCCATACCACACAGACAAATGTTAGGCATCTGTGTATGTAAGGCTGTGAATGGCCATGACCTATCAGTATAGCTGTGTCAGTGTTGTGAACAACATACAGAATGGGCTGTGTGGGTGAGGTATGTGACATATGTGCACAGTCTGATGGATGATACCAGCAATGTCACCGCTAGGTGAACATCCCTGTACCCATAAACTACTACCTAGGCTGTGGTCAACATTATGGACACTGTGTAAGGGATGTTGCTGTGCAGTGCACCCCCTGACTTGGTGACGTCTCCAGGCCCCTTAGGTAGTCATATGAGGTACCCATGTCATGTCAGGGTGCCATCCATGAGCACAGAGATCACTGGCCAGGCATATACAGCACTGTGGTGACCAATATTGGATCACATACCACCTTTAAGGGGTAATGGCTATGCATGGATGTGCGATACCAGCCTTCACAATCCTCACCTCCACTATGCAGCATGCTGTCTACCCTGCAGAAAGACATTTGCTACACCATGATGATGGACATGCTACATGTCCATATCCTGATCTATAAGACATATGTCATGGACAGCCACAGTCCTAATACTAGGATTGCCACAGGCTGGACAGATCCCTGTGCCATATATGTGACATACTCCTGCCATACCATGCAACCCTGTCCATCAAAACTGCACATGTCATCCCAGTCATACATGGTGTGATGGACGCATGGTAGATGTACCATCAACTGACTGGATCAGTAATGTGGCACTGATGCACCTTGCGGTGGCACAATGGCTGTCTGTTACAGCTTGGAAACCATGCCCGCACATGCTATGGTTGATAACCATCCCTGCGAATGTTGTCTGACTGGCCATTGCCCCATGTCTATCACATGTGCAATACAGGCGATCCGTGGCAGGATGTTGAACAGTTGTACAGTGCTGTGTAGATGTATATGGCAAAACACATGCATGTACAGGTGTCCATGCGTATGTGTGCATTGTCACTGCTCAAGTCCATTACGACTGTGTCTGTGTTGATATGTGACATATACACAACATCCAGGTCAACAGCAGTACCGTGGACACATCCAGGCATGTGCAGATAGGTAAGAATACAAGTGCAGGCAAATAGGCATGCCCACAGCAAGACAGCATTTACATGGAGTATGAACACTGTAATGAGGTGACACACATATATGGTGATGATATCCAATGCATAATGGGTGTGACATGTGTGACACAAGCACGTCAGTCATGTCAGTGTCATGATGCTTTGCAAAGATAAATGTGCAGATGTAGTAGATGTCATAGAAATGTATGTGCAGCAGTATCTCTGTACATCTCTGAAACTGTGACCTGTCACCATCATTATGTCTTACAGATAATGCCCCGTACACACCTCCCAGCATACACCCGCCAAGAGGATGATGTCCTCATCCCACAGCTCCATGACAACTATGACTTGTTGTTCAGCCATGTGCCACAGCATGCCCAGCAGTGGGATGACCTGTGGCAGGATCTACGCAGGAGGGTGAACGATGTGGGTGGCCATAACCGCACCTACCAGCAGGTGCGCAGACACTACACGGACTTGATACGACATGCAAAACAGCATGCCACTGCAATCGCCAGGGAACAAGGTGGAACAGGTGGTGGGCCACCAACCCAGTCCCCACTCACACACACCGAGGAGCTACTGGCCAGTCTGGGGACACCCAGGGAACAGCATCCAGAAACACTAGCTGCCATCGTTGAGGTGTGTGTCTCCCAACCAATGAGCTTGGAGTTGCCTGGTAAGTCAGTACTGCACATATGGCTATTATATCCCATGTAGTTGCATGTGTCACTGTACATTATGTAAAGTAACAACATATGCAAGGTATGTGGACACACATGCTGCATACTACAGTATGATACATTGTGTATGCCCACATGTGCATACTATATGCTATTACACAGGTAAATGTGTTCACATGCACAGTGCAACCTCTGGCTATCATACAGTCATGGATAATGTTCATACTGGTGTGTCACCCCTATACAGGTACCTCTGGCATGCCACACAGACATGAGTCTGTTGCAGGTGAGACTGTCATCAGTATCAGGCATGTTACAGTGTAGATCTATTTGCCATGTGGCCAGTTAACACTTACACACCTGATGTTTGTTCCAGTCACGATATGCAGGTCGCACCACCCTTCATTCACATAGGCCACCCATGTGCAATATATACAAACGTAATGATACACCGACTTGAAACCACAGTACTTGTCATTGCGACATGTGTGGTCAGCTGTGCATACAACGGTGGAGGTGTTTTACAATGGAGGCATATGTAGTATGCATTGGAACAACATGTGTGGTACGCACACAGTACCACACAGTGAGCTGTGATATGGGTAGCCCACAGGTGTCACCATTGTGTCATATGCCCCTGCATCGAGTGCACACATTGTGATGTGCCACCTGACATGTCCCAGACATGTAGTGTTCTGTCTGCAATATTATCACACTATCGCATGACCTGTACCCCACATACCAAACATACAACCAGTTGTCTGCATAGCCCTGTGGATTGTGACATATCTGACATCTATGGGTGTATGTCATATGGGACAACACAGACATGTGAGATAGATGCCCATCACACACAATTGGCCACCACATGTGCACACATGGCCATGGGGGATGGCCAGAGACATCTAGCCACACAGTACTTGGGATGTGTATACACCCTGTTGCACATTGTCCAGACATGGTCCAATTATAGCCTTAGTTGACCGATTATACAGTTGATGTGGTACACTGGACAACCTAAAAGCCTGTGCACAGCTACTGGAGGTGTCACTGAAGTCTACCATATATGATCTGTTGAACATCACGACTGTGTTGCAGTTATGGCTATGCAATGTGTACATATTATGCATTCCACAGCAACATAGATGCCTCATGATGCCATGCAATGGCACAGTGTCTGTACTTCACACTGTATAGCAATGTAGATGGCTCACACTACCCTCCCATGCTCATGCACATTTGCTAAACATGCATTCTATCTGTAGGGCATACACACAGCACTGCAATGTGAAGCCCAGTATGATGCTGTACATGTGTCAGGACACCATTGTGTCAGACATGTATGCATGTTAATGCACATGTCAGCAGATTACATGTCAAGGTCACGTCAGCCATGTGTACTGTTATCCTGTTCTGGGCCACATGGTGTATCACAGGGATGCATGCATACTACCATGATTGTGTGAACTGCATGGCTACTGATATGACACCTGCTTGCTGTAGTGTGCACCCCAGGGAGGTATGCTTACTAACACTATTAATGTCTGAGCTGCATGCCCTCTGCTGTATCGCAGGCATGCTGCATGCCATCTGACAAATCACATGCATGGTGTGTCTGCGTGTGTCTGTGTTTGTGTGTGTGTGTCTGTGTGTGTGTGTCTGTGTGTGTGTGTCTGTGTGTGTGTGTGTGTGTGTGTGTGTGTCTGTGTGTGTGTGTGTGTGTGTGTGTGTGTGTGTGTGTGTGTGTGTGTGTGTGTGTGTGTGTGCGTGTGTGTGCGTGTGTGTGCGTGTGTGTGTGTGTGTGTATGTCTGTGTCTATTGTACTTTACAGTATTTTATTGCATTCACAGGTGATGTAGGTGCGTTACCCTCCTGCGATCCATCTGATGTTAGTGTCCCCACAGATACTAGCGGTGATGAACATATGCATGAGGTACAGGCAGGGTTGTCAGGGGCTGAATCTGTGCCAATGGTTACCATCCCAGCTATGTCCCCCTCTTCCCCGCACACAGTTCTGCTGCCAACACATACCGCATCACCAGTGGGCATAGAGGAAGGACAGTCAGCGTCTGTTAGCATGGAACAGGAACATGTGGTGGCTACAGAAGGTGTGTCTATACACCATGGTGTCAGTGTAATGACTGCAGATGTGCCACACAGGCATGTGGCCGGTGCTGCTCGTAGGAGGACCTCTGGCAGACATGCACCTGCAGGACAGAGCGCAGCAGCTGGTATCACCAGACGCATGTTCCAGACTGTAATGGCAGCACAGCATGTGCTGAACGGCAGAACAGAGAAGGGCAGAGGCTGCAGAGGGCTGCTATCCATACCCTAAATGACAACATCCAGGCACTGGCAAATGCTCAACAGCAGATTGCTAATGTTCTGGATAGGTGATTATGTGAAATGGTCAGAATCCTTGACCGAGGCATGGTAATCCATGAGCGGGAGCTGTCTGTGCTGGAACATCTGGTAGGAGTAAGGCATAGGCCACGTGGACATAGGGCAGCAACACCACCTAGTGTAGGTTGACGTGAGCATGCCACCTCACATGCCCGCTCCCATAGTGCTGGTAGCAGTAGCAGTGCAGCTGGTGCTGCACTGTCAACACCTGGACACAGCAGGCCACGTGGACGTGACCCTGGACGTTCTCAGCGGGGACACGGTTAGTGATCATTTCTCACTGTATATTAGCATACACCCTCACACCAAGCACCAGACATACATACAGACACACACACACTGTGGTGACCACACATGTGTATACAGACAGCCGACATGTGTGATGCACCACACCGGCCGATGTCATGCTTCCCACACTGACGTATGTACAGATCTCTACAACAGTGTACAGGGATGTGTAAGAACTGGGACATATTCCCCATGATATGTGGCATCTCTGGTCACACATTCAGACACACATGGCAGTGCTGGGAATGATACACCTGCCATATGATGACACATTTGATAGACATGCAGTGGTATTGATTGCATTATGTGTACCAACGCTATATCTGGCAAATGTGCTGCTATATGCACATGGGAGGTTGGAGGTGTTGCAGGTGCCATGTGACATATAGTTGGTAACACCTGACCGCTGTGTATGCATTATGTCAGCACCGTCACGTAACAGCGACATAGCGTACTGTTTGCACATGGCATGATAGGATGGTGTGTGACACAACTGTGAGCCACCCCCTGCACACATACATCTACACAGGTCATTCACCACGTTATGTACACACATCCCTCCATATGTGCTGTTTGTATGTCACCGTATACAGGTGTCAATGATGGGTCTGCATTGTGACTGCATGTCATAGGTAGGTGCAACTATGTTACGGACATCGGCCACTGCACATGCATGGTTGCTGCATGCACAGTACAGATGTCACATGTGTCTCCTGTTGTCATGTTTGTATGCATTGCTATTGTTGGACATGTGTGTTGACATACATAACACATGGACTGTGGTATGATATCACGGGTATCACAGGCGACCAGTACAAGGGCATGTGTCCCGGTCAACATTGTTACCCCCTGTAGTGTGAGCATTCAACAGACATGGGCCCACCTTCCATTCGTGTGTGTAGCATTGATTAGGCCACTGTTATGCACGAGGTACATCAAAGGCTATGTATGTATGTGTTGTGTGTGCAGTCCATGCACACATCCACACAATCACATGTATGACATATCCAGATGTGTGTTCATTGGTGTACAGCAACAGTCAGGTGTCACAGCTGTGTAAGGGCCGTGGTATGTCTTGAGCCGACCTGTGCATGTATACTGGTATCATTGCAATGCATAACACTTGTTGGATCCCTGTTGGTACATGTGTACTCTGCACAGCTGCTGTACACCTCTGTACAGCCCAGTGGTCATGTGTCACATGGTGTTGTGGTACTGTAAGGCTGTGTAGTGCTGCACCGACAACATGGTGCTGACTTGACAGCTACAGTGTACACTGCAGTGTGTACGTGTGTGACCTGCACCTGTGACAGCTGTGATGGCAGCTGTGTGTGTACAGGTCACTGCATGTGTGACCGCCCTGTGCGTGAGGACAGTTATACCTTACTATGCCCTTCTGTACTGTGCCCTTCTGTGTGTACACTCCATCTGCATGCACGACAGGCCTTTGCAACAGCTAAGTGTGTGAGCATGCCCAGTATGCTGTTGTGTAGATGGACACAGTACAGTCCATATACACAGTTGTGTAGATGGACACACGGTACAGTCCAATCTGAGACCTTCCATGTTTACACTCCATCTGCATGCAAGACGGCCCTTTGCAACAGCTAAGTGTGTGAGCATGCCCAGTATGCTGTTGTGTAGATGGACACATAGTACAGTCCATGTATGCAGTTGTGTAGATGGACACACGGTACATTCCACACTGCGCCCTTCCGTGATTAGACTCCGTGTGCATGCAAGATGGGCCTTTGCAACTGCTAAGTGTGTGAGCATGCCCAGTACGCCGTTGTGTAGATGGACACACAGTACATTACACACTGCGCCCTTCCGTAATTAGACTCCGTGTGCATGCAAGATGGCCCTTTGCAACTGCTAAGTGTGTGAGCATGCCCAGTACGCCATTGTGTAGATGGACACACAGTACATTTCAAACTGCGCCCTTCCGTGATTAGAATCCGTGTGCATGCAACATGGCCCTTTGCAACTGCTAAGTGTGTGAGCATGCCCAGTACGCCGTTGTGTAGATGGACACACAGTACATTCCAAACTGCGCCCTTCCGTGATTAGAATCCGTGTGCATGCAAGATGGCCCTTTGCAACTGCTAAGTGTGTAAGCATGCCCAGTATGCCGTTGTGTAGATGGACACACAGTACATTCCAAACAGACGTGTGATACTAAGCGTGTGGGCATGGCCATTGACATCCTGTAAAGCCATGGTGGTCATCCAGGCAACAGATGTCCATTTTCAATGTCACGATGGATGCCTACATTGAACACACTGGTTGCTGTCTCGAAGAGTGTACTGTCTGTGGCACATCCCATATCTATTTAGTGTTGTAGTGCTCCGAAGATATTTAGTTGGCCCAATGACAGCACTGCCGTGTTTGTCTACGTCTACCTTGGGACAGTAATATGCTTTCAGACTGCTCACTCTCTAAACATTCCCTATCGGCATCTTTGCTTTTGCGGATGATGTCACCCACCTAGATGTATGCCTCTGGGAGTGCTGTGTTCAGTAATCTTGGTAGCGCGTTCTGTAAATGCGTAATGCTGTAGTGTGATAAGGTAGTTAGGTGTATGTTCAACTCCCGGCCCTGCCAAGTGTGTGTGTGTGTGTGTGTGTGTGTGTGTGTGTGTGTTTCCAGCTGCCTGGGGATACAGTAATGCTTTTAGATGCCTCACAACACATACATACCCTATCAGCGTCTTTGCCTTTGCGGATGATGTCACCCACCTAGATGTATGCCTCTGGGAGTGCTGTGTTCAGTAATCTCTGTAGCGCATTCTATAAATGCGTAATGCTGTAGTGTGATAAGGTAGTTAGGTGTATGTTCAACTCCCGGCCCTGCCAAGTGTGTGTGTGTGTGTGTGTGTGTGTGTGTGTGTGTGTGTGTGTGTGTTTCCAGCTGCCTGGGGACACAGTAATGCTTTTAGATGCCTCACATCACATACATTCCCTATTGGCGTGTTTGCCTTTGCGGATGATGTCACCCACCTAGAAGTATGCCTCTGGGAGTGCTGCGTTCAGTAATCTCGGTAACACGTTCTGTAAATGCGTAATGCTGTAGTGTGATAAGGTAGTTAGGTGTATGTTCAACTCCCGGCCCTGCCAAGTCTGTGTGTGTGTGTGTGTGTTTCCAGCTGCCTGTGGACACAGTAATGCTTTTAGATGCCTCACAACACATACATTCCCTACTGGCATCTTTGCCTTTGTGGATGATGTCACCCACCTAGAAGTATGCCTCTGGGAGTGCTGTGTTCAGTAATCTCGGTAGCACGTTCTGTAAATGCGTCATGCTGTAGTGTGATAGGGAAGTTAGGTGTAAGTTCAATTCCCAGCCCTGCCAAGTGTGTGTGTGTGTGTGTGTGTGTGTGTGTGTGTGCATGCTCCCATCCACCTGGGGACTCAGATTATGCTTTTAGATGCTTCACACCACAGATATACCCTGCTGACGTCTTTGTCTTTGCGGATGTTGACACACACCTAGTAGAATGCCTGTGGGTCTGTGTTTAGTAATCTCGGTAGTGCGTTCTGTAAATGCGTCATGCTGTAGTGTGATAGGGTAGGTAGATGTAAGTTCGATTCCCAGGCCTGCTAAGTGTGTGTGTGTGTGTGTGTGTGTGTGTGTGTGTGTGTGTGTGTGTGCATGCTCCTGTCCGCCTGGGGACTCAGGTTATGCTTTTAGACACTTCGCACCACAGATATATCCTGCTGACATCTTTGCCTTTGCGGATGTTGACATGCACCTAGTAGAATGCCTGTGGGTCTGCTGTGTTTAGTAATCTCGGTAGCGCATTCTGTAAATATGTCATGCTGTAGTGTGATAGGGTAGTTAGGTGTAAGTTCGATTCCTAGGCCTGCCAAGTGTGTGTGTGTGTGTGCATGCTCCCATCCGCCTGGGGACTCAGGTTATGCATTTAGACGCTTCGCACCACAGATATATCCTGCTGATGTCTTTGCCTTTGCGGATTTTGACATGCATCTAGTAGAATGCCTGTGGGTCTGCTGTGTTTAGTAATCTCGGTAGCGTGTTCTGTAAATGCGTCATGCTGTAGTGTGATAGGGTAGTTATGTGTAAGTTCAATTACCAACCCTGCCAAGTGTGTGTGTGTTTCCAGCTGCATGACAACAGTACATTGCTTTTACAGTATTCACTCACCATAACATCTGTGCGGCGTCTTTGCCTTTGATGCAGCTGTCTACAGGCTAGACATATGCCTGTGTGATTTCCGTGATCCACTATTACGGTTGCACGTTCTGTCACTGCGTAATGCTGTTGTGTGGTACAGTGGTTACGTTCGTGTTCTGCTCACAACCCTGCCACGTGTGTGTGTGTGTGTGTGTGTGTGTGTGTGTGTGTGTGTGTGTGTGTGTGTGTGTGTGTGTGTGTGTGTGTCTGTGTGTGTATGTCTGTATCTCTCTCTCTCTCTCTATATATATATATATATATATATATAAAAAATCTATTTTCTGCCCATAACTCTGCTCTTGCATGGACAGCTGACTGTTTCATGTATTGCATATTTGCATAGCTTTCACATACCAATGGGGTATGTTGCAAATCCCAACGTTGTCCATGCAACATCCATGTTACGGGCGGTGTTACACGTCCTTACAGGTGTTTGCTGTATATCTTGGCAGACATCTATCCTTGCTGTACTCTCACTGTACTCAGTACCGCCCGGAGGCTTCATGTATCATGGCCTAGTTTTGCTGTGTGTATGTCTATTTGTGCTGTGTGCATGGCTGTGGGTATGTCCCACTATCATCATTTGTAAAGGTGATAGCCCTATAGGTACTTCATGTAGACTGCTGTGTCATTTGACATGTCAGCACATACCTGCGGACAGTACTGAACGTCCTACTGCAGCGCATTTCATACCTTCTGCATTATCTTGCAGTCGATAATGCTGTTTCCTCACACATGTATCTGTTTCTGATCACACCACTCCACTTCGTAGAGCAAACTTCTGGACAAGGCCTTATCTGATAGTGGGACACATAGGGGCAGTATTGACATGTTGCTCTTACAAACGTAGATAGTTGACACAATAATAGGTTTTGCATTAGTATGGCTTTTCTGACGGATTTGGTGTCTTAAACACACATGTTTGTCATTATTTCATGACTTCAGTTATCAGGAATGTGCCAGAATGGTACTGGTGTTACGTGGAACACACCAAACGTATGAGGCAGAACTCTGCACATTCTGCGTAAATCTGTACAGTTGCGGAGTATGTGTCTGATACAAGATATCAGCTTTCTGACACCAATACACACACTGTATGGCGGCATCACAGGCCACATGCCATTACATTTATATTGCAGGACACACCCACCCAGAGGGTTGCATTCCTCACACAGGCCAACAGCTGCTTATCCACACTAATTAGTCTATCATGTACCGTATGTGTGCGCCAGTATTTGTGCTTTCCGTCAGTGGCAGAGCTCACGTACAAGTATGGGGGACTGGACATTGTTATGGTGACATTGCATGACACCCTGTGGGGCACATTTTTTTTGAGTCTATTAACCTTCCACATTGACATTCACAGGGCATACATTGTCATTCACATTTGTCGGAGTACATGCGTATGACTTGTACATGTTTTCTCACTTGTCCTGATGTCTTTCTTCTCACCTGTCCACCTAGTATCACTAGTTCTGTACATGTATTTTGGACAGGTTACCTTCATACCCCTAACCTGTACACATTATGAGTAAACGCCCTGATGTTTGACCTTTGCCCTTGCTACATTTGTCATAGTAATGTGCCTTTCTGGTAACTTGCTGGCAAGGCATTACGAACTGTGCGGTTAGATAATAGTGACTGACATTTCTATTACATGATTAGTAACGCTCATAACATTCGTATTCCTGGCTACGCCAGTATTCTCTCAACATTCTGACTTTGTCTGGGGTATATCTAATATAGTCCCTATTTGTATTTCATGTACTATGCCTTAGTGCAGCTGTCTTATTCTGCCAGTTTGCCAGTTATGGTTACCATCTTGGTCATACGCATGTCCATCCATGATAATCACCTACATGACACTGATATAGGGCCCTACATATTCCCAAAATGGTTTACGCAATATCCAGTGGATGGTTTGCCCCATTATTGAGAATATAGGCGTGTGCTATACCCACATCACTCCCACGGGGTGGGCCTACGAAATCTCTGCCAAACAACACCTAGGCCCATTTCTGCATACCCATGATTCCCATACCTGACAACCCTCTACAGTACCCATTAGACATGTTTAATGTGAGCGGTACTGAAGTGTGGAGACACTTATATGCACTCCCCACTCTCCGGATATCAGTTCGTACGTCATACATTCTATCGACACATGTGTCATTACCCTTGCACCTGCTACTGTTGCATGTACAGCTATATCGTATTTGCTGAGGTCACTTATTTTGCATCAATGTCGGTTGACACTACGTATAGATCAATTTTTGAGGTCCTGCAATGGACACCTATATGCATGTTTAAAGTGTACAACTTGCTGGACTGTCATTTTCTGGCCAATGGTTTGGAAGGCAGCGGTTTATTCACCTTTCGTGCATGTCTGTTTGTCTACCATATTAGCTATAACGTGGCCTATTTATGTACATATGTCATATCTACGGGACATATGTTTGTTGTGTATACATATATACATGTACAATCCTCATTTCATAATTTGCTTTGGTTTACGTCTTTGGATTATGTGTATACACATATATCTATATCCATACCATACCTTTCCACTGTACAGATTGTCGCAGAGTGTACAGCTGGTTGCCTCTTTATCTTCGGTGTGTTTTACATAAACCTGTGTCTATCTGGCAATGTAGTGGCATTTCATTAAAGACTTACATTGGGAAATACTGGCAAGCAGTTCAGGTTACGACTGCATACCCTTCAGTGAATCCATGCTACTGACACACCCGTTATTCTATCCACTTTCTATGTTTGTTCTGGCACATATCTGGGGATTGTCCCTATTTGTACTGGTAGTTTGCATGCCTTTGTCCGGTTTCATACTTTACGGGGTTAACAGGTTTTAGCCATGTATATCTAACATGGGGGAAACAGCATTCATTTACTATGCTGTGAGCGGATCACACACGCACAGGCACACTTGCATTTACTTATTGTGGGTTACGCGCAGGCGCACATGCATATCCTTATTGTGGGTTACATATGTTTACTAAGTCTATGTGCTTACATGGGCTTTATTACTTGTGACAGTACCAGTAAATTATCTGTAATCCGGTTAATGGACGTATGCGAAATACACGTTCACCTTTACATATTTAAATGTCTGTACAGCACAGACGCATTCATTACACTTTAACATTATATGTGCTGTAGTCGTAGTTGAACCGGGACTGCATTCATGTTGGCCGGATGCTGTAACCACTATACTTTTGGTGTTCTGACTCATTTATATGCATACCCATAGTACATAGCTACATTAACATATGTCTCACCGCTTCACTTACGACACAGGCATCCATTCTCCTGCTGGGAAAAATGCGGTACTACATGTTACACATTCCCTATTCCCTACTGCTCTGGACCCAAGCTGCATATTTAATCACTGCAGGGATATTCAGAACCCCAAGGCTTATAGTCCTGACACATACAGGTCTTTAATTGTCAGGGTGTTCATGTGGTGATCTGGGTTTAGGCTTGCCCGCCTGGTGAACGGCACTGCCCTGACCATGTCAGACAAAGCACATAGATAGAGTTTGTCCATTTTAAACATTTTATCTGTGTTTACAGACACAGGTGTTTGGGCACCTGTCAGCAGCTTATAATGTTGGCAATACATAATATGGGTGGCGGTGGTTACAATACATAATCCACGGTGAGTGGTGTTCCCATTCACATTATTTTACCTGTGTTTACAGACACAGGTGTTTGGGCACCTGTCAGCAGCTTATAATGTTGGCAATACATAATATGGGTGGGGGTGGTTACAATACATAATCCACGGTGAGTGGTGTTCCCATTCACATTTGACTATTTCCTGTATTCATTCATATGAGGATTATTATTTTGCACATGAATTAACTATGAATTAACTACAGGTATGCAGTAGTACAGTCAACATATGTGAAGGTTTGTCACAGTAAAAATGTACGGACCTCTGTAATACTCGGGGACTACCCCACATCCTTCACAACATTTCATGCTAATGTACATACCATTATTCTGTGAACTTTCGAAATTTGTGAGAGCAGTAATTACATCTGTCCCTATTTGTCCATCCATCATTTTAGGCTTTGTCCAGATTTTGTGCTGTAATAGGTTGAGAGGTGGTGTCGGTATGTGATTGAGTTGAATATATACTGTCGATAATTCAGTGGGGAGTAGGGTTACCACCTGTTCCTCTTTGCAAGGGGAAGTCCCACTTTGGACAGTTGTGTCCTGCGACGAAACCTAAGACATGGCAAATGTCCTGTGATTTTAAGACAAAAGTATATTTCTTATTTTCTTTACTAGTTGCATGATACAGGTATTTTGTATTGAAACACATAACTATTATTTGGGATAGCATAAGCAATTCAAATGCTATGAAATAAGCTTTTATCTTGGCATACAAGTGTAATTCTGTCCTTTGCACTGGCCGGGGGTATGTTTTATCCTGCAAATTCTCACATTTCTACAAAGGATGTCCCACCTTGGGCATCTGAACAGGTGGCAACCCTAGTGGGGGAGACCTGCATGGTGGACAGGTATTCCATCCTGGGTAGTATGTTTTGCATGTCTGTCTAGAAACTGAACAGTACCGTGACTACACATACATGTTTTGTCCAGATGTGTACAGTACTAGACACCGTGACTGTAAACATCTCTGAGGTTTCAACAGGTTACTTATCCCACGTGGGATGTACACACATTTTGCCAAAACATGAACGCGCGGGCATTTGGATTTAAGTAACTGTGATGGGATGTTTACAAACGTGGGATAAATATTTGCAATCCTGACACTGCCTAGGACGATACTTCCTACTACATATGGGGAATACTCTCTATGTGTAGGTGTACGGCTGCGCAAGGCTGGTAGCTGGATTTGGTGGACATTCGGACATGGGTGCGGGTTATGTGCTATACAGGGGTTGTTGTGTATTGCATTTGCATGCATGGGTTCTGCATTTGGATGTCCCGGTTCCGCATATAGCATCCTATGTGTATGTGCCGGTTACATTCCTGTTCATGTGTATAGCACATTTTAATATTCATATGTTTGTGTGTGTTTGGTATACAATTTGGACTGTCAGGTTTCTTTACGGTTGTTATATGGCCACAACTGCCCAACTTTGTACTATCACTACCACTGTGGGACTGCTGGTGACCCTGCCCATGGGGCTAGATGTGTGTATTGGCGGCGCGCTGACATGATGCGCTTCACTTCCACTAGGTATAACTACTTACAGTGCAGTACATTATGGACACACGATTTTAAATATCATTTGTTCCATGGACGGAAACTCATATTGTGTTGCGTGCATTTCTGTTTGGTTCTCCATTTTGTGTGGCCGGGAACTGTCTTGCATGCTTTGCATATGTTTCATTATCCACGGACACTGATAGGTGCGATTACTATTGCAGGCAGACTATAATATTCAGCAGTTTAGGTTGCTCATCGACAGCCGACATTGAAATGCCTCCGGGCGCAGCTTAGTAATGCCCCATGCACTCGCGTACGTGTCCTATGCACGTGGATGTGGTGGCAGCGCACCTTCATTAATATGCATATGGCGCTACTACACCATATATAAGCCACACGGCCGGCGCAGGCCTTACACCGGCCTTGTGCCGAGCTTCATGAATCCGGGGGAATGTCTGGAATGGATTTACTTGGAATGAGTCCAGTACTGGGATATACAAGCAAGCAAGCACATACATACATAAATACATACATACATATGTGCATATATAAATAAATTAATACTGATAATTCAGCAGTAGGAATGTGATTATAATAAAGTCATGCTTTAGAGTCTTTATTCTCATGTAATTAATGGATGAAAGGTTATCCACTGCAGAAAAAAGTGAAAATCAAATGAGAATAAAGTCAGGCCAGCAATAAAATGATGTAAGGCAGACAGACAGACATAAGAAAAGTGAACTAAGTAAAATTATGTCAACCTCTCTGCAGCTCAGGGTGCTGACAAATCAGTTTAAATATAGGTACCCGAAAAGTATGAGAAAAGAGAGAAACAATTTTACAAGAGTCTCACGGCCGAAAAGAGGCCTTAGAAGTCCAATCTGCTTAACAGCTCAAAATAAATAATAGCAACAATGATTTGTGCAGGACAAGTAAAGTAAAGCATCATCAAATGTTCAAGTACAGACAAGTACATACAGACGGCAAAAAGAAGGTGGGGCATAACTTTTATCAGCTTATGAATGGGATTAGAAAGTATTAGACTAGCTGACCGTGGGATTAGAAAGGATTAGAATAGCTAACCAGAATGGGTGTGGGAGGTTTGAGTATGTTTAGTGAGCAATCCAAACATAAAACATGCACTCATGTAAAGGGACACAGAATGTGCCATGAAACATCTGCCCACAGTCATAATAGATTGCATCCACTATGTACAAAACAGTTCAACACTCCTGATCACCTGTCACTACAAAGCAGGTACTATGCTACTTTTGCATAGTAAAGCTGATGATATGCCCTAAGTGCCAGTAAGAGACAAGCTTTCTTAAGAATCAGTACCAAAATCTCAAAGCAGTCTCCAGTATTCATTGCCCCCTCTATCACCTCATCAAATCATCTAGGTGTTCTTCTCATTTCAGTTTTACTTGGATTTTGCCTTTTTTAGTATTACCAATAACAATGTTAACAGAGCTCTGTTCAGTAATATATATTTTTGACACTATAACGAACATATGTAACCCACTCCATCACCCCACTGCAGTTTTATCAGTTATAAACATTTAATTTGTATTTGATTTAGAGAACTGTAGCCATGGTTGCAGTATTTTTAAATGCAGTCTGTTCTTCTCAGGAATCTCTAACTAAAATTCAAATGTACATGCCAAAAACAAAGTTTAATATATTGTCTTCCAAATAATTCTAAAAAGATCCAGGTGATAAGATGCAATGCCAAATTAAGCTAAAGGCTTGACATAACTTGACTTTGTGTGTGTATGTGTGCATGCTTGCGCACGTGTGTGTATGTGTGTGTGTGTGTGTGTGTGTGTGTGTGTGTGTGTGTGCGTGTGTGCGTGTGTGCGTGTGTGTGTGTGTGTGTGTGTGTGTGTGTGTGTGTGTGTGTGTGTGTGCTTGTGCGCACGCGCTTGTGGATGTGTGCATATGTTTCCACATGTGCACGCCTCACACAAGAGCCATGTAAGGAGTTTGTACCCTGAGCTTTCTGTAATTCTTTCTGCGGCATTTGCAACTTGGAGTACAACTAGCAACCTTGTAAGCATAATGATGACTGGAGAAAGTTTGTATGGCTGATGAAAGTAGAACAGAACAAGTAAGTCCAGTCGCCCAGAATAACATTTATTCACTCATTCTTTAAATGAAGTTGCACCAGATAACTCATTTATTAATTCATTAACTGCTTCCCTCAGTAAGTGGGCTGATTCATAGGGAATTTTCCCAGTAACAAGTAGAGAAAGCAACATAAATGCAACAGTCAGTACAAGGCAGTACACAAAGAAAGGAAATACAATGTAAAGTTTCAAACAAAACTTATCGTTTAAAATGTACCATAGAAGTCTATGAAAAGAAAATACACATAAGCTGTACTGCTGGTACTAATCTGGAGAAAATGAAGATGGGGCTTAGGAAGAGGATTCTTTAAGATTTAAGCAGGAAAAGAAGCAGATAGGATAGATGAGATGCAAAATAATTTAGTAGAAGTACAGGATGTATGTCAAAAGAGTAAGTTACAGTAAAAAATACATTTTGATAGTTTTTAATATCCATCTATATTCCATAAGTTATTTTTCATCACTTAAAATGTTTAATTTAATACTGAAATGTGTTTTGAGAATAATTACAGTGGCAGGATTAGACATGGTTAGGGGAGGGGGGGGGCTAATGAAAGCATTAAAATACCCAAGGACAACAGTTTTAAAATATGGATTAGTACAAAATAAACACTCTGCATGAGGAAATTATAAATGGATTCTGGCACGTAAGAAACATAAAAATGAGATCAGAAAAGTAAACAAGCAATGGAAAGAATAACACTGATGAAGAAGTGAAAACTACCAACATGAAAATTTCATCAAAATGCAAATTAAAGGTCATGCTGCTAAATGCTAGGAGTCTAAACATGAAACTGCACTTGTTGCAAGCATTCTTAACCCTGGAAGATACTGACATTTGCGCAGTCACAGAAACCTGGTTCAAATCTGTGGAAAGCACACCAGCCATACTAGGTTACTCATCCTATCATACATTCAGACCCCAAACCACAGACAGACCACAAAGGTTCCTCACCAGGAGAATCCAGGGCCTCAAACATCTACCCTACATAGATAGGCTAAAAGCTCTGTCCCTCTACTCAGTCTCATACAGACCCTTCAGAGTTGACCTCTGTTTGGCATACAAAGCAATCTCAGACCCCATCTTGATGAGACTTCTGCATATCTGCAAGTCAAGTTCCACTCAAGTAACCTGCACACGGCACCTCAACCTGGTCTGTGACATCAATAGGACTTGTTGGCATGACAGATTTGTGTCCCAGAGACTCCTCCATCTGTGGAACAGATACCCTCTCCACATCAAGCAGAGTACCTCATTAACCCTTTTTAAGTGCAACTTGGATAACTGAATGGGGAACCGAAAATACACCACTGGGATTCGGGGCATCGGGTGCTGACGTGTCGGAACATGGGCTAAATTCTCAGCTAGGCTTGTAAGGGCCTCAGGGCTAATAGCCTAGTAAGTTCCTATGATCCTATGATGGTTTAATGTACAAGGAAAATTAGGCAGAACTTGAAGGAGTTTGGTAGGGGTGTCTCATTTACTGTGTATTGTATAAGAGGCTTTTGGAAAGATAAGGAGGTAGAACTGTGTACTGTGAAAGAAACAAAGTAAAATGTCTTTAAAATAAAATTGATATGCTACACCTTAAATGACATGCCAGCTTTGTACAATTTCCCATTACACAAACATGATACCCAATGATACTTTGTCTAGTAATTCAGGTTTTAGCAAAAGGATAAACAGGGTTAGAATTGGTATACTGAGAGAGATAAAGCAAACTATTCTTGAGATTAAGATGGATGCAGTATGCTTTAGATGACATGTCATCGTAATCCAGTTTCCCACTATACAGACAAAGAACATAATGATCCTTATATCTAGTATCTGCATGCAAGAGTTATGTACAGTACTCAAAACTGAGTTTTAAGGAAGGTGACAAGCAGATATATTGTGGTAAGGATCTGACCACAGTCAAACAAAGGCATCAAAGGGACTACTGGCAATATATGAGGAAGGCAAGCTTATGTTTAATATACAGTTGTATGTTTTTTACTACTGCAGTATGACTTCTGAAAGTAAAAAGAAGTTACTGATTTTCTTTTTAAGAACCTTGGAAGTCAGCAAGATCTAATATGATATTCTATGTAACAATAAACAAGGATCTAAATAAATAATACATTAATACATAATCAGCTCAGCAAATACATACGTAAAGAAATAAAACATTGCTCTATTTTATTCTTCCAAGAAAGTGATGCAGTTTCTGCGTTCAATAATGAAACTGCTTTCCTCAATGACGGCCACCTTGGCAAACCTTGTATTATAAGTTAAAATGTACTGCAAAGTAAGGATTTGATAAGATCATTTTCATTTTTAACATCAGGAAGTCAGTAGGGTTTGCTTTTATTAAAAAAGCAGCTTTAATGAAGTTTCCATAAAGATTTATGATTATTGCTGTTTGGCATAATATAGGAACATTAGGAACATTAGTAAATAACACTTTTACCAGTTTACAGAATTAATTAATGGGTATCATTTTACCTTCACCTAGGCCTTTCCTTCTAAGCATTGCCCAAATTGCAGGCACATTAAAAAGGTAAAAAAAATATGGCAAGGAGATTTCAGGGTCGTCATTCCTTCCCAACAGTGCAGTGCTGATGCAGTTTCTACAGTCTCCACACGATAGTCCTGCCATGCATCATTTCCACCTAAGCTTAACTGTTTCACCATAGTCACACAGATGTACTACAATATCATTATAATACGTAGTTACTTCTAGGTCCATCCAGCTTACCCTGAGCTCAGAGCCATATTCTCTGAGTTAATGCATTATTTTAATACCACTCACCGTGTGTATTCTAATGCCTTAACAGTAGTACCTTCAGTACCACTTGTAGCCTCCTGTATGTTTGTACATAATAGTGACTCGATGCCAGAAAAAGTGCTGTTGAGTGGCTTGTCAGCAGGTTTAGTAAGGTATCACCTGTCTAAACCTGAGGGGAGGGGGGATTTGTTTTCTCTAGGAAAGGGCTTCTGCAGTAGGGATAATCCTGTAATGTTTGGATACTCTCCCAGCTCCTAGATACACTTGGATCCCACCTACCCCCTTCTCTACATTTATGCTGTTCTGAGCACATCCTCCAGTCACTCACCACTAATCACTGTTTTCATTTCTCACTTCATTTGGTGTCCTCCCACACAACTTCCCAGTCCTCCTTCTAACATGCCCCTTCCTCAATCCCCAACACCCTACTCCTCCTTCATATGCACCCTTTTCCACCCCAAAGACAATTTAACACTTATTTTTGCCACCCTGTTTTCCATTTCACACTCTCATTGCCACATTACAGCAAATGTCTTCCTTACTATGTACATCTCCATACATACCCATCCTCTTACTTTAACAGGATGCCCCACACCCTTGCTCCAACCTCTGCTGTTTCTTAAGTTATTACTCAGACTATCTGAAATTGGACTCTCCTCTCCACTAAACACTGATTTAATAGCTAGTCAAATGGCAAATGGCAAAAAGCTTTCTCAACAATTTTCCCTGTAGTTACAGGTGTCCCCTAAGGATCCATCATCAGAACTCTACTGTTCAATTTCTTTCTAAACACCTTTACTACATTAGCCTATATTCAATATTCCTCCCACATTTGCACAGCCCAAACTATACATTAATCATAAATTATTGTTCAACTATTAAAATCTTCTACTGAAAGTTGTCTGCAGCAGTCCAATTTATTTAATCCTACCAATTAGTAATAATAATAATAATCCCTCTTACGACTTTGAAATTATTCTTTGTGATGTGTGGGATTTATTATCAAACAATGGCAGGTTTGAATTAGATAGTAATGCAAAACTGTTTGGAGTCATTATAGATGAAAACCAGAAATTGTGTTTAGAACCTAGTTAAAAAAACTCATCTAAATTACAGCTCCATTACAGAGAAAGACCATTGTTCACAGATATACTTGAGTGAAGTGGTCTAAATTGAGAATTCAATTGTAGGAAATTGTTTAAGGATGGATGTTTTGGTGGCTGCTAAAGGATTTTCTAGGCCACATTTAACTGAGGTTAGTTGGAGAAATTCTATCCCATTTAATTTTACATTTGCAGGAAGATTTTCAGCAAATTCAGCTCTTTTGGTATATTTTTATAATTTATCTAATTCGATGGAATGATGGATTTTAAGAATGTGTGTGTTGAGAAGTGTAGAAAGATCTGAGAATAAGTGATCAGATAGTGTTACTTTATGGGCAATATCTGTGAGAAGGTTTCTACTCTATCCCTTGATGTTTGATGGAAAAAAGGTATCTTTTTTCTGTATTTTTGAAAATCAGTAAGTATTAGTAATCAACGTTTATTTGTATTTTTAAGTGAATTTGTTGCCATACCGTACCACTTCTTATCTTAAATTTGTGGTGTAATTTTTCTGCTCACTTTATTTTTCTGTTACTTCATGTGAAGGCCACCCATGTACTGATTAATGTACTTTTGGAGCTTTTCTCCCAGGTCCCTGCTAAAAATGGGCCTTTTATGATCCTGTCAGACATTTCTAAAAAAAATAAATAAATAATTCCAAATAAACAATTCAGCCTGATGAATTCCAAGATTTATGTAGAATGAAAGTGCTTTATAGATTTCTGGAAGCAGTATACGATATAATACAATTTTTATTTAAAAATTCAAGAAGTAGAACATGATTTTGGTGAGCAAAAAGATCATGGTACTTTTGGGATAACGACAACTGGACGTAATATCCAGGCTGTATTCTCTCAAACAGGCCTTATGCATTTTGCATCTTAGATATTAATTTAAGTGGTTTTAATTAGATGTACTGATCTTCTGTGTGTGTGTGTGTGTGTGTGGTGGGGGGGGTTAACATTTTCTTTTTAATGATAGGGACTCCATTCTGTTTCTGCTTTTGAGGCTGTTAAACTGTACAGTGTAAAAATATGCCTTTCTCTTCCATCAAACATCAAGGATGATCAAGTATTATTTTAAGTCAAGAGAAGGAATGGGAGTTAGCAGGAAAAAAATGTTAAACTAGGAAAGTGACATGCAAACATAATGCTAACTTTGGACACTTCTCCCCCAAATGATAGTCCTTCCATAGGTCTTTGTAATGATTTTAGCTTTCGTCTATTAACTAAGAGCATGGTAGGTAGAAATGGGCACTGAACACTGAGGATTACATAGGTTTCTAACTATGTCAAATATGAAATATTTATTGTTTGTCTTGTTCTTGTTTAATCAGTTCCTTTTCAAAGAACTAGATTATGGTTTGCAGCTGATCAAGTGATATATGCACCTAAATAAAATTAATCTTTAATAAAAGTTTCTACAGTTCCAGGAAGTACACTGCCTATATTGTTAAGAGCTCAGAAACATATAAACTAATATATATATATATATATATATATATATATATATATATATATATATATATATATATATATATATATATATATTTATAGACACACACACACATATATATATATATATATATATATATATATATATATATATATATATATATATATATATATATCTAGAGTGTTCTCCTTTAGAAAGCAGGGATAACATGCTTACTAAATCTGTTTAAAAGTACTTAAGGTAGTCGTATCACATCTGTCACATGTATCAGCAAGAAAACAGGGCACCCCTGATGGATACCACCCACAACATCAACTTATTTATACAAAGCTGAATGAATAAATACTTGAGTTGTATGATTTCTTCATAATATTGCAATCATCATCCTCTGGCAGAAGAACTGAATATAAAGTCCCAAAAGGTTTTAGAACTGTATTACTAGGACAAATGCAAAAAAAAAAAAAAAATTTGATATGCCGAAAGAATTTCAGAACTTTGAACTTTCTGTTATTAATGTCATACGTAGCAGGAGTTTTCAGTATTACATGGAGTAATGCTGCCAACAAGATACTATTTGAAATGGTCAGACCCTTGGGTACTCGATCTAAATTGTTATTCAACTGTAACAACAGTAGGGTATAAAAGAATGCATCCTGCTGATTTGTCTTTTTCTGTGACTGGAATGCACCTTTTTCTGCATCCCACAACCATGTTTATTTGGCTTAGGTCTGCTTTTGAGGGTCAAGAAAAGAAAAAAAATAGGTAGTGTCACTAACAAAATACAAAACTGAATTTAAATGTGTAAATTATGAGACAGAATGCATAGTTAATGTATCAAAGGAATTTAAAATAGAGCATATTGTACACAATGAAAGTTTGTTAACTAAATTACAAGATGGGCTAAAACAGAAAAGTTTTTCAGACCACAAAGCAGTGCATCAGCAGAAAGAGAAAAAAAAGTTATTTATATATATATATATATATTTATAGGTAGGTACTAGGCTATCGGCCCTGGGGCCTATACAAGCCCAGCCAAAAAGGTACCCTGGCTTTTGCCACCCAAGAAAATTATTTTCCTGTGCCACTGTCGAACAGAGCCACAGAAGTGATCCCCAGGGTGAATTTCCTATTTCCCATCCAATCATCAAGATTTTTCCTGAAGAGTGCTAATGAGGAGCTTTGTTTGATATCGATAGGTAGTTTATTCCAGAGTATAGGAAGTTATTTGAGATAAGAAGGGAAACATGGAACTGAGTTATGGAGGACCATTTAATAATGAAAGATTTTTATTAAAAATAAAGGAAATTATTTAAAAGAAAAAGTATGATGAAAATACAAATGATGGGAAAGAGTATAAAGAAAACAAGTGAAGTACAAAATATTTTGAAAATTTGGGCAAATTATTAAACACAATGGCAAGTACTATTTCAATAAGAAAAAAATGGTACAGCAGAAAAATAAAGAAGCAATGAAGGTATAGATGTATACATAAATACTTTTTGTGAAAGGTAAGACAGAAGCCATAGCAAATTTATTAGGCAGAAAAGTGATGCAGAGAGAAAAGGACATAACAAAGTTTAAGAGCTATAAATGAGTGGTAGCACAGAAAAGGGAAAATAGAAAAAAGTAACTTATACATTTAAAAGTTATTTATTGAAGTAAGGGGGAGCAAACATAAATAAGCTATTAGAAAAATGGAAGGAAGTCAGTTAAGAGATGATTTCAGCTGAAGTAGCTAAGGCTGTCTTAAAAGAAGTAAGACCAGAAAGTTCTAGTGGGGAAGATAGAAATGGATACAGATATTATAAGTCATAATGTGCAACTGCATTTTTTCATAAATGTTTGGAATGAGTCGTTAATGAGGGAGTTGCAGTTAAACATTTTATATATATATATATATATATATATATATATATATATATATATATATATATATATATATATATATATATATATATATATGGGTTCCATCCACTAGATCAAATTTTTACTAATTCGAAATAGTGCATGGAATGCTCACTGCAGCGAAAGTGCACTTAATCGAAAGTGCACTTACGCGAAGTTCAGTACAACTAACGGGTGTTGTACTGAACTTCCATGCAGTACTCACGGACCTTAGGGTTAGGGCATGGGTCATAGTAAGGGGATAGCCCATAGGGCTATCCCCTTACTATGACCCCAACCCTAACCCTAAGGTCTGTGATGACTGCAGCGCAGTGAAGGACATAATAATGTCCTCCACTATGGTGCGATAGTCACGAACCTTAGGGTTAGGGCATGGGTTAGGGTAAGGGGATAGCTTTACTAACTATCCCCTTACCCTAACCCGTGCCCTAACCATAAGGTCCGTGACTATTGCACCATAGTGGAGGACATAACTTGTTTTTTATGTCTTCCACTGTGCTGCGGTGTTTTCGGTGAAGTGAACTTACACAAAAGTTCACTTTTTAAAGTGAACTTTCGCAGAAGTGAGGCTTCCTATTACAAGTTCGAAGTAGTGAATTTTCGTTCTTTTAATAGGAATCCATATATACATATATGTATACATATACATATACATATATGGGTCTACTTCAGATGACCTAACTTTCATTTGACTGAAATTCATTTGACCGAGACCCTACAACCTAAAGTTCAAAATATTGAAAACTCACTTGACTGAAACTCATAACACAGACACCTTACAATGCTAAATTTCAACATAGTAGTGGCAGTGTGTAGAGTACTGTAAGGTAAGTAAAAGGTATATGCCCTTTTCCCCACTGTAGTGCGATCCTAGAGTTAGTATATATAGTTGGGGGGTGTCAGGGGTACAGCCCACCACATTGGGGGGGTGTAGCCTCCATCTGGTTTGGTTTTATATTGTGTGGTTTCTGATAAGAGGGTATATAATTAGTTTTTAAGTTCTGGAAAGTGTTAGTAATTGGTGTTGTAAGTGTGCATGTCTATAGTTTGCAATTTAGTGTGTTGAAATCTAACACTGTAAGGTCTCGGTGTTATGAGTTTCAGTCATGTGAGTTTTCAATATTATGAATTTAGGTTATAAGGTCTCGGACAAATGAATGTCAGTCATATGAACGTTAGGTCATATGAAGCAGACCCACATATATATATATATATATATATATATATATATATATATATATATATATATATAGTTTCATATGAAACCATCGAAATTACATTACATCGACGATTATAACATCGAGACTAGTACATCGAAATCAGAAAGCAGCGAAAACGGAAATCGTCGACATTCACATCGACTTTATGGAAAGTGCACAACATACAGCATGCAAGTTATGAATATAGTCCATACATACTGCAATGTTAGGAAAATAAGCAACGGATTCCATATCCGGTTGGTTCAAACACCGAGTTGAGGTGTCAGTTTATATTTGAAAGTTATATATATGTTTAGTTTCAGCGTATAAGTTTGCTACTGGAAATATACGTTTTAATTTGGAGTTCCTGACACAGAACACTAATGGGATCTTAAGTGAAAAGTTGTCCGTTTTTCAGAGACTACTATTGTGGACGTATGATTTACAGATAGTGCTGTAATGAAAAAGGCACGTTTGCTGCAGATATGTTTTGATTTAGTGTGCGTATGTCTGAACCATAAACAAGAGTTGTTCTTCTTCAGTTTCGACGTTTTGTCAGTCGACGATTTCCGTTTTCGATGGTTTTTGATTTCGATGTAGTCGTTTCGATGTTGTAATTCTTGATATAATGTAATTTCGATGGTTTCATATGAAACCATATATATATATATATATATATATATATATATATATATATATATATGGATCCCTATCACAACACCAACACGCCACAAAGCCGACACCCAAAACACCGACACCAAAAGACCGAAAACGCACAAAGCCGAACACCATAAAACTGACACCCAAAACACCGACACACAAAACGTAAACTACCACATAACACACAACTATACATGCACTAACCGTGACCCAAACCCTAATCCTAAGGTCCGACACTACCGCACACTTACCCTACCTGCACGCTAACCCTAACTCACTTAACCAGCCACTAAACCTACAGTCCGTCACTATCGCTCACTTACCCTACCTGCATCCTAATCCTAACTCACTTAACCCGCCACTAAACCTAAAGTCCATCACTATCGCACACTTACCCTACCCACACCCTAACCCTAACTCACTTAACCCGCCCTTAAACCTAAACTCAGTCACTATCACACACTTACCTTACCCGCACCCTAAGTCCGACACTTCCGCACACTCACCTTTCCCGCACCCTAACCCTAAATCCCTCACTTTCTCACACTTACCTGTCCGCTTCCTAACGCTAAATCCCTCACTATCGCACACTTACCGAGTCGCGCTCACACGTTGCCCATGTCGGTGTTTCGGCTGTCGGGATTTCACCTTGTCAGTCATCTGTCTCGTCGGTCTTCTGGAGTCAGTCTTCTGAGCGTCGGTGTTTTTGGCGTGTCGATCAAGTCAAGGGGAACTATATATATATATATATATATATATATATATATATATATATATATATATATATATATATATATATATATATGGGCCTACTTCATTTCACTGAAAACCCATTTGACTGAAACTCATTTTGTTGAAAGGTATATGCCTTTTTCCCCACTGTAGTGCAAGCCTGGAGTTAGTATATATAGTAAGTGGGATGTGGGGGACACAGTCCCCCACATGGGGTAGGATACTTACAACTCCAATGAATAACTCTTTTTATTAGACAATATATAACCAAACTATGTGGGTGGTTACACACCCCACCCCACCCTTACTATATATACTAACTCCAGGATCACACTACCATGGAGAAAAGGGCATAGACTTTTCAACAATATGAGTTTCAGTTAAATTGTTGTTGTTGTGCCTTTCGGCTTTTCCCGGTTAGGGGTCGCCACAGCAGAACTCCGGTCTGCTAATGATTGGCAGTAGATTTTTACGTGCCGAGTTGCAGGCCCTGAAGCAAAACCTTCAATGAAGGTGCACCCATTCATGCATGTCACCACACAGCAGATGCTCTAGCTGAGAATCGAACAGGACAATGTCTTACTGTGAGGCGACAATGCTTAGTTTTCAGTGAAGTGAGCTTTCAGTCAAGTGTTCTCAGTCAAATGAGTTTCAGTGAAATGAAGTAATAAAGTAGACCCATATATATATATATATATATATATATATATATATATATATATATATATATATATCTACAAACATACATATAGACCACATATTATAGTCAAATGACCCAAAAATTTGCAAAGTAGACAAGAAAATGTCAACACTGCAAATGTCGGCATGATATTATGGATTTGCCAAGCACAGCCTCGACCCATGCAAAAATAAAACTTTAAAAATAAAAAAAAAATGTTGTACCCTCACCTCCCCTGCTAATATGATGTAATGTAAATTAGCAATTGCAGTAATTGTACCAGTGGTGGGTAGTTTGGAAATAAAGGAGATGAAATTTCAAAATAGTGTAAAGGAAAGGAGACTCTAAGTTTACTGATGTTTGGGTTGAATGAGGTAAATATGCAATGTCAATCATATGAAGACTGAAGAAGGTATTAACCTTCCAGTGATGTTAAATTATGAATGAAATATAATAATAGTAAACATTACAAATATTATTTAAAATATAATCCAAACAAAACTGCTGAGGGTAGGCTCCAGAATCCTAAAATAAAGCATCTTCAAAGGATAGTTAAGACAGTATTGTCTTTATTGCTACACAAGCGCTTTCACACTGAGCTTCTTCAGGTGTACATACAAAGCAACAAAGCACACCTTCTTAAAAAAACTTAATCAAACCACATGACTTCAATTAATCCATTTAAAAGCACAACATTCATTACAAACACTAGTTTGACACAAAATATCAATAAACATACCTACATTCAGGAAGCTAGACCAGTTTCCTTTTCTAAACTTAACAGAAAAGAGAAATCTGGCATGAAAATGTTCTCAGCATTATGAAATTAAATGTATGTGCGTGTAGGCACAGTACTAATATCATTATATGAAGCAGTGAAATATCACAAACCTGCAAGTTAACAGACTTTAATGTGCTGAAAACATAATGCCTAACAAGAGGATTAGTTGTAACTTCCTAGGCAGTATCATGCTGAATTTTACATTCGCAGTTTTGATACTTAAATATACCGATGGATATCCAATGGGCGGCTTGTTAAGCCAAATTGAAAGGCTTCTTGATAAGCAAGGCTTCATTCTACAAAAAGCTTAAAAAAGTAGAGGAGCTTAATCTAACCCTAAAACTTTCTGATTTGGAAAATAAAAAGAGGCTAAACCCTGATCCTGCTTTAGACAAATTGATAAACGATACCAAAAAGATCTTTTAGAGCTACACCAACAGAATTATTCTCTGCAAGAACAAAAACTTATCGCAATATACTCGGAATGGGCACAAATACCATCTAAGACCCTTGCTAGAATTATAAAATCAACTCAATACTCCCCTAGTATCTCTTTGTTACAATACCAAAATAAAATGTATAAATCGGACTCGGAAATATTACAGCTATTTCATTCTCTTTACTCCGATGTTTATTACAACAAGTCTGTGAAATCTTCTAATCCACACACGGTAAACTTTTTGAATTCTATTAGATTCCCCTCATTAAATGAAAATCAAAAGTCCATGTTGTCTGCTCCATTGAAGCTTCAAGAGATTCAACAGGTCATTACCAGTTTTAAATTAGATAAATCCCCAGGCCCTGATTTCTCCAATTCTTTTAAAGATATTCAATTTTATTATAAAAAATGGGATCTCGGATTTACATTGGAATACCTCGAAAACTATCAACAAACAAGACAAAACTGATCCCCACAATTACAGACCCATTTCTTTAATAAATGTTGACATAAAAATCTTAGCAGGTATACTAGCCAACAGACTTAAAAACATGCCCTTTATAATATCTTCAGACCAGGCAGGTTTTATGTCTCACAGACACACCTGGGATAATACTTTAACCCTAGCTTCCTTACTCCACCTTACAAAAAAAGATAGAAACCCGATTTATGCCTTAACACTAGATGCTTCAAAAGCTTTTGACAGAGTAAATTGGGATTTTCTGTTCCTAACATTAACTCACTTTGGTATACCCAAAATCTTTTCGGATATGATTAAGGTACTTTACGAAAACTCCTTCACTTTCATATATGCTAATAAAAGCATATCTAAACCAATTAAGATTACTAATGGAACGAGGCAAGGATGCCCTTTATCCCCTTTTCTTTTCAATATCTTCATTGAACCATTTTTCTTATATCTTGCTCAAAACACTCATCATTCAATCCCTAAAATTCTAAATACTAACATAATGCTTTCTGCATTTGCTGATGATCTTAACCTATACTTTCAATACCCTAACACAGATTTGTGCAAAATTATAAAAACTATCGACTTATTCTCTAAGGCCTCTGACTATCAGATTAATCATAAGAAATCACATATTTTCCCTATTAATCCGGCAAACCACAAAACCAATTACTTTCCTGATTCTTCCTTTGGTACATCTTTCAACCTCAACTATCTGGGCATACATTTTGAACATAATCAAGCCTCTATGCTTCAAAATAACCTTCTAAAACCTGGTCCAAAATCCTTCAAGACCTCAACAGATGGAATCTATTAACTCTATCCCTCTTATCAAAAGCCGCGATAGTGAAAATTAATGTTTTGCCCAAACTCCTCTATCAATTTTATGCCTCAAATCTTAGTATACCAAACACCCTGTTTTCCAGGATAAATAAAGAATTAGCCAAATTTATTTGGTTCCCTAAGTCAGTTAGAATATCTTATTCTAAACTTTCTTACCTTAAGTTTAACGGTGGCTTAAACTTGCCAAACATTCACCTCTATTACATGATTATTTGTGCAAATAGAATTTTATCTATATCAAAACTTAACCCAGATACCTATAACTCTTCTCCTTCTGCCTTCTTATGATATGAATTTCTGAAAACTGCTGGTTTGTATCAGGTGGCTTGTAAGTAGGCTGCAGAAATGTAGCATTTCTTCATATTAGAAAATGGGCAGCACTCATAGACTATACTCTTTCCGAGAACATACTTTCTTCAACAGGTTATTACTGTATAGGGAGACTCTGGTAACAAGTCAGTGATTTCATAGTGCCATATTAAGCTGTCATTCATCATGGAGTGAAAAAAATGGTCACCATCTTATTGTTTTCTCACTAAATGCAGACATTTAGTGAGCATCAAATAAAAAGAAGGAAGGAAGAAAAAGAAAAGAAAAGAAAACTCAAATAACAAAAGTAATTGCAGCAGCAGTAGGTAGAATACATGACATTTTACTTTCCCTTCATTATTTATAGCAAAGAAACAAAAGTGTGTGTGTGTGTGTGTGTGTGTGTGTGTGTGTGTGTGTGTGTGTGTGTGTGTGTGTATGTATGGGTACATGATGACTTATCGAGTACTGCTATTTTGAAAGACATAATACTGAATGTAAAAAACCCTGAAATGTCAAATTGTTGAAACTTTAAAATATCAAACTCAGACAAAATGCCTACAAATAACTTACAAGTATGACATACCTACATTGTGCCAGTATACAGTCGGTCAATAAACAATATCGCTCCCCTATTAGTAAGACTCACAAATGGATGGGTCCACCATATTGGAGGGGATGAGTAAGTTTAGCATTTTATACATGCAGGTGTGTATGTACTATAATTTCAACACTTTTAACATTTCACCATTTTGACTTTCAGTTTATTCCTTTTTCAATAACTCAACATGGGTCCTATATCTATCTATCTATCTATCTATCTATCTGTCTATCTATCTATAGAGAGAGATATGTATGTATACATGCACGCACACACACACACACACACACATATATATATATATATATATATATATATATATATATATATTTGTTGTTGTTGCGTCTTTCGGCTTTTTCCTGGTTAAGGGTCGCCACAGCGGAACTCCGGTCCACTAATGATTGGTAGTTGATTTTTATGTGCCAAGTTAAGAGCCCTGATGCACAACCTTCAACGAAGGTACGCCCATTCACGCATGTCTCCATGCTGAAGACGCTCTAGCTGAGAATCGAACCGGACAGCGTCTTACTGTGAGGCGACAACACTACTGCAGCACCACCACTGCGTGTATATTCATTCATACATTTGTCTTTAAACGATGAAAAGACTGGCAATTCAATCAAAATTGTAAAGATTGCAAGTTACCAGTCTGTTAATGAGTGAGACTGGGCCTCAGTGAGAGATTGGGAATATATCATTTCTCAACTGTAGTATGATCTCAGAGTTGCAATATGTAAGTAGAAGGTGGTGGGGGCTGCAGGGGGCCATCCCCTAGCAAAAGCAAACTAATCTTTTTTTTTTTTTGTTTGTTTTTTTAATTCATTTTTCTCTAGTGTGTTTAAATATGGGAATTTCTTTGCACTCAATGTTTGTTGTTTCAAAGAGTTAATATAGACTCATATCTATATCTATTTAACTATCTCTCTATATGGGTGACTCATTTGGTCTAAACTGAAAATGTCTAAGCATTTAATCCAAGACTCACTTATTCTAAAACATGTTTATTCTAATCATATTTGATAGAAATGTGTACTAGGCTATGCAGAATGAATACTAGGATATGCAGAATGAATGCAGGTGAAGTTAAGAGTGTTATGGTGGTAGAAATGATAAGGCAGGTTAGTCTAGTGCACCGTTTGTACATTGATAATGCCCACTCACAAGTTTGTATTTCTGAACAAACAGCAATTCACTGTGTATGGAGTTTCTCCTTTTTTTTGACATTATGCAACAATGGAGTTACTATATTTATATAATTAGGTATGGAAGGTGAAACTCTCCATATGGGTGGTACAGTGGGCTTTCCTCTCAGCAAAAAATAAATTTTAGAGGCATGTTTGCTACATATGTAGTTTCAGATGTAATGGGATTCGACTAAATGTGTTTTACATTAAACGTGATTTATATGCTTTGTGATTAGATGAAAAGTTTATTAAATGCAAAGTAATATACCCATATCTATCTAATTATATATAGAGATGTGCACACATACACACACACACACACACACACACACACACACACACACACACACACACACACACACACACACACACACACACATAAACACACACACACACACACACACACACACACACACACACACACACACACACACACACACACACACACACACACACAAAGAGCGGGCCACATCCACTCTCTCCAAGGCCCAAAACACAGCCTCCATGGGACCAAATAACATCCCAGGCAGCATGATAAACTATCTAAAACAAGAACTAGTGGATCTGCTTGGCACTGTTTTTAACCACAGCCAGAGCACAGGTTTTGTACCAACAGAGTGGAGAACAGTAACAGTAATCCCCTTACACAAAGGGACTTCATCAACTGACCCTGGGAACTATAGGCCCATAAACCTAACCAGCCTTATCTGTAAGGCCATCAAAAGAATTATCATGGACCTTACCAACAAGGACATAGGTGACTTCCAAACTCTTGACCCAACCTAGTATGGCTTCATTAAGGGCAGGCCTTACTTATTAAACATGGTAGTCTTCTTCAAGAATGTCAACAAAGCTCTGGATGAGGGCAAAGAAGTATATACCCCCTATTTTGACTTAGCCAAGGCTTTTGACATGAACCTGGGGTTAACCCATACGTTACAAGATTGGTGACAGACTGGCTCACTGACAGAATGTATACTGTCAAAGCTGGGGATTCCACCTCCACCAGAAGACCAGTTACCAGTGGTGTACCAGAGGGGTCTATGCTGGGCCCTCTACTCTTTGGAATCTACTTTTCGGAAGTCCAGGCAAGTGTAGATAGCCTGTGGCATTCCAAGTTCAATGATGACTACAAACTAGGTGTGAAGAAATTAGACACTGTCATCTGTGCTAGCATTTCTGGCTGAAGTTTTGTATATAATTTCAGATTGTCCTGTGTATTGCATGGCAGCATGATTAGCTATGATATTGTAAATAAGTTCTTACATGTTGATTTATGATCTGTTTGAACAGAATGTTTTAAAGACAAACAGTGTCCTATTACATTTCTAATTGTGCATGTTTGTGAAGAGAGATTCTAAAGGCAAACTGTCTCAGATTTATCTGATTAGCAGACAATGTCATCGGAAAGTGAACAGTTGCTATGTGTTACTGTCAGAAACTGAAAGACAAGAAGGAACTGTTGGTTGAATTTAAAAAATATGAAATGAAATTAGAAATGGAATAGTTGATAGGCTAGTCTATAAAAGAGTCTGCTGAAGTCAGTTGTCAGTTGTCAGTTACATTTGTCAGTTGAACTGTACACACAAAAAAAAAGGACCCACTAAGAACTGTAGTAAATTAGATTAGATCAGGGACAGTATTCATTAGTTAGTTACGAAATTATAACTAACCAGCAAGTTCTGTTTTTCTGAATGTTGGATCTCTGTCTTACAGTATTGATATCATTTTCCTGAAAACTGAGTTTTGTTTGTTTACTGGAAATTACTGTTTTATATTTTTTTAATCATTTTGCTCATTATTAAATAGTTTTATTAACTTACATTGTGGCTGGACAATCAGTGTTTTTCTTGATTGATTTGAGAGTGCTTATACATGCCTTGATAACTTCCTGGGCCACTTTGAAAGCCTGGCTGCTTAGGTCATTTGCTACTATTTGTTTTAATATTTAATGTTCATAATTGGACACCCCTTTAGAAGGGCATGAAGAATCTCTGATTGGTGGCAGCATTACCATATTATTTTGGGGAGAGACACAGCTGGAAATTTGTGTAAAGCTTTCTGAGAAGTGTTTGTGTGTGTGAGATTTAATATATTTAAGTCAGAAGGTATCAGAGGTCTTAAACTGGGACACATTGCTCTGAAGTGTGCAATAAGGTGTTACATTAGGGGTGGACAGAAGTATACAGTCCAGTCCCAGGATATAGAGCTTGATCCTGTTGTGCTCTTAGGGGAAAATTGTGAAATATTACTCCTGTTTAAGTGTCAGTCTCACATTGGAGTCAGTAGTGAGGACTGAAGCTCCTTAGTTTCTGACCCAGAATAGTAAGGGACATCACATCATTTGGAGGCAGTCTGGTGGGATGTTAACTGGACATCACACTAGGTACAATCATTGAGTCCCCCAGTTCTGTTAACATTACAAAAGGGGCTAACACATACAAATGATTATTGTCAAAACCATTGAGTAAAACTAAATGCAAAAAAGTGCATCATTATCCCCTTTGGCAAATTACATTATTGACAGCAACCCCCTAAGCTCAAATACAGTGGTGAGAAACTTAGGAATACAGGTTGATAGCAGTCTAAACTTTGATCACCGTGTGTCCACAATGGTAAGAAAAGCCTTCTAGGTTGGGCATCACATAAGTAAGGGCCTTGCATCCAAGACTATGGATGTTATTACTCCTCTATATTCAACCCTCATCAGACCATTAAATTGAGTACAATACTTCCTTTTGAAAATATCTCACCAGATACTTGCAGCAACTGGAGAGATCACAGAGGTTTCTAACCAACAAAATTCAGGGGCTCTAAAACATGACCTACACAGAAAGACAGAAGGCCCTGTCTCTGTACTCTGTATCCTACAGGCTGCTGAAACACAACCTGTGCCTGACCTACAGAGCAATGTCTGACCATGCCCTAATGGAAATGCTGCACGTCTACAAATCAAATGGAACAAAAGTCACTTGCTCTAGGATCTCAGTCTAGCCTGTGACATAAACAAAACATGTTGGAGAGATAGATATGTCTCCCAGAGATTGCCACTCTTCTGGAATAAACTCCCACTTCATGTGAATCAGAGCTCCTCAATGACCCTATTTAAATGCAACCTTGACAATTGGATGGGTGAATATAAATTCACTCAGGGGGTGGCACCAGTGCCCTTCATGGATAAGTGCATTCAGAGCTGATCATAGATTTCACAAACCACAAAATGCATTGAAAAAGATGGATAAACAACATAGATTACAGAACTTAGATTTCCTCTGCTGTGGTCAATTAGAGAACTAGGATATTACATGGCTAGGCTTGTAAAGGCCCTAGGGCCATTAGCCTAGTAACCTCCTATGAACATATGAACCTATGTCCCTGTTTTTTTTTTTTTTTTTGTAAATAGGAATATATTACTTCCACATGTTCCTTATAGTGATCTTGTCAATATGTTTTTATGTATATGTATTATACAGTCTTTGTTCAGATGTACATTATTCGAGGAACAGGGGTGATTGCTTGGTTTGACTTCATTTCTCACTTGTTTAGAAACCAAAGACACTTTAGAATCTCGCTGTGCAAGTTTTGAGTATTTTTATTGCTGTGCAGTTATTCATTGTGATAAGCGTGATTCAGCAGAGTTTTTTTATATGGTCATTAGCCTATTGATTTGCTTTTGATTATGTAGTCGAAGTTTCAGTGCTCTATTTAAACTTTGTGATGTATTGATTGAAAAGTTCTAGTGAACTCTGCATCATGTCTTGTTAGAGTCTTTGCACTAAACTGGAATGTTGTCTGCTGAGAGATTTTACATCAAGTTCTTCAGAGAAGTACAAAACAGTATCGTAAGTGAATATAATAAAGTTTTTCTATTGTTTAAGTTAAACACCATCTATGAGCTTTAAATGTATTCTTGTGTAATTCCTGCCTGAAGCAATTTTTTGCTACAGTTACTGGAATGACAAATTACTCTCCATAAATTTTATGAGTATCCCTTTTCTCTTAAAGATGAGGTATTGCAGTGAAGGTGACTGAGGAAATTAACTTTGAACATTAAAATATTTACTGTAAATAAGTATCAGTATCACTTGCCCTCTAATTCTGTGGAGGCTATCCTATCACAATTCTACAATACTTGAACCAGTTCAAACTGGATGTGTGCCCAGTTAAATTTCAGGAACTATAACCGGGTCTATCAGAACAGCAGACATGCAAGTGCCATTGTTGGAGAATATACAATAATTCTAAGACTGTTGTACTTTATTGCTCCAGCTCTGTGATACAGTAGCCAGAGTTAGTATCTCAATATCAGCTCCATTCACCAGTGGGTTTTAGGGGTAAACACCCACTGAAAAACACAACACTTTGTGGTCTTTTTAATTCCATTTTAATTTCTAATTATTGGCATTCACCATCTGGTCTCTCGCTTCAGGCAGGTAGCTTGGCTGAAAATTGCTAAAAGAAACCTAGAAAACCGTTAAAACTGTGGTTATCTTTGCGTGCAGCTAGATGGTTTAAGGATATGAATGGGAGCCCAATTTAAGTTTAGTTTAAGGGGTAGACCTTCACAATATGTATCAAATATAGAAGGACTGAATAAAGAAGGAGTGAGAGAGTTAATGAAACTGAACTAACATAAGGGGAAGACAAGAACCAATTGGTTTACACATACAAGAGAAACAGGATACATATGGTGGGGAAACTTTCACTGCAGTCTATTGTAGCAAATGTATGATAAAATATTTAAAGCAGTGGTCCTGATGCTTTGTACGCACACAAAATCAGTTTCTAGCTCTTATTATAATTTACAATCAATCAATCTAACTTAAGCCTCACAAAAAGCAACTCTCTTTCCATCTTAAATTACGTTTTTTTTAAATTCAAACAGTACATCTTCAAATAAATGTACAATGCAGCATAGACAGAGAAAACAAGAACAATGTCAGCATACAATAAACACATAAATAAATAAATAAAGTTATTTGCATGGAAATCATTTCTGGCAGCAGTCTGAAGACCACCGTGTTACTTTTATGAATATAACCCATTAGACAAGCCAGAATAAATGTTTAGATTGTACTAAAAAAAAACTTGATGGAATGGCTTTTGAATGGTATGATATCAGGATGTTTTAACTCATCTGGCTTCCTGTGCTAAGACAGTTTCAATATGTGACTTTTGTAGATGGTCTAGTTTTGCTCTACCAGACCTAAACACTATGAACATTAAAGGACAAATGCAGTCTTTTTCCCATGTTTACTTTATAATGGGTGAACAGTTTACAAATCTTAAATAATGTTTATGCTTGATCCAGTCTGACGTTACTTAAAATAGTATTGTATGAGGTTTTTGCAGATTGTCTTGTGGTCATTTCACAAAGTAAACAGAAATGCAACACCACTTCCAATTTTAAATGTAGTTGATAGAAACAAAATTAGTTAGCATTGTTTTGTCCTTATGAAGTTTTACAATTTAGAATGTAAACTTGCCTCGAGTTAAAAAAAAAAAAGAAAAACAATACTTGTATTCAGCTACCGACTCTCATGCTTATCACTAAAACTATAGACCAGAGTCTAGCAGTTCAGAAAAACACCTTTGATGTTTATTCAAAGGCATCAAGATAGTGGAGTAATTAGTAGTACTATTTCCACAGGACTAGGTTCTCCAGTTTGGCTTTCTGCAGGAGTGTCTTCTATGTAAAACCTTATCCTAGCTGTGTCAGAGTCCTTTCACTAGTTGGGTTCCACTTGAAAGGTCTAGTTACAAGATACCAAGGACCCAAATTGCTGAACACAAATGTCTAAGCAAGGACATAAAAATCAACCTGTAGGAACTTTTGGAAGGGGGTAAGCACCCATATCCCTAATTTACAGATTCCTATTCCCCTGGTCCCATAAATACAACGAATAAAAATGCCTTTAAAATGAATTAATCAATGCTAGCATGCACACACACACACGCACACACACACACACACACACACACACACACACACACACACACACACACACACACACACACACACACACACACACACACACACACACACACACACACACACACACACACACACACACACACACACACACACACACACACACACACACACACACACACACACACAGCAGCAGTAACTTCCTGTGAAAAACTGGAGCATTTTGAAGTTGGACAGGTTGAGATTTGAGGGCTAGATTGGAGAGTCTGATCATTGAAAACTATAAATACACCCATTTGGGGCAGTGTTTTTTTGTTTTCTTGCACACATCACAAAGACTGGTATATGAGCTGGCAGTTCATGAAGCTGCTCACAGATGGAGATTGATATGTGAGCTGGCAGTCCATAAAACTGCTCACAGATGAAGATTGGCATGTGAGCTGAGCTGGCAGTCCATGAAGCTGCTCACACATCTGTGCACCATGGTACCTCTATGTGTGAGTGTGTGTGTGTGTGTGTGTGTGTGTGTGTGTGTGTGTGTGTGTGTGTGTGTGTCTGTGTCTGTTTTATTAAAGGATGAGTTTCACTCCATTTCACCCACTAATTGCTAATAAAGATTCCATCTCCCACTTTACTTGTATATAATTAAGTATGTTCATAGGTTCATAGGTTCATAGGTTTATACTAGGCTATCTGCCCTAAAGCATTTATAAGCCTAGCCCAAAGTTTTGTGGCTTACGCCACCCCTTATATGAAAAAATACTGTGCCCATTAGTTTGTTGTGCCTCTGTCCAGCAGTGACACAGAGATGATTCCCGGGGTAAACCTACGATCTCCCATCCACAGGTCAAGATTTCTCTTGAACAGAGCCAGCGAGGTGCTCTGCCTCACATGGACCGGGATTTTATTCCACAGCATAGGGAGTCTCTGAGTGATAAATCTATCCCTCCAGCACGTCCTACTTATATCCGTGCTAAGGTTTAAGTCGCTTGCTCTAGTGGTTTTGGTGGATTTGGATTTTTTGAGGTGGAGCATGTCCATTAATTCCGGGTTGGACATGGCCTTGTATGTCAGGCACATGTCACCTCTGAGCAGACGGTATGTGACTGAATAGAGCTGGAGTTTCTTCAATCTGGCAGAATATGACAGATTTTGGAGTCCATTTATCCTTTTGGTGAGGAACTTTTGGGGTCTCTCCAATTGCTGCAGATGTCGGGTGAGATACATCCCGAATGGGGCATTGTACTCAATCATTGGTCTGATAAGTGAAGAGTACAGGGGAACAATGACCTCACTAGATCTGGATGTGAATCCCTTCATGATCAGGTGGGCAATGTAGAAGGTCCTTCTAACCACTTTAGCAACGTGAGTGTCAAAAGAAAGGCCACTGTCAACCTGGGTCCCCAGGTCCCTGATAACCTCTTCTGTGCTTAGTGGATTGCCACCTATATGGTAGCTTGGGGTTACCTTGTTTTTCCCGAAGGGTATGACTATACATTTTTTGGCATTTAACTTCATGTTAACTGAGCATGAATAAGTAAATGGAAACTTTTTTTTACCCTGTCTTACGAAATGTTTCCAGTGACTTGTCTTGGGGTAATACTGAAGACGAATTATCTTATTGAAATTTTTCAGGCTGGGGATGGATAATAAAGGTGTTATTGCTGTTTCCAAGATACAGTATAAAGTGAAGTGAAGCTTATAAATCCATGCATATAAGATATAGGGTTTCACTTCATAATCTCGAATTACTGAAATCTCAAAATTCAGTAACCTGAGACTATGAAGTCGAACCATTCACAACACCGAAACCCACAATTCCAAATCACACAATCACGAACATACATACACCATACACCACATAACATACACACCATTCCACCCACAGCACACAAACCACACAACCTTACACTACATATAAGCAGGGGGGCAAGTGCCCCTGCACCCCCCCATGTGTGGGGCTGCTCCCCCACACCCCCTACTTATATATACCAACTCTGAGGTCGCACATAACATAAAAAAAATAAACACCACACACCACGCCATCCTCCACTCGCTTGCACACAAATACACATCACACATACACAAACACCAACAAATCCAACACTCACACTTACACCTCCCTACTCTTACTCACACACACAACATACAAAAACACAGACAAACACTCACTTACCTGCGATTTCAGGCACCATAACACTACACTCAATGTACCGGAAATGCATAAGTGTGGATTTGAGATATTCAAATTTGCGCTTATGCACTTTCGGCATTCTGGTTTTCGCCTTCATGGTCTCGGGTTACTGAATTTCAAGATTTCAGTAATTCGAGATTATGAAGTGAAACCGATATAGCTATATGTGTGCATATACAATACATAACTATACATGTAATAATATTGTCCTTTTAATACAAATATATGGCATTGCTTATTTATGAAAAATCTGTTCCATAATGCACTGCAAATAGTGAATCATTGAGCAGCTGAGTGTTGGATACTTACCATCATTTGTGCTGCACCACCATGTCATTTGTAATAAAAACACATACTGAATCCTGATGTTTCTGAGATGATCCTCCCTAAAACAGTCTGTATTTCATAGCACCAGCTGACATGGTGTGAAAACCAGGATATTGTTGATGGAAGAAAGCCAAGAATGCCTTTGCAGCTTACAAAACTGCATCACACCATTATGAGTACTCTGAAAATAATAAAAGATGGTTGCCATTACTGAAAATTACACTATTATTGCAGAAAGTCCTTGTTTCAATGAGTTTGAAAGTATTATTTTTAAATACCGAATTTATTTTGCCATGATGAAGTTTAAAACATCAGAGCAGTTTGCCTTCTTCAAACCATTTTGTTGATGTGCCTGGAGACAGAGATGCCCATGATTTTGTAAGCAATGAAATATGATAATGAATCAGGAAAAAAAGCCAGGTAAACATGCATTTGAAAACTAGGCAGAAACATTGAGGTTGTATACAGCTGCTGTATACAGCTCCTTCACATTTGTAGAGGGCCAGAGTGTTACAACAGTCAGTAATTAGTAAACTCAAACATTTTGTGCATGAAAAAATATAACACCTGAGAGAGCATGTTTTGCGGAGATACATACAAATATGGTGAGTGTGTAGAAGTATTTGTGAGACAATAATATGAACCTGAAGAAAACTGTGGCTTGATGCCATTAAAGATGAGCACATAAGAGATACGATTGTAACCAGGCTGGCTGACATGGAGGTGTCAGAAAAGTTGAGGTTACTCTAACTTTAGAAAAGTCATTTCATACACTCACAGAGGCTGAATTATTGGAAAGGCAGATTGCAATACAGAAGTGGTAAATGATGCATGTGAAGTAAAATCCAAAGTTAATGGCAAGGTCCACAAAAACACAATATAACAACTAAGCAGATGTTCAATAAAAAGGCAATAAGGGCTAGGCAAATGCATGCCTGTTACTCATAAGGAGTTAATGTGTTGCACTGTGGCAAAGGTGTAAGAGACTGGGCCATTTTCCTAACATTTGTAAAGCAAGCAAGTTAAAAAGATTGCTAACAAAAATGTTAATGAAGCTGAACATAATGCATAAAAAGGATTTTACTGGGATGAGTTACTACTGTCACAGATGGAGAAGCTAAGTAGCAAGTAAAAATGCTGTTTGGGCAGTTTTTCCATCTCTTTCAACTTTCTGGTTTAAAAGCCCACATTTGTGCTTGTTTCCCACCTTTCCTGTAACTAGTCTAGTCCAGATACATATTTGCTGTATCCAGGACTGTTTGCAAGCTTATGAGCTGTGCCAGAGTCTGCTCTTCAATTTTTCCCTTAGATCTGCTAGTTCTCTCCTCTACTACACTTTTACTAGCTTATTAGTTTAGCACTTTACCAGACTTCTTGTAGCAATTATAGTAGCATACAAATGTGCTACCAGCACTAAACGTTCTACAAGAAAACAGCTCCAGTACTTAATATTAATGCCCACCCCTCCATGCATGTTTAAAGGTCAGTTCCCTGTGCTTTCATCTATTCACCTGGTGAACTTGGGCAGAGGCAATGTAGCAATTACCTCATGTACACTGACGACCCTCTTCTCTTACCTCCCAACTCTCAGACTTGTGAGAGATGCACTTATATATCCAAATTGGAAGCCACGCACTCTCCAGCAAGACCAGAATAGCTGGTCAGGAGGAGAAGGTCAACACTTGCACCGCACCACGTGGAACACATAGCCCTCCAGAACACACGCCAACACTGTCTTCACATAAAAACACAAACCACACACCACCTTCACGGAGGCCCTTAATAAAAATCTATCCAAACAGCAGAGATCTCCAAGGCAGAAATGCACTTGACCACCACAACACAACACTAATCACGAGACACACAACTCTCCTAATAGTGTGGCACTCAACCAAAGCCCCTAAGGCAAAACAGCATGACCAACACACTAGTCATAGGTGACTCGATAGTGAGGCACACTGATGTCCCACTCACTAGGCTGAATAAGAAGAAAGTAACTGTCAGCTGCCTGTCAGTCACCAAGATCCACCACATAACCCATGCACTCTGGTCCCTCAACAACAGGTACAAATATGACTCTGTCATTGTACATGTGGGCGTGAATGACCTGAGACATAACTCCCTGGACTACATGAAAAGAGACATGGAAGAGTTCTCAGATTATGTAGCTCAGGCAGGTATGACCCTCACCCTGAGCAGCATCTTACCATCACCCAGAATGATACCACAATACAAGCAGAAAATAATTAATTTCAATAATTGATTAAGTTGCTGGTGTCATTCTAAGGGATTCCAGTATCTGTCTGCCTGGGATGACATGATTGACAGACCTCGATGCTTTGCCAGAGATAGCCTGCATCTGTTACCCCAGTGCTTCTGGATACTGGCCAAGGCTCTTGCCACCCCTATAGTGCCTTTTTAGGCAGTATTCCAAAGACCAAATTACCACTGTAACAGTTACAAACAAATGCAATATGAGGGTCATGCTGCTCAACGCTGGAAGTCTAACTCTCAAAATGCACTCGCTCGAAGCACTACTTACAATGGAGAACATTGACATTTGTGCTGTAATAGAGACTTGGTTCAAGGCAGCAGAAAGCACACCTGCACTACCAGGCTATAACTCATTCCACACCTTTCGGCTCCAGAACTTGGACCGAAGCTCCAAAGGTGGTGGTGTTTCCATATTCATAAAGGAAGTGCACACCTCTAAACTGATAGCCCAACATAACACATCTGAGATACTTCAGGTGCAGCTAACATTGGGTAAGACACCAATTCAGGTCGTAGCCTGCTATAGATCCCCAACCATGTCCCAAGACTCATACTCCACATTCCTAAGCACCCTGGAGAATATTAGGGTCCAACCTAACACTTTCATACTGGGCGACTTCACCTACCCCTCCATTAACTGGGAAAACTACTCATGCACCAATACACTTGCCCAACATTTCCTGGAATTCATTAATTCCAATACCCTGGACCAGCTCATTCTTATCACACTAGAGGCAGCAACATTCTTGATCTGGTCATTACTAACATGGGTGACCATTGCTCTACACCAATAGTCAACTCCTCCTTGGTTAGATCTGACGACAAACTAATCACCTTGGAAATCCACACCTACCCACCGCAAAGGTAACCACCATGAAAAACTTCTCCAAAGCTAACGTTGGGCTCCTAAAAACAGAGGTGGCTAACTTCATGGCACCCATGCAAATGGAGAATAGTTGCATGACTGCCGACTCATACACCAATGCACTGTACGAACATGTATACAAATGCATGGATCTTGCCATATCCCATAGAACCAAGATGGTCTCCTCTAAAAAATGGAAGCCGATCCGGTGGTCTCCTGCCATAAACAAACTCTACAACAGAATGTGGAAACTGATGCTGAACAAGGTAAAGTCCCAAGACTGGAAAAACTCCCTTATCAGCCTCAACAAAAAGTTGAGATCCCTCATCAAATCCTCTAAAGCTAGCTATGAAAACAGAATTGTAGCAGATAGTAAAGACAACATTCTATAGTTATGTAAAGGATCTCCACGGCAATACCCAGATTTGCCTAGTACATACCTATGAACCTATGAACCTATAAATAGTTGTGTGTTGTAAAATGCATACTGAGGCCAGTGTTACTGTGATATCACAAGCTCTCTCTCTCTCTGTTTATATACGTTTCCCCAAATGTCTGCAATTATATGAGGCACAGGCTGAAAGTCGTAGCCTGCAGGTAAAACAAAGTGCACTGGCAGATTTCCAGCCCAGTCTATGTGGAAGGGGCATATGTCTGGGTTTTGGGTTGATTTGCTGGATGGAAATGCATAAATACTCTTCCCAGCAGAGCTCTGACATGCTAAAAGGGCTTAACAGAAAGAATAATTGAAATTACAATGCACATGTTTGGTGAAGCTGGTTTGCTTGAATTTGAACAAGAAAATTTATAGTTTATAGTTTAAGAAAGCTGTGTATAGGCCAAAAAGACCCATCAGAATGTAGAATCTAGATTTAATGAGTAGACTGGAATGCCAATTCAGAAAGCAAGTGATCTCAAACTAAAACCAATTACTGTTTCATAATCCATGGCCACACTAAAAAGTCTGCCATTTCCTTTGTTATCCAAAGAAGAAGCAGAACTGAAATTAATGCAGACTTTGGCTTTATCAAATGTCCTACTAAACCAGCTGAAGTGCTAGTGAATAAGAGAAATGGTAAAGTCAGAATCTGTCAAATTGAAAAGGCTCAGCCATGTTGCTGCTGTGTGACAAGTTTATATTGCCGTCATTGGAACACATGGCACCAAGAGAGTAAAGGTGAAAGTGTTCTCTACACTTGATGTTCCCAGTAGTTTCTGGCAAATTTCATTAGACCCACAAAGCCAAAAGCTGATGACATCCATTACGCATTGTGATAATTCTGTTTCAAAAGGCTGCTGTTTGGCATTTTCTCAGAGCCTGATATTTTATAACGTAAAATGACTTATTTATTTAAGTGTCTAGATGGTGCTGTTGTTAGGAATTATAACTTGGTGTTTAATTTAAACCATATAATACATAATTTGAGGATAGAAACAGTGTTGCAAACAATGAAAAACTCAGGCCTTAAGATTAATCAAGACAAATGCTGTTATTTGTAAAACAGAGCTCAGTATTTTGGGCATCATATATGTGCTAGGAGTGTCAAACCAGTTGCAAGTCAACTCCTAGCTATAGCTAAGTTACAAGATCCAACCTGTGTAACTGAATCGAGAGATGCTGGAGGATGTTAATACCAAACTATTCTATTTTCCTGCAACTTTCAATAGACTTGCAAAGTAAAATATGGTATTGGGGTTGAGATCAAGCTGAAGTATTTACCAAAATCAAAGAAAAGTGTTCAATAGTTCCTGTGCTAGCATACTATGATATCACTAAACAAACAATTCTGAGTGTAGATAATCATAGTGGTGGTCTAGGTGCAGTTTTATGCCAGTGTGATGAGCAAATGTTACATCCTATAGTCTACTGTTACACAATGTTAACAGAAACACAGCAGAGATATTGGGAAAATAGAAAAAGAATGGCTTGTTAGTATGTTAGCATGTGAACATTTTCCAAGTACCTATGAGTGATCAACACTTTCGATCACCAGACTAACTGAAAACTGCTAGGTTAGCCAATTGATATGAACTTGGCAATGTGCCACCAAGGAGCCAGACACTGTTAAATGTGTTTAAAAATGAATGTACAACCCCTTGCTGTTGATACACTGTCCAGGAATTCTATATATGACCAACTATCTGTAGCAATCCTAGGATGGGATGAAGGAGGCAGCAACCCTGGGTACAAATTGTTAAGGCGCATAACTGATCAAAACCAATTGTTCTTCAGTGCATGCAGGCATTTATTGCATTTCCTGTAATAACAGTTGCAGCATTTTGTATGTAGTATAAACTGTAGCAGTTTGAAAAAGTAAATGAGTTTTCTGGGGTCTTCATGTCTGGGGTACAGTACCAGGCACAACACTAGCTAGTTATACCTTTGTCAACCATTACCTAAAAGTGATGTCACAGTATATGAGTACAGCATAATGATGACAAGGCCTATAACCACCAAAAGACTAGAACAGTTTAAACAAGCTAAACAGCTCAGCCCTTTGTTGCAAGGGGTTCTGCAGCAAGTATATCATGGATGGCAAAATCGCTGGACTAAAGTCAAACAGCTTATTCAAAATTACTTAATAATGAGACAACATTTTCTACCCTAAATCAATGAGCAGAAGTGCAGTATTAAACACAGCAATGATAGATTTTTCTTTTTTAATTTTTTTTTCACTTGTATATATTCCACAGGACAGACACACAGCTATGTCTGTGATATTAAAGATATACGTGAAGTCATCCTTATAAATTGAACTTATAAAATAATTGTTGAACTGTTTTAGTTCCCTTTTTAAGTTTTTTATACGAAGCAGAGCTTGTGTCCAGTGGTGAACACCACAGTCCTGACATAATATCTATGCACCAGTTCTGCTTATACTGGCTCTGTCCATGACTTAGAAGCGCACCACAATGACCATTTGTGGGGCAACAGAGTGGTTGTTACTTCTGCTTAGCACTGAAAATATCTGCATGTTTTTACAATTTTCTCAGAAGCCTCTACTTTTCTTGTAATCTGCATAATTAACTGCCCTAAACTTTTGGAATTAATTGTAGCTAAGAGTCAGAGTGGAAAGCTACATTTCAAGCATGCAAGCAATTTATGTGCGTGCATCTCTACTATGGAAAAAATACTGGTGTACGCAATTCTATAGGGAGGGATAGGAATAATCAAAGCACTGGGAAACTAAAAAGCTCTCAGATGGACAACAATAACGATTAATCACAGTAATCAAATGGGAATGAACAATAATATTAATTATTTTCTATATCTGTCACCATTTAATTCAACTTTTCAAAAAGTAAAATGCTACATAGACATACAAATGCACTTCAACTTTAAAAGAAAAACTTGTCACTAAAAAAAATTTTAAAAACTATACGTGCTGTGCAAAATCATATTCATAAAATAGTGTTGCTTATACCACTCTAGTCAGAGATTCATTTATATATAAATATATATTTTTAAGAAATGGTGCTTGAAAACAAAACTCACCCCTACTTATAATAACTAGTTGTTAGACTGAAGCAAAACAGCTTATGCATAACCCATAGAAAAGACACTCGGAGACTTCCAAGCACAGTCTTAATAATATGAAGTATCTCATTTGATTTCTATAAACTTCTAATATGGAGAAAGGATAATACTTGTTAATGATAAGCTATAAATACAAAGGAGGCTTCATAGACAGCAAACAGATGTACAAGTACCTGCTCATTTACCCCAGGATACCTCAAGTGCCATGAGTATCACATGTTCCTACAATCACAATATTTAAAAATCAAAAAACTTTCAAAATTGAATCCAAAATCAAAATAAACTATAGAATGATTTAAATAAATAATTCAAAATGTTTTAATTTCTAATCTTGATATTTCATCTTACCTTAATTAGTTTCCCAGGAATCCTGAATACAACAAATTAAAGCCGTCAATCTCCTTTTATGGATAGTTTTCCCATTCTTCTGCAACCAGCTAAGAAATAAAAACTCACTAACCAATAATAGATGAAAACACTTTATGACTCATCCACATGCAGCTTCTCGGTCAAATCAAATTCAGCACTCACTTCCAAAACGTCATTCTGCAGTGCTGAAGAGCACAAGTCAGAAATTACAAAATTTAAGAAATTCATAGCAGGGTGACCCATTATGACACACAATGCTGTAAAAATCCAAAAAACATCAACCATCAATGACAATACAAGCAGAAGCTGTCACATTCATTCTGTACATGTGGTGAGGGAGTGACTCCTCTTTCAGGGCAGCAGCTAATAAACTTACAGAAGCCAGGTAAGGCACCTGTCTTTAAGACCCATAAAATCAAGGGTCTATATTAAATCAGCAAACACTGATTTATTGACCTCATGTAAGCAAAAGCTTACAATTATGAACACTTAGAACAGCAATTTTTGCCCAAGGGAAAAAAAATCACTGTTCCACAAAAGGAAAAAAAAATTAAAACATTACATAAAGTGGGGGGGCTTCACCCTCCACACCCCCTACTTAAATATACCAACTCCGAGATCACACTACAGTGACGAAAACAGCAACATATAAGATGTGGCCAAGAGATTTCTTTGCCAGGGAAAGAAATCGATTATATGTCATTTTGATATTTTGCTGTTCCATGCTTTCAAGTTCGATCAAGACGCATTCGAAAGAATGCATCTTCGATCATATAATAGGAACCCAAAATCAACTACATTTATTGAGAAACCCAGTCAGTTGCAATCTCATTTTAAGACTTTTCAAAATTGGAGCCTAAACAGTCTACTAGATTTTGTCTAAACTTCATCCAAGCAATAAGCCACACAAGACCCATACCCTTTCCATTTCTATTTGCAACCACTCAAGTTGCTTGAATAGTACTCAAGACATCATCCAATATACCAATAGCAATCACCATTAATCATACACCAGTAAGCTGCAGTCCCTAAAATCTAATACAAATTCAAAAAACATTAATTTTGTCACCCAATACCAGTGATTAGTTAATACTTGCAAAATGCTTGCACCTTGATTACCCATCATACAATGCAATAATCGTCTAACAAGAGGAATCCTATAATATAGGAACAATACTAGCAAGTGATCATGGGGACAAGAAGATGCCTTGCCATATGCATCTTTAAATACACATAAATGTTCTTGTCACCATTTTGGAGTACTTTTTTCACTTCTCAAATGGAACAGGGCCATGCACAATATTCTCCTGGGATAAGTTTGCGGCCATGCATCCAGTCATCAAAAGAGGCCTTAAAGGTAAACAAGGACTGCTTTCTTTGACCTGCAATAGTAACTTTCTCAACAGGCAGGGAATACATTGGATCAGACGTCTACCCATCCATTGATTCTTATTTGTTGATGTAGAATTATGTTACTAGTTTCAGGGTTTGTAATGTCACTGGTTTTGTGGAGAGATAGTGGTACAAATAGGACTGGGTCTTTCATGGCTTCAAAGCTGAAACATATACCACCACAGTGCTGCTAAAAGGCTACAGAGTATAATGGGAGCCATGCTGGTTTTTCAGCATAGTTGAAGAATTTAAGGTATTTCACTTTCCTGCTTTGGGACCTTTCTAGTTGATAAAATTCTTGGATTTCTCCATATAGACTTTGCATTCGTTGATGGATCTAATAAGAGAAGAGCAGTATGATTACTTTGTTTGAATCCTGGGGATACTCACTTGGAAATTATCTGGGTTAGACAGGATTTCCTGTCTATGGTGGAAACATGATGGAATCAGAGACAGTTATCGACATATATACCCAGGTCTTTTATGAACAAGGTTGTCCTAAGAGGAGTTTCATTTATAATGTACAAGGTGGCAGCAGCTTTTTTGCCAACTACTACTACTACTTTGTATTGTTTTACATTTATATTGAGACCATTCATATTCCAACCTTTGCTGGAACTGTTTAGTGCCAGTGGATGAGTAGATGATACTAACCAGTTTGTAGTCATCAGCCAACATCATTAACCACACTTCTATGATATCAGCTTGAATGTCTATAAATTAAATGCCAAATAGTAGAAGGCTCAGTGCTTATCCCTGTGGTATTCCACATGTTGCAACCTTAATTTCAGAGAAGATACCAGCAACTTTTACAAATTTAGTGCTATTAGACTGTCAAATTGTAATTCAATAGGCAAGGTAAGGGAGTATGTTTGAATTAATTTTTTTGAATACTACAACCATGGGGAGAGTGTCGATAACCTTGGTCAGTTGAGATAGGTAGTTTACACTGAAACACTACTGTCCACAGCTTCTCGACCCTTTTCAAAGATTACTATGTTTTAGACAAAGGACCTGCCTTTTACCATACCAAAATGACAGGATTCTTGATTAGTAGGTTGCTATGTCCTCATAAATGAGTTATTATAATATTTTCCATGACTTTACATGTACGGCTGGTGAAACTGGTAGGGTTATATTTACTCAGGTATGTAAAGGAGCTACCATTGTTTAGGGGAGTTACAATTGTTGTTTTCAAGCATCAAACAAACACTGTGGATAGTCTGAATTTAGAAAGCTTAAGTAGAGTTCCTGAAAGTGCATATTTTGTACTTATGGGAATACAGCCTGTTATATTTTCAACTCCAATGGTATTATCTTTAGCTCTTGACAGGGATGCAAAGACTTGCTTCCAAAGATATTTCAACATAATCTAATGTTCCAGGAATGCGGAGGCAATGAAGTGGGTATAGTGGGCTTAGGTTAACACTATTTATTTTTGCTAATATATTGTTCTGTATCCACAGGTTTAGAATGTGCAATATTATGGATGATCTCAGTGCATTTTGGGGGACTATTATGCAATTACCAGACGTTAATGAAGGAAACAAAGAAATATGTGTAGTTTCCTGTGGAATCTGTAGCAACCTTAAGTTCCCACAGTTATTTATATTGTCTAATACTGCCCTTAAGTTCTTTATTGGCATATTCCAATGTGCCTTGAGATGGGAGACAGAAATTCCCTACAACTTTTAATTTATATTCCTTCCTTTTTACACATTTTATTAACATACAAGTTCTACCAGAGAGGTTTATTCTTGAATTTACTATTATGTTTATTCTTCTAGGTACTGGCTTTTCCAAGCCACTGTTTGGTGCTGGTAAAAACTGAAAAGAAATGCAGCAGCTCTCTGACTTGGGTCCATTTATGACAGATTGTTGGGAATTGTTGCTATTTTAATAGCTGAAGTAGGTTTGCCCTGGAGAAGTCAGAAGTGACAAACTTCATGACACCCATGCAGATGGGAGTTGAAAGTTTGACTGCTAAATCCTACACTAAGGCACTGTATGAGCACATCCACTCGTGCATGAATCGTGCCATCCCAAATCGACCCTAGACGCTCTCCTCCAAAAAAAAGAAGCCAATCTGGTGGTCCCCTGCCATAAACAAGCTATACAACAGAAGAAAGAAACTGTTGTAGAAAAGAGGAAAATCCCAGGATGCAAAAAACTCCCTTACCAGACTCAGTAAGAAGCTGAGATCCCTCATAAAATCCTCCAAAGCTAGTTACAAAAATAAAATTGCCAAAAATTCCAAAGACAACCGCAAGGCATTCTATAGTTATGTCAAGAAGCTAAATAGCAACGCTCAGATATGCTCTGAGCTACAACAGAATGGCATTAAATATACTGATCCCAAGGATATTGCCAATATCCTGGCAGATTGATTTAGTGCAAACTTCACCCCCTCTCCCCCCCTAAAGGGCCCATCTCAATACCAAAAGATTGCCAAATTCAGGTAATCATGGCCACACAGGTAGAAACCGCACTCTCCAAAGCTAAGAATAGAGCATCCATGGGACCAGATGACATCCTGGGCTGTGTACTACATGAACTACAAAATGAACTGGTGCCTCACCTAAGTGTTATGTTTAATCATAGCCTTACCTCATGTTTCGTGCCCATGGAGTGGTGCACAGCTACAGTTATCCCACTCCACAAGGGGGGATCCACCTTGGATACTGGGAACTACCGTACCATCAGACTGATGAGCCTGATCTGCAAGGGCATGGAATGCATTAGCATGGAACTTATAAACAAAGACACTGACAACCTCCAAACACTGGACACCACCCAGTTTGGGTTTATGAAGGGCCAATCTTGTCTCCTGAACCTGATTGACTTCTTCGAATCAGTCTCCAGAGCTGTGGACAAAGGTAAGGCAGTTCACACAGCCTATCTGGACCTCGCCAAGGCCTTCAACACCATCCCCCACTCTGGAATCATATGTAAACTTACTAAGCTTGGCAGAAATCCCTACATCACTTGATGGGTTGCCAACTGGCTTACTGACAGAACCCCGACTGTAAAAGTAGCTGACCCCAAATCCAACTCCAGACAAGTGACAAGTGGAGTACCTCAGGGTTCAGTCCTGTGACCGCTCTTGTTTGTCATCTACTTCTCTGAAGTGCAGGCCAACAGGAAGGGACTCTGGCTAACAAAGTTCACAGATGACTGCAAACTGGGAGCCATTATTGAATTCCCAAATGATGTGTATATTCTACAAAAGGGCCTTATAGAAACAGATGCTTGGTGCCAGAGCCATGGGCTCAAGCTTAATGTCAAGAAATGTATAGTTATCCCCTTTGGAAAAAAACATGTACCCATGAATTACCACATAGATGGCAGTACACTAAACACTGAAAGTGTGATGAGAGACTTAGGGACACAGGTGGACAGTGGTCTCACCTTCGACAACCACATTGCCACAACAGTCAGAAAATCCTTCTATGTGGCACACTTCATCACTAAGGGCTTTTCATCCAGAAAAAAAGGAGGTCATTGTCTCACTGTACTCATCCCTCATTAGACTCATTATAGAGTACAATGCCCCATTTGGTATGTACCTCACAAGACATCTGCAATAGCTGGAAAGGCTACAGAAATACCTCACTAAAAGAATCACAGGCCTAAAGCAGATGCCCTATACTGACCATCTAAAAAAACTCCAGCTATACTCTGTGGCATATCGTCTACTCAGAGGCGATCTCTGCTTAACATGCAAGGCCATATCAAACCCTGAGCTGTTGGACATGCTCCACTTAAAGAAATCCCAATCCTTCAGATACACATGCTCCAGGGATCTAAACCTTGTCATCACAATGAACAAAACATGCTGGAGGGATAGATTCTTGACCCAAAGACTCCCCATACTCTGGAATAGACTGCCCATACATGTCAAGCAGAGCACCTCCTTGGCGCTCTTCAAAAGGAACCTTGATGATTGGATGGGAGATTGGAAATTCTCCCCGGGGATCACATCAGTCGCCCTGCCATACAGGGGTCCAGGGAAGTAAATTTTGTGGGAAATCATATCCTGGAATTCTTATGGCTAGACTTGTGTAGGCCCTAGGGCCAATAGCCTAGTACCAACATATGAACCTATGAACCTATAAAGATGGTTGCATTGACAGTAGATTTGTACCATTAAGCTTGATGGAGAACATGACCAATTAGTGGTCAGATTTAAGCAAGAGTGAGGAAATGTGAAATGGGCTCGAGGAAAGAGCTGGGTTAGTGAGGACTAGATACTGTAACCTCTAGTACATATTTTTGCAATTTCATTATGAGCACTGATTAATTAAGTCTAGGAAATGCTAACTTTATCCATTCTTTTCTTCTACAGTATCTTGTATAATGCATTTTGTACTGGAACTTTACCCCAGGCTTCCTCTGAAAAAATGGTTATTTTGTACACCCTGCCAGACCATCTCAGTAAACAAATGCTAATAAATACCTAATAAATTTATATTAATTTAAAATGTCATCAAAAAGTACTGGAATGTGATTGTAGGTAAAGTGGTGATCGGAGAAAGTGTAATTAGGCAGCATAGGATGGTGGTTTGTAGGATGACATTAGTGATCAAGAAGAGTAGGAGGAGTGTGCGGGTAGCACCAAGGATCAAATGGTGGAAATTGAAAAAGGGTAATTGTGAGGTGGAGTTCAGGGATGAGTTAAGACAGGCACTGGGTGGCAGTGAAGAGTTACCAAATAGCTGGGTAACTACAGCAGAGCTAGTAAGGGAGATGGCTAGAAAGGTGCTCAGTATCACACTGGGACAGAGGAAGGATGACAAGGAGACATGGTGGTGGAATGAGGAAGTACAGGAGAGTATACAGGCAAAGAGGTTGGCAAAGAAGAAGTGGGATTGTCAGAGAGATGAAGAAAGTAGACAGGAGTATAAGGAGATGAGGTGCATGACAACGAGAGAGGTGGCGAAGGCTAAGGATAAGGCATATGAAGAGTTGTATGAAAGGTTGGGCACTAAGGAGGGAGAAAAGAACCTGTACCGATTGGCTAGACAGAGGGCCAGAGCTAGGAAAGATGTGCAGCAGGTAAAGGATGATAAAAGATAATGAGGGAAACGTACTCACAAGCAAGGAGAGTGTGTTGAGATGGAAAGAGTACTTTGAGGGGTTGATGAATGAAGAGAATGAGAGGGAGAGAAGGTTGGATGATGTAGAGATTGTGAATCATGAAGTACAATGGATTAGCAAGGAGGAAGTAAGGATAGCAATGAAGAGAATGAAGAATGGAAAGGCTGTTGGCCCAGATGACATACCTGTGGAAGCATGGAGGTGTTTAGGGGAAATGGCAGTGAAGCTTTTAACCAGATTGTTTAATGAAATCTTAGAAAGTGAGAGGATGCCTGAGGAATGGAGAAAAAGTGTTTTGGTACCGATTTTTAAGAATAAGGGTGATGTGCAGAGCTGCAGTAACTACAGAGGGATTAAACTGATCAGTCACAGCATGAAGTTATGAGAAAGAGTAGTGGAAGCTAGGTTAAGAAGGGACGTGATGATTAGTGAACAGCAGTATGGTTTCATACCAGGAAAGAGCACTACAGATGTGATGTTTGCTCTGAGTCTGTTGATGGAGAAGTACAGAGAATGTCAGAAGGAGTTGCATTGTGTTTTTGTAGACTTAGAGAAAGCATATGACAGGGTGCCTAGAGAGGAGTTGTGGTATTGTATGAGGAAGTCAGGAGTGTCAGAGAAGTATGTAAGAGTGGTACAGGATATATACGAGGGTAGTGTGACAGCAGAGAGGTCTGCGGTGGGAGTGACGGATGCGTTTAAGGTGGAGGTGGGGTTACATCAAGGATCAGCTCTGAGCCCTTTCTTATTTGCAATGGTGATGGACAGATTGGCAGACGAGATTAGACAGGAGTCCCCATGGACTATGATGTTTGCCGATGACATTGTGATCTGTAGTGAGAGTAGGGAACAGGTGGAAGAGACCCTGGAGAGACGGAGATATGTTCTAGAGAGAAGAGGAATGAAGGTCAGCAGGACTAAGACAGAACATATGTGTGTGAATGAGAGGGAGGGCAGAAGAATGGTGAGGATGCAAGGAGTAGAGGTGGCGAAGGTGGATGAGTTTAAATACTTGGGGTCAATAGTTCAGAGTAACGGTGAGTGTGGAAGAGAGGTGAAGAAGAGAGTACAGGCAGGATGGAGTGGGTGGAGAAGAGTGTCAGAGTGATGTGTGACAGATGAGTACCTGTAAGAGTGAAAAGGAAGGTCTACAAGAGGGTAATGAGACCAGCTATGTTATATGGGTTGGAGACAGTGGCACTGACAAAAAAGCAGGAGTTTGAGCTGGATGTGGCAGAGTTAAGGATGTTAAGATTTGCACTGGGTGTGACGAAGGTGGACAGGATTAGGAATAAGTATATTAGAGGGTCAGCCCAGGTTGGAAGGTTTGGAGACAAAGCCAGAGAGGCATTATTACGTTGGTTTGGACATGTGCTGAGGAGGGATACTGAGTATATTGGGTAAAAGATGCTAAGGATGAAGCTACCAGGTAACAGGAAAAGAGGAATGCCTAAGATAAGGTTTATGGATGTGGTGAGAGAGGACATGCAGGTGGTAGGTGTGACAGAGCAAGATGCAGAGGACAGGAAGAAATGGAAACAGGTGATCCGCTGTGGTGACCCCTAACGGGAACAGCCGTAAGAAGATGATGATTGTAGGTAACAAACAATTAAGTATATATTTAGATTCTAAACCAACATTTTTTAAGAAAAGAGATAAGCAGTGTCAAGGCAGACAAGTAAACAGAAGGGGATATTTACATATGTGGGGTTAGTTGCATATTTACTACCAGCAGCCACTACATAGAAAATACAGAAACTGACTATAATACTGGAACTTCATAAGGATTTAGATGTAATTAATACCAAAGCAGTGTTGACCATGCTCAGTATTCTGGGTACAGTATAGTTAAGTAGTAATGACACACATTAGAGCTGATAAAAATAAAGATGACAAAAGTACTGTAATCTTAAATAGAAGGCCTTTATTTTAAGAAATCTGAACTTCATGTTTTGCAAAATAATGTGCTAAAACACAGATTTAGTGATTTTACTTTACAGTTGGAAAAGGCTGATATTTTATGGCAGTTGAAATTAACATAGTGTGTAAGCTGGGACTGAATGACATGAACAATCTATTTTTAATTAAACCTTTAAATCATTAAAAAATTGTATTTATACTGTTTGCTTTTCTTAGGTTTTATAAGCTTGAGAATGAAGGATAACATAGTTTGAGGAAGTTATGTGATTATTAACGGAAGTGCTTACTTACACTAATAAGAACAAAGGGCAACATTGCCTGAGGAAGTTATATGATTACTAATGGAAGTGCTTACACTAATAAAAATGAAGGACAACATACTTAACACAGGCACTTGGGTCACTCCAGAACAAGTGCAAGTAGGACGCTGTCATTGTACATGTTGGTGTGAATGATCTAAGACGTAGCTCCCTGGAGTACATGAAAAGAGACATTGAGGAGCTCTCTGATCATGTAGCCCAAGCTGGTATGACCCTGACCTTGAGTAGCATACTACCTTCACCTAGAATGATACCACAATACAAAGACAAAATGATCAATTTCAACAACTGGCTAAGCTTCTGGTGTCATTCTAAGGGGATTCAGTGTCTGTTTGCCTGGGATGACATGATAGACAAGTCTCACTGTTTCGCCATTGATGGTTTGCACCTGTCACCCCTAGGCTTTCGAATACTGGCCAAGGCTCTTGCCATCCCCATAGTGCCTTTTTCAGGCAAGGCTCAAAGGACAAACCAACCACTGTAAGCAGCATAGGTAACCAAAAACTAAGGGTAATGCTACTCAATGCCAGAAGTCTCAACCTCAAAATGCACGCACTCGAGGCAGTCCTCAGTATGGAGAAAAATGATGTTTGTGCAGTGACGGAAACCTGGTTCAAGGCTCCAGAGAGCACCCCAGCACTACCAGGTTACAATTCATATCATACCTTCCGGCCTCAGTTACTGGATTGCAGTACAAAGGGTGGAGGTGTATCCATATTCATCAAGGATACCCACATCTCCAGGTTAGTGGCGCAGCATGATGCCCCAAAGATAATCCATGCGCAACTATCAGCAGGCAAAACGATATTTCAAGTTGTAGCCTGTTATAGATCGCCCACCATGTCCCAAGATTCTCACTCAGCATTCATTGAGGCATTGGAAAACATAAAGGTCCTACCAAACACCATATATTAGGGTGATTTCAACTACGCTGGTATAGACTGGGTGAACTACCAATGTTCTAACTCCTATGCCCAGCGGTTCATAGAATTTATAAATTCAAATGCCCTTCAACAACTGGTATGTTCTCCCACTAGAGGGGACAACATATTGGAATTAGTCAGAAATATGGGCGCCCATTGTACCACACCCATTATCACTCCCTCTCTGGTCAGATCAGACCACAAACTGATAACCCTGGACGTCTTCACCCCTCCACCTTCCCCAGTCAAAGAAACCATCGTAAAAAAACTTTCCAAAGCAAACTTCAAATTACTTGTGTCAGAAGTGGAAAGCTTCACTATTCCCTTTCAGAAGGATAATGATATCCAGGATGCAGAATCCTACATCAGGGCACTTTATATACATCTTCAGGATTGCATGGACCGTGCTATCCCAAATAAAACCAAGACTCCTTCCTCAAGCAAGAAGAAACCAGTCTGGTGGACCACGGCCATAAGCAAACTATACAATAAAAGGAGGAGACTTATACAAAAAATGGCCAAATCTCAAGTGAAAAAATCATCCCTAATCAGCATTAGTAAGAAACTGAGGGCCCTCATCCAGTCAACTAAAGCCAATTTCGAAAAGAAAGTTGCCAAGGATGCCAAGGATAATGATAAAGCCTTCTATAGTTACGTCAAAAACATAAATGGCAACACTCAGGTCTGTTCAGAGCTAGTACAAAATGGAACAAAATACACTGACCCCACTGAAATTGCCAACATCTTGGCTGATAGGTTCAGTGAAAATCCCCCCCCCACCACCACCTACAGGGCCTATTACTATTGCAGGGGATTGTGTAACTCCAATTATTACTGATACGTTGGTTAATAAGGCTCTATCTAAAGCTAAAAACACTGCCTTCATGGGAACCAGTTGGTGTCCCAGGCTGTGTCATACACGAGCTCCAAAATGAATTAACCCCGCATCTGAATACGCTGTTCAGTCTCAGCCTCTCGACAGAATATGTGCCCATAGAATGGTGCACAGCAACGGTGGTTCCACTGCACAAGGGTGGGTCCACAATCGACCCTGGGAACTACCGACCAATAAGCCTGACCAGTCTGATCTGTAAGGCAATGGAGCGAATCATTATAGAACTTATAAATGGAGAGATTGGGAACCTCCAAACACTTGACCCCACACAGTTCAGCTTTGTCAAGAGCAGATCATGCCTCTTGAACCTGGTGGACTTCTTTGAGACAGTTACTCAGGCTATACATAAGGGAAAGGAGGTACACATGGCTCACCTTGACCTTGCTTAAGCATTTGACACCATTCCCCATTCGGGTATTATTGATAAACTCACCAACCTGGGCATAAACCCTTACGTCACAAGATGGATCACAAACTGGCTCTCAGACAGATCTGACAAAGTAAGAGTAGAGGGATCTATGTCCGAATCCAGACCAGTAACTAGCGGTGTGCCTCAGGGCTCTGTCCTGGGGCCCCTCCTGTTTGGCATATACTTCTCAGAAGTACAGGCAAGCACTGAAGGGCTGTGGCTGACCAAGTTTGCAGACGACTGCAAACTGGGTGCTATAATAGAGTCTCCGGCTGACATGGATATCCTCCAGAAGGGCCTTAATGAGACTGATGCATGGTGTCAAAGCCATGATCTCAAGCCAAATGCTAAAAAATGCATAGTAATCCCCTTTGGAAAAAACAGAGTACCCATGAACTACCACATAGGAGGTAACCCCCTGAAATCTGAATTAGTAATAAGGACCCAGGTAGACAGTTAACTTTCCTTTGATAACCATGTTGCCAAGGTCATTAAAACATCCTTCTATGTGACCCATCTGATCACGAAAGGGTTCGCATCAAGATCTAAGGATGTAGTGGTGCTCCTCTACTTTTCCCTCATCAGACCCATTATTGAGTACAATGCACCAGTTGGAATGTACCTGGCTAGGCATCTCCAGCAGCTGGAGAGACCACAGAGGTACCTCACTAAGAAGATTACTGGCCTCAAACAGTTGACCTATGCAGCACGATTGAAAAAACGAAGGCTTTTCTCTGTTGCATATTGCCTTCTCAGAGGCGATCTCTGTCTAAAATACAGAGTCATGTCCAACCCAGAACTGCTGAACATGCTCCATCTTAGCGAAAGCAAATCTACTCGAGCTACATGCTCTAGTGATATAAACCTCAGCACAACAATAAATAGAACATGCTGGAGGGATATATTCCCTTCGCAAAGACTCTCCTTGCTATGGAACAAGGTCCCGATCTACATAAGACAGAGCCCCTGATTATCGCTCTTCAAGAGGTAACCTCGACGAGTGGATGGGTAACAGAAAGTTCACACCAGGGATCATACCAACAGCTCTACTAGATAGGGGCCAAGGGTACTAGCTGCTAGATCAAGGGCCTAGGGAACAAACCAAAGGGGCTGTGAATACCGCACAACGTGGCTGGGCTAATATATGCCTTCGGACAGATAGCCCAGTACTTACCTATGAACCTATGAACCTATGACAACATTGCCTGAGGAAGTTATGTGATTATTAACGGAAGTGCTTATTTACACTAATAAATGTGTTTTGGCATACGTTTTTTGGCACTGTTTGTCTTTCTGCTTATTCTTCATTTACTAATCCACTGGCCATTTGGCATATAAACATGTGAAGAAGATTTGTTAACTTGTCCCACATATTTTTACTGTATTTTTCAAATACAACTCATATTACAGAGTCCTGATCTTCTGATGCTTTATTAAAGCACCATTATTTTTTCCATTATTCAAAATGTCTTGTTCATTTGTGTTTCTTAACCTTTTAGATGCTTACTATGCTTAAATGAGTTAACATATTAACATATTACTATTTATTCTTCTAAACCAATATATTATGTAAAATACCAACAGAATTGTCATGCTATTTGAACCATCATATATTTTCAACTTGTAATGGTTCGACTACCTTCCTTAAATTCATCTGAGTCATGATAACAAAAGTTTTGTGATAGAAACTTGCATTGCTTAAGTCGCAGTAGACACAGACTTGGAATATATACACCAAAGTTGCTGATAATAAGAGGAAAAGCAACTACACAAAGTCAATTCTTGCAATGAGTTGAAAGCAGCTATGTTCAGTCCCATCCATTTTACTCTCAGGTCACTGTACTTTAGATAAAAGAATGATCACTGACAGGCAATTAAAAGCATGTTTCAATCTTTCCTAAGGAGGTGTCCATATGGGAGCTCCATGTGCACTGATATCACACTTGTATGTGTCTTGAGCAAGAATGGCAAGGACAACTGAAAGCTTGAACTGTCATGCACAAGGAGCTTTGATATGAACTTGGGTAATCCAAGCATTCCATTGCAGAGAAAGCATCATGCAGACATGTTATAATTCATAGCAGCAGCTAGCTCTGTGGAGCAGAGGGAGAAACAGTATGGGAAATGGTATATGCAAATGAGTGGCTTATAACATTTTATGTCTGGACATAAGGCTATATGCTTAAGTTGAAGACAAAAAAGGTTCTCTTTGGCTATTTCACTTGCCAAGTTATCAGCAGCATATGTAAATAGCTAACAAATACATCCATAAACAAATGGGAACAGAAACAGGAGCAGGAAGCACGCTCTGACCTGATAGTTAGCTGCTATTTATTTTAAAAAGGGCATATATCATAATATGAACTTGCTGTTTAATTGCTATGCATGGTGAAAAGGAATCTGAGCATCTTTTGGGAAACTTACACCTCACTTCATTATGTCAATGAGCTCCATAGCATAACTGAAGATAAAACAGTGTGGAGTCAAATAATTTGACGAAACATTGACCTAAACAAACACAATCACCACTATCTGATGTTTTAAACATATTTAAATATGGTACCTTAAGAGTACAATGTTCAAATGTATTCACAGTTAAAATGTCAAAGGCAATGAAGTAATTTGATGATGTATATGGGAAAAGTACATGAGTTATTTCATTGATCATTATTCTGACCCTAATGTCAGAACATGATTATTTCAATTCCAGCTGTTTTCAAAATGTCTGCATATTATAAAGATAACAAAGCATTTTTCAAAACTAAATATGTCTTCATTCGAGATTTGTTGTCTTAAAAGGTATATGACTAGGGCAATACAGGTCAATGTGTCCCCTCTTCCTCCTGATTGTCTGTCTCTCTCTCTCTCTCTCTCTCTCTGTCTCACATACACACACACACACACACACACACACACACACACACACACACACACACACACACACACACAAACACATAATTACGTAAAACAGTGGTAATAATATGTTATTAAAGAAAGGTTTTGAATTAGTAATCTTGAAAACCTGCATTTCAGTCTTTATCTCTCTCTTTAAAATAATACCTTATATAACTGTCACATACTTGGGCTTAGCAGTTTTAAGTATTGGCACTGCTCATAAATTCAGATTTTTTTACTTTAATTATTTTAATTAAAGTTCTTTTTTTCTTTTTTAAGAAAATAAGAAGGAACATAAATAAGACTGTTTTAATAGAACAAGCATGAATGTAAATCTAATAGAACTGCTTTTCCAACGTAGATACACTTCAACATATGACACTTAAATTCCATTACTATTTATGTTAAATGAATATAAAATGTATTCAGTTTTCATAACTGGGTTGATTCTACTCATCATGTAACCGTGACTGGCTTAATTTAATTTTATTAAACAGCAATCATGTCTCCACAGTAAATTAATTACTCTTGTATGAATGTGTACATTAATTTGTGAAAGTGTATTTGACCAAGCTGCAAATCAAAGCTGGCAAAATACTGTTATAATGTGCACAACTGAAAAAAAAATGTTACAGAAAAAGCAAAATAATCACAAGGCAATGAAAATGGTTTAAATGTTACATAACTCGGCCAGGTAGTTAGCAACTTGTTGAACTGCCTTTGAACAACAGAAAATGCATGCTGTTATAAAACCTGTTGTTCTACAAACCTTTTAAGTGAATTAAAGTAGTGTCTCTTATCCGTCTACAATTTTGCAGAGCATCTTGATTTTACATGGTATTTGTGTTCTGCCTCTCTTCAACTTCTTTTTTCTGATAAACCACTGAAGATTAAAGTGAGTCAGTCAATAATGCCACTCACTGTGGCTTCATAGTTGTTATTGTTGAGAAAATGCATGTGCATGCAACACCTATTATTCTGTTAATGATTTAAGTGAATCAGGGTGATCTTCCACTTAAGTCTCTGAGATAAAACACACAGCAACAAACCTCACTGTTGAGTAAAGGACCCTTGTAACGACAAATTCAACAGGTAAGATAAACAAATCCGAGGGTACACCAAAGGCTGGAACACCAAAAATTCACCAAACCACATATAATAAATCCTTTATTTGGAACGAAATGCCTAGGACAGTTAGCGCTTTCACGTTGTAGTAACGCTTCTTCAGACTTTCAATGACATAGCGATACATAGTCTACTTTAAATAGCATATTAATGCACCTGCAACTCATTAACCTGTTAATTGGCAGTGCAATAAAACAGAAAACTTTCAACCCTTTTTGTGAACTTCATAAACACGCATATAACTGCTAAAACATCTATGCAATTATAAATAAATAACTATACAATTATAAATGAGACATCATAGAATAAAATAAAACATCAAATATGCTCACAATAAAACATACATAAAGATATAGGAATATATAGCAACTCATAAATTTAATGTTTGAGAGATTTAGCTGCCAAAAATGGTTTCAAATTAATTCTCTCGTTCAACCCGTACTGATGTGCCTGCAGCCTAAGAATCCACTTACTCTCTATCTCCTCAGTGTGATTCTTTATGTTGCCTAACCTACTAGTCATCTTTACTAATTCTAAAACCCTAAACTTAAAACAATGCTGAAGTCCATTATCTATGATGTGCCGAGCTAGCACATTAGTCATATTTTCTTTATTTATTGCGTAAATATGTTCCCTTATTCGTTCGCGGAGGGTTCTGTTTGTTTTCCCTACATAGTATTTCTGGCATGTTAGTCATTGTGCCAGGTATACTAAATCTCTAGTCTTACAATCTGCATAGCATGTAAAAGTATATCTACGTCCAGTGTGTGGGTGTGCAAATACATTATCATTTACTATATAGGGACATTGGTTGCACGTCCAACATGGAAATGTGCCTTTCCTTTGGGATATTATAGAACCTGTGTCCATCTTCTCATAACATAGAAGTCTCTTAAGGGACTTCATATTCCTATACGCTATCCTCGGTCTGTCCTACACTAAAGTGCTGATCCTCTCATCCATGGCTAAGAACTTCCAATTCTTGGCAATGATCTTATTAATCTGGTTAATCCTGTTGGTGTAAGGAATAACAAGTCTGTTTATCTCGCTACGAGGCTTATTCGTTGCTTTGGGATTTGTTGGCACCTTCCCATAAAAAAATGGTCTACCCTTACCAATCCTTAATCCATCACTAGTCTCTATGGTGGCTTGTATCATTCTTCTATTATAACCTCTGGATGCAAAATCATGTGCTAATCTGCCTTTCTGTTCCACAAAGGTTGCATCGTCGGTAGTTAATTTAGATGCTCTAAGTACCTGGTTGGTAATAATATTAGAATGAATGTGTTTGGGGTGCATGCTCGTACGATGGAGGAGGCTATTTCTCCAACATGACTTCATAAACATTTCAGTATGTACTTCATTGGATTCTTTAATCAATCTAACATCTAAAAACTCTATATTGGTACGTGAATGGGTACCTTCAAACTCAAGGAAGTCAGTGGTCCCATTTAGGTATCTAACAAATTCATTAAGTTCTATCTCGCTTCCTCTCCACACAACAAAAACATCGTTGACAAAATGACTATAATGTTGTACATGTTCATGGAAAAATATAGTTTTGAAGACATATGTGTATTCCCAATAAGCCAATACTAAATTGGCGTAAGAGTTTGCGCATGGGGTCCCCATCGCTACCCCCTTTCTTTGTAAAAAATACCTATTTTCATAACATAAAACATTATTTTCCAAAACTATTTCAAGTAGTAGCATCCACTTAATAATGTTATTATTGCTGACACCATTTTACAACAAAAAAAGCTTCACAAACTCCACACCAATATTATTGGGTATAGATGTAAACAACGATTTCACATCAAAAGTTACAAAAATGTCATCATTGTCTATACTCTTTAAATTATTGCTTAAAGCAAGATTCTCCAAAAATTGTTGTGTGTCACGAAGTATATAATTAGTATTATTCACAATAGGTTTGAACTGTTTATCCAAATATATCGATACTGACTCAGTTAGCCAACCTTTACTGGAGACTATGGGTCTAAGTGGTGGATCATTCAATGCTTTGTGGATTTTCGGTAGGCCTCTGAAAGTAGGTATCAGGGGATTCTCAATGAGAAAATACCTATATAAGTCTGCGTCTATGACATTACTCAAAAACATATTGTATAGATGTCCATGTACTCTGTTAATCAATGTATTCAAAGAGCTCATGGTTAAAGAACAATAGGTATCCATATCAGCCAACATAGCCTCAATTTTACTCTTATATGACTTCCTATCCATCACTACTGTGGCGCCTCCTTTATCAGCCTGCCTAATTACAATGTTGTCATTGCTCTGCAAACTGGAAATAGCCATCCTTTCCTCCCTAGTCATATTTATGAACTCTGATTTAAAATCATTACTATTGTATAGTTCCATAAAATCATGTTCACATGCACGTTCAAATACATCCAATAATGGGTGTATTGGTGGCGTATACGTAGAAGGTTTCTTAAACATCAGTATCCATATATTTGGATAAACAGTTCAAACCTATTGTGAATAATACTAATTATATACTTTGTGACACACAACAATTTTTGGAGAATCTTGCTTTAAGCAATAATTTAAAGAGTATAGACAATGATGACATTTTTGTAACTCTTGATGTGAAATCGTTGTTTACATCTATACCCAATAATATTGGTGTGGAGTTTGTGAGGCTTTTTTTGTTGAAAAATGGTATTAACAACAGTAATATTATTAAATGGATGTTACTACTTGAAATAGTTTTGGAAAATAATGTTTTATGTTATGAAAATAGGTATTTTTTACAAAGAAAGGGGGTAGTGATGGGGACCCCATGCACAAACTCTTACGCCGATTTAGTATTGGCTTATTGGGAAGACACATATGTCTTCAATAGTATATTTTTCCATGAACATGTACAACATTATAGTCATTTTGTTGACAATGTTTTTGTTGTGTGGAGAGGAAGTGAGGTAGAACTTAATGAATTTGTTAGATACCTAAATGGGACCACTGACTTCCTTGAGTTTGAAGGTACCCATTCACGTACCAATATAGAGTTTTTAGATGTTAGATTGATTAAAGAATCCAATGAAGTACATACTGAAATGTTTATGAAGTCATGTTGGAGAAATAGCCTCCTCCATCGTACGAGCATGCACCCCAAACACATTCATTCTAACATTATTACCAACCAGGTACTTAGAGCATCTATATTAACTACCGACGATGCAACCTTTGTGGAACAGAAAGGCAGATTAGCACATGATTTTGCATCCAGAGGTTATAATAGAAGAATGATACAAGCCACCATAGAGGCTAGTGATGGATTAAGGATTGGTAAGGGTAGACCATTTTTTTATGGGAAGGTGCCAACAAATCCCAAAGCAACGAATAAGCCTCGTAGCAAGATAAACAGACTTGTTATTCCATACACCAGCAGGAATAACCAGATTAATAAGATCATTGCCAAGAATTGGAAGTTCTTAGCCATGGATGAGAGGATCAGCACTTTAGTGGAGGACAGACCGAGGATAGCGTATAGGAATATGAAGTCCCTTAAGAGACTTCTATGTTATGAGAAGATGGACACAGGTTCTATAATATCCCAAAGGAAAGGCACATTTCCATGTCGGACGTGCAACCAATGTCCCTATATAGCAAATGATAATGTATTTGTACACCCACACACTGGACGTAGATATACTTTTACATGCTACGCAGATTGTAAGACTAGAGATTTAGTATACCTGGCACAATGTCTAACATGCCAGAAATACTATGTAGGGAAAACAAACAGAACCCTCCAGGGAACATATTTACGCAATAAATAAAGAAAATATGACTAATGCGCTAGCTCGGCACATCATAGATAATGGACTTCAGCATTGTTTTAAGTTTAGGGTTTTAGAATTAGTAAAGATGACTAGTTGGTTAGGCAACATAAAGAATCACACTGAGGAGATAGAGAGTAAGTGGATTCTTAGGCTGCAGGCACATCAGTACAGGTTGAACGAGAGAATTAATTTGAAACCATTTTTGGCAGCTAAATCTCTCAAACATTAAATTTATGAGTTGCTATATATTCCTATATCTTTATGTATGTTTTATTGTGAGCATATTTGATGTTTTATTTTATTCTATGATGTCTCATTTATAATTGTATAGTTATTTATTTATAATTGCCTAGATGTTTTAGCAGTTATATGCGTGTTTATGAAGTTCACAAAAAGGGTTGAAAGTTTTCTGTTTTATTGCACTGCCAATTAACAGGTTAATGAGTTGCAGGTGCATTAATATGCTATTTAAAGTAGACTATGTATCACTATGCCATTGAAAGTCTGAAGAAGCGTTACTACAACGTGAAAGCGTTAACTGTCCTAGGCATTTCGTTCCAAATAAAGGATTTATTATATGTGGTTTGGTGAATTTTTGGTGTTCCAGCCTTTAGTGTACCCTCGGATTTGTTTATCTTACCTGTTTAAGTCTCTGAGATGTTAATCAACTGATTCCTGCTCTCAAAAATGTATTTATTTATTTTACATTTGTTGACCGGGAAAGTCCGACTAGGCTCCACAGAGCCTATTTTCAGTGGAGGCCCAGGGAGAAATGCTCCAGACGCATGTCTTTAGAATGTAGGAGGAAACCAGAGTACCCAGAGGAAACTCACGCGAATGCAGGGAGAACATGCAAATTCTGCACAGAAGGCACTCCAGCCGAGAATCGAACTGGAGAACCTTCTGCTGTGAGGGGACAACATTAACCACTGCACCACTGCGCCACCCATACAGGGTCTTAATCCTTTCACCTTCATTTACCTACTGTCTGACTTTGAGCAAGTCACTTAAGCAGACACTGCTCCTGTGCTGCCCCTAAAAAGGAATACTTTGTCTAGTGGATCTAGTTGGTTAACAAATTAATAAAATAATATGTAAAATGTGTCCCTTTTTGTCCCCCCAATTAATTTTGGCTTTATCCAGATTTCTTGAGGAAAGAAATTGAGAGCTATCTTGGTCTGTTCCTTGTGAAATGTGTGGATTTCTGGTAAATTGTTGAGGACTACACTCACCAAATACTGACAGACGTGAGTTTCAGACTTTCTAGTTTGCAGAAAATGTTTGCTAATATTTGCTAATGTAAAGCTTGTTATTCCATCAACTTTCTAAGTACATAGGAGAAATATCTGAATTCTACTCCTGATTTTTTTCTGAATCTTGAGCTAAGAAGTTAGGAGGCAGGGGGAAGTTTCAATGGGTTGAAATCTATGGTTCTGGTAACAGAAAGCTGAGAATTCTGGGCCATTAATTGTGAATTTATTTATTCACCTTGATCTCAAGCAGATAACTGAAGTGTACAGTTATTTAACTGGAGTATTTGGTGTGTGTGTGTGTGTGTGTGTGTGTGTGTGTGTGTGTGTGTGTGTGTGTGTGTGTGTGTGTGTGTGTGTGTGTAGTTGTCATCTGCCCCTGATTTTCTCCCTCCTATTTGTGGTCTATTCCTCATACTATTTGTGCCTTTCTGGTAAAGTGTTGTGGACAGCAGTCATTACATCATGATAGCCATGTCACTTTCAGGCTTTATTTTATTCAGAACATCACTGCTAGTACAAAACTGTTGTGCTACCACCTTTCTAAATATACAACACAAATATATAAAACTTGTTTCTGATTTTGGATGTTTGTAATTCTTGACCTAAAAGGTTTGGAGGACATGGCGGTGCAATGGACTGCACTGCAATAGCTTCACAGCAGTGAGCTGAAGTGCACTATTAGATCTTAATGCATGTGTTCCTTCATTTGACCTCAAGTAAACATCTAACATGTACACAGTCATACAATGGGCTGTAATTCTAATTGATGGTTATGTGTGTGTGTGTGTGTGTGTGTGTGTGTGTGTGTGTGTGTGTGTGTGTGTGTGTGTGTGTGTGTGTGTGTTCAAATTCTTGTTTTCTGCACCCCATAGTAGTTATACTATAAAGGAAGTAAGCTGATTGCAGTAAACAGGTGCATCATATGAGACACATTCTTTGTGTATGATCCTAGGTTTCTATTTATTTTTTTACTGACAGTGTGTTTATTATCTGGCTGTGGATAAACTGGATTGCATGATGTCTGCAAGTTTTTTTATTTATTTATTTTACATTTGTTGATCGGGAAAGTCAGACTGGACACAAGTCCATTTTCAGCGGAGGCCCAGGGAGAAATGCTCCACTTAAAAAACAATCTAACAAATAACAATTTTATGAATTACAACACTTTCTCCTAAATGCATACAATATTATACAAGAACATATTTTACATTTCTTCACAGATATATTTATAGATACAATTATTGTATTCCAGAAGCATACCACTAGTATGTAGGTAAATGTTTAACTGTCTTCAGAAATTAATAAGTAAATACGAACAGAATAGAACATCTTTAGTTAAGAATTAATATACAGAGGTTAGGCAGTATTAGGTGATTCTTGGTAGAATCATTGTATCACTGCAAATGTAATGGATTAGCCTGGGGAGTCACATGGGCATAGATAGTTGTTAAAGTAGTGGGTTTTGAGTAGTTTTTTTTAAATTGTGGAGCAGAACCTGTAGAAGTTATGTGTTTTGGAAGTTAGTTCCAGACATTTGCTATAGAGCAGGCAAAAAGAGATTTGCCAGCCTCATTCCTATGTTTGATGACATTTATGTGATTTTGGTCTGTTGACCTTAAGGCTCGGGTGGTGGTGTAGGGTTGTATTAGGTCTTGTAAAATGGGGATTTTATTTGGGAGGTAATATAGTTTGTGGGCTTTGGAGAGTTGAGTGGTAAAAAGTAATTGAGGCAGCTCAAGCCAGTTGAGCTGCTTGAGGGAAAGACAGTGGTGGGCTCTATTAGAGGCACCTGTGGCAAATTTGGCAATCTTGTTGTAGCAAGATGCCATTTTGCTTTGTTCGCTGTGGTGAAGATTAGTCAGGATTGGTGAGGCATACAGTAGGGTGGATAATAGGTGGGTTCTGGCAATGGTGGATTTGGTATAATTGGTCATGAATTGCTTATTCCTATACAAGAGACCTAGATTTTTGTGAACTTTTTTGATTGTTTGGGCTATGTGTATATCAAATTTGAGTTTGTTATTGATTGCTACTCCTAGAACTTTAGTGTGTGCTGTTGGAGTGATTAAGGTATTGTCCTTGGAGTTAATTATGAAGTCATTCAGTACAGGGGATCTACCTGGGCTGAAAATAATTAGTTTTGTTTTTTTGGGATAGAATAAAAGTTTTATGGTAGAAAACCATGCTTCAGCCAGAGTGAAGCTATGTTATGTTATTGTTTGTAGCTTGCTTAGGGTAGGGGCAGCACAAATGATAGTAGTGTCATCAGCATATTGTACTATAGAGGCAGAAGGAGAGGAAGCAGCTATCTGATTTGTAAATATGGAGAATAGTAAGGGACCAAGAATGAGCCTTGAGGGACTCCAATAGATACAGGTAGAAGGGAGGATAGTTGGTCCTACCATAGAACTGCTTGCTGTCGGCTTGATAAATAGCTGCTGAACCATGATATAGTGAGTGAGTTTAGGTTGAGGGTAGATAGAGTTTTGAGAAGCATACTGTGGTTGACCATGTCAAAAGCCTTGGATAAGTCTAAGAAAACAGAGGATACAAAAAGTCCATTGTTTCTGTGGGTGTTGATTATGTAGGTATAGGATAATAGGGATGTTGTGGTACTATGGGAGGGACGAAATCCATTTTGTGATGCTGATATAAGGTTATTTTCTAGAAGGTAATGCATTAGTTGTGTATGTACTACTCTTTCAAGTATTTTTGATAGGGGTGATAAGATTGCAATTGGCCGTTAGTTGGTGAGCTCAAGGGAGTTTCCACCTTTGTGGAGTGGAATAATATGAGATATTTTCCAGAGGTTAGGTACTTTAGATTCAGATATGGATCTGTTAATGAGGATAGACACAGGGTAAGATATGGCATCAGTTGATAGTTGAAGGAAATCAGCGAGAAGTTTATCAGCAGCCAGTGTGGTAGGTTTCAATTTCTTGAGGAGTTTAGTAATGAATTGAGTGGGTGCTGGGGAGAAGGAGAAGCATGGGGGAGGTTGTTGTGTAATAGGGGTAGTAGGGCTTGGTGAAGGAGTGGGAATGGTCATGCTATTTAGGGTGTTGGATAAGGCTAGGACTGTTTTGGTGAAGAATTTGTTAAATTGGGTAGGGATGTCCTCAGCATCGATTGGTACTATGGGTGTGGGAGTGCTGGTTTTACCTGGGTGCAGTAATCTATTTATTGAGGACCAGAATTTCTGAGAGTTGTGTACGTGTTTGTCTTGCAAGGTTTTATAGTAATTGGTTTTATTGAGTTTTATAAGTTTTTTGGTCTTGTTCCGGAGTGCTAAGAAGATTTTTTTGTGGTGGTGATTTTAAGTTTATGAAATTGAGCCCAGGCTCTATCTCTATCTTTCATTACGGTTCTGGTTTCTTTTGTTAGCCAAGGGGCATAGTTACTTTTAACTCTAAAACAAGCAAGAAGGCGAATGCTGACACCACACTATGTAGCTTGAGAAACCGAAAACAATGAAGCAAACTTGTGCAAACCAGCAGGACTAAATAAAAAACACTTTTAATAACAGTTGAGCGCTTTCACCTGTTACAATACAGGCTTCCTCAGAACAAAAACCATTCTGAATCACAGCCCTTAAATAGATGTTTTGGCTCCAAAAATTTAAAGCAACATACTCCACTAAAACTTTCTGCATAGACAATAAACAAAAACATTCCAAAATGAATAGATAACAAGAATAAACAATTATATTATAAATACATATATATCCTATAAAATGTAGTGCACAAATTCCTCTGAAATTCATATTTGTTAAAAACATATGTTTCTATAAAAACACTGACTCAACTTATTTATAAACAATTTCACACTAACGTATCTTATATAGCAAAGGTTTAATAGACAGTGATTCATTCAAGCCTGGGGGTGAGGCAACATCAGTAAAAATTTGCCACCACATTTCTCTATAAGACAACCAACTCTTATAGTCTCCCCCCCTAGGGTCTATTTGAATAAGGTCAATAATGCTAAAAGTGAATTTGTGTTCAGAGCCCTCTTGTTTTATGTGCTTATATAGGGCATTCTTCTCATCTCTCTTTCTAATGGAGTAAAAATGATCGCATATTCTTTTGTTCAGCTGTTTCTCGGTCTTCCCAATGTAGAAAGCGGGACAAGCTGAACATAATGCGATATATATGACAAGTTTAGTAGTACAATAACCTGCCTTGAATCTAATAGAGGTGTTGGTAGTGTTGCTTAACCTAGTGCCTTGACTGGTGTTAATAGCAAAACACCAGTTGCATCTACCACACTTCTGTGTAGGTTTAGAAGTGTTAGAAGTCAGAAACATTGTATTTTCTAACAACCTTTTCAAGTTCATACCCATTTTATTTACAAAGTGGGGTTTGTCACCTAAAATGTTGGATATAGAAGCATCCGCCATAATAATAAACCAACTTTTATTGACCAATTGCCTCATCTTATAACTACAGGGACCATATTCGATAACACAAGCTTTGTTTAAATCACTACGACTAACTCTAGCAAGGGAAACAACATTACCTTGAGAATTCATTCCTAACAAAGGTGTGTACCTAGAACCCCAGCCTTGAATAACCTGCTTACTTACATTTTGCATCATACCAAGGTCATAACCTCTATCACTGAACATAGCCGTAATATACTCAACTTCAGCTATCATATCTATGTAGTCTGAAGTCATTCTAACTGCACTAATCAACTGTCCCTTATAGATGTTCCTTAAAAGACTTTTAGGGTGATTACTAGAATATTCAAGGTAGTTGTTAGAAAAAGTGGGTTTCCTGTATATTCTAGATTTAAACCCAAAATTAGCCGGAGAGACGAGGGTGTCACGATATGCCAGACCATCATGACTGAATGCGTGTGTAAATTTCAAATAAGAACTACTGGTGTTAATAAATTCTATAAATTTAGTCAATGTCTCAGTGTCACCATCCCATAATATATATATATATCGTCAAGGTAGCGAGTGTAATATTTGATGTAAATATAGAAGTCACTGGTGAACACTACAGACTCCTCCCAGTCGAGCATGACCATATTAGCAAAAATGGGAGCACACGCAGCACCCATAGCTACACCCTTAGTTTGTTTAAAAATCTCGCCTTCAAAAAAGATGGAATTATTGTCCAATACCATACTCATCATATCTGTGATCATCCATATCTTATCCCAATCCAACCCTGCATATTTAGTAATACTACGACTGAATGCTTCTAACCCCTCACTTTTGGGGATGCAGGAGAAAAGGTCTATGACATCAATAGTTACGTATAACAAATCTTTTTTGTATAAATGTGTAGGAAAATAAGCTAAAAAATACCACGAATCCTTGGCAAGATGAAATACCTTTTCGTACACATATTTCAAAGTATGGTCAATGACCACACCCAATGGGAAAGTTTTAGATCTGCTGCCAGAAACAATTGGTCTAAAAGGCGGGTCAGACACATTCTTATGAACTTTGGGGATGCCAACTAGCTTGGCTAACACAGGAAATTCCACTTTGACAAAGTTGTAAGTGTCCAAACTAATTCGCCCGTCTATAAGAAAGTCCTCGAGGTGACAATCAATTTTTCTATAGGCTATATTAAGTTCGTTAACAGATATGATCTCATAACTGTCAGTAGAATGCAAAATATCATGAAGTTTAGAGGTATATGTAAGTTGATCAAAAAGAACTAAACCCCCACCCTTGTCAGGTTTCATCACCCTTATTGATCTATTCTTCCTAATCATTTGTAGGGTGTCCTGTTCTTCTCTAGATAAATTATGTTCCATTCTCCTAAACTTAATTTTGTTGTTAAGCTCATAAATCTGCTTAACAATACTTTTTCAAATAAACCAATCGTTGGATGGCATGTGGTTATAAAGGTACTTTTCTTTTTCAGAATTTTACAGTCATTATTAGAGCCAGTAACATTATTAATAGGATTATTGAACATTGCCAAGTTTAATTTCCTAGTATACAATTTAACTTGACAAATATTATCAACCACATCAAATTTAGTAGTTGGTATGTATTTCAAGCCCTTAGAAAGTAAATTAAAATAAGACATATCGAGCTCAACATCTGTATAGTTAAAAATGTTAAAGCTCTTGTACCTGTAAATCACACCAAAGCAACTGGTGTTTTGCTATTAACACCAGTCAAGGCACTAGGTTAAGCAACACTACCAACACCTCTATTAGATTCAAGGCAGGTTATTGTACTACTAAACTTGTCATATATATCACATTATGTTCAGCTTGCCCCCCTTTCTACATTGGGAAGACCGAGAGACAGCTGAACAAAAGAATATGCGATCATTTTTACTCCATTAGAAAGAGAGATGAGAAGAATGCCCTATATAAGCACATAAAACAAGAGGGCTCTGAACACAAATTCATTTTTAGCATTATTGACCTTATTCAAATAGACCCTAGGGGGAGACTATAAGAGTTGGTTGTCTTATAGAGAAATGTGGTGGCAAATTTTTACTGATGCTGCCTCACCCCCAGACTTGAATGAATCACTGTCTATTAAACCTTTGCTATATAAGATACGTTAGTGTCAAATTGTTTATAAATAAGTTCAGTCAGTGTTTTTATAGAAACATATGTTTTTAACAAATATGAATTTCAGAGGAATTTGTGCACTACATTTTATAGGATATATATGTATTTATAATATAATTGTTTATTCTTGTTATCTATTCATTTTGGAATGTTTTTATTGTCTATGCAGAAAGTTTTAGTGGAGTATGTTGCTTTAAATTTTTGGAGCCAAAACATCTATTTAAGGGCTGTGATTCAGAATGGTTTTTGTTCTGAGGAAGCCTGTATTGTAACAGGTGAAAGTGCTCAACTGTTATTAAAAGTGTTTTTTATTTAGTCCTGCTGGTTTGCATGAGTTTGCTTCATTGTTTTCGGTTTCTCAAGCTACATAGTGTGGTGTCAGCGTTCGCCTTCTTGCTTGTTTTATGGTGTACTTATAACGCTTGGATTATCTTGTTGTGTTTTACTATGGAAGCTGATGGAGAAGCTGGATGTGCCACACCCAATAATACTGAGCTGACTTCTTTACAGCAACTACAAACAGAAGTGTGGGACTTGAAAGCAGAAGTGAGCAAGCTTACTGCTTTGCTTTTAAACTTCATTGGGCAGCAGCAGGAAGCCATTTTAGTGTCTGCAGTTCCTGAGATTTCATCTTCAAACGCCCGAGTAGAGAAAACAATTTGTTACAGCTGATTTAAATATAAAAATATCTCTAGAAAGGAAAAATTCTAAACTTACTAGGGATATTCAGCAGTATGAGAGAGGGGCTATATATGGGTGGAAAGAAGGACAGTTTAAAGCTGTCGACAATTCACATAATCGACAGCAGGTCCCCTCAGATTATGATTATAATTTTCAGGCTCAAAGTAATTCCCATTTTTCAAGGACAGAGGTCAAGACAGAAGAAGGGATTGGAAATGGGGGGGAATTGGAAGGAACCCCATCATCAACAATAGCCAATATAAATAATATGAATCTAGAGCTAGTTACTAATGTAGATTTGCAGACTACACAGCAAACTGCTACCAAACAAGACGTACATAACACCACAAAGTACTGTGAGATTTCTTCCACGGATGGTGTGATTTACAGGTACAAGAGCTTTAACATTTTTAACTACACAGATGTTGAGCTCGATATGTCTTATTTTAATTTACTTTCTAAGGGCTTGAAATACATACCAACTACTAAATTTGATGTGGTTGATAATATTTGTCAAGTTAAATTGTATACTAGGAAATTAAACTTGGCAGTAATGTTCAATAATCCTATTAATAATGTTACTGGCTCTAATAATGACTGTAAAATTCTGAAAAAGAAAAGTACCTTTATACCCCCATGCCATCCAACGATTGGTTTATTTGAAAAAAGTATTGTTAAGCAGATTTATGAGCTTAACAACAAAAATAAGTTTAGGAGAATGGAACATAATTTATCTAGAGAAGAACAGGACACCCTACAAATGATTAGGAAGAATAGATCAATAAGGGTGATGAAACCTGACAAGGGTGGGGGTTTAGTTCTTTTTGATCAACTTACATATACCTCTAAACTTCATGATATTTTGCATTCTGCTGACAGTTATGAGATCATATCTGTTAATGAACTTAATATAGCCTATAGAAAAATTGATTGTCACCTCAAGGACTTTCTTATAGACAGGCGAATTAGTTTGGACACTTACAACTTTGTCAAAGTGGAATTTCCTGTGTTAGCCAAGCTAGTTGGCATCCCCAAAGTTCATAAGAATGTGTCTGACCCGCCTTTTAGACCAATTGTTTCTGGCAGCAGATCTAAAACTTTCCCTTTGGGTGTGGTCATTGACCATACTTTAAACATGTGTACGAAAAGGTATTTCATCTTGCCAAGGATTCTTGGTATTTAGCTTATTTTCCTACACATTTATACAAAAAAGATTTGTTATACGTAACTATTGATGTCATAGACCTTTTCTCCTGCATCCCCAAAAGTGAGGGGTTAGAAGCATTCAATTGTAGTATTACTAAATATGCAGGGTTGGATTGGGATAAGATATGGTTGATCACAGATATGATGAGTATGGTATTGGACAATAATTTCATCTTTTTTGAAGGAGAGATTTTTAAACAAACTAAGGGTGTAGCTATGGGTGCTGCATGTGCTCCCATTTTTGCTAATATGGTCATGCTCGACTGGGAGGAGTCTGTAGTGTTCACCAGTGACTTCTATATTTACATCAAATATTACACTCGCTACCTTGACGATATACATATATTATGGGATGGTGACACTGAGACATTGACTAAATTTATAGAATTTATTAACACCAGTAGTTCTTATTTGAAATTTACACACGCATTCAGTCATGATGGTCTGGCATACCTTGACACCCTCGTCTCTCCGGCTAATTTTGGGTTTAAATCTAGAATATACAAGAAACCCACTTTTTCTAACAACTACCTTGAATATTCTAGTAATCACCCTAAAAGTCTTTTAAAGAACATCTATAAGGGACAGTTGATTAGAGCAGTTAAAATGACTTCAGACTACATAGATATGATAGCTGAAGTTGAGTATATTACGGCTATGTTCAGTGATAGAGGTTATGACCTTGGTATGATGCAAAATGTAAGTAAGCAGGTTATTCAAGGCTGGGGTTCTAGGTACACACCTTTGTTAGGAATGAATTCTCAAGGTAATAATGTTGTTTCCCTTGCTAGAGTTAGTCGTAGTGATTTAAACAAAGCTTGTGTTATCGAATATGGTCCCTGTAGTTATAAGATGAGGCAATTGGTCAATAAAAGTTGGTTTATTATTATGGCGGATGCTTCTATATCCAACATTTTAGGTGACAAACCCCACTTTGTAAATAAAATGGGTATGAACTTGAAAAGGTTGTTAGAAAATACGATGTTTCTGACTTCTAACACTTCTAAACCTACACAGAAGTGTGGTAGATGCAACTGGTGCTTTGCTATTAACACCAGTCAAGGCACTAGGTTAAGCAACACTACCAACACCTCTATTAGATTCAAGGCAGGTTATTGTACTACTAAACTTGTCATATATATCGCATTATGTTCATCTTGTCCCGCTTTCTACATTGGGAAGACCGAGAGACAGCTGAACAAAAGAATATGCGATCATTTTTACTCCATTAGAAAGAGAGATGAGAAGAATGCCCTATATAAGCACATAAAACAAGAGGGCTCTGAACACAAATTCACTTTTAGTATTATTGACCTTATTCAAATAGACCCTAGGGGGGGGAGACTATAAGAGTTGGTTGTCTTATAGAGAAATGTGGTGGCAAATTTTTACTGATGCTGCCTCACCCCCAGGCTTGAATGAATCACTGTCTATTAAACCTTTGCTATATAAGATATGTTAGTGTCAAATTGTTTATAAATAAGTTGAGTCAGTGTTTTTATAGAAACATATGTTTTTAACAAATATGAATTTCAGAGGAATTTGTGCACTACATTTTATAGGATATATATGTATTTATAATATAATTGTTTATTCTTGTTATCTATTCATTTTGGAATGTTTTTGTTTATTGTCTATGCAGAAAGTTTTAGTGGAGTATGTTGCTTTAAATTTTTGGAGCCAAAACATCTATTTAAGGGCTGTCATTCAGAATGTTTTTTGTTCTGAGGAAGCCTGTATTGTAACAGGTAAAAGCGCTCAACTGTTATTAAAAGTGTTTTTTATTTAGTCCTGCTGGTTTGCACGAGTTTGCTTCATTGTTTTCGGTTTCTCAAGCTACATAGTGCGGTGTCAGCGTTCGCCTTCTTGCTTGTTTTATGGTGTACTTATAATGCTTGGATTATCTTGTTTAGTTTTAACTCTGATGGTACAGGCTGGTGCATGATGGTTTAGGATTTTGAGAAAGGTTGAGTTAAAGTAGTCTACTGCCTCATCTAGGGGTAGGTGTTTAAGGGGAGACAAGTCACAGTGTTTTAGTTCATTGTTTAGGTCCTTGGTCTTGAAGTTTTTTTTTGTTGTGAACTATTCTGAAGATAGGTTGGTTATAGTGTTGGGATTTATTTCTAATATTTTATTTATTTATTTATTGCAGTTGGTTTACCAGGATAGCCCATTGGGCCATAAAGAACCCGTTTTCAATGGAGTCCTGGGGAGAAAAGCTCCAAAACAAAATATACATTCAACATTTGACAGTGACAATCTAGGTACAGAGAGTTATTAATCCTATGTAGGCAGAATACAAATAAAACTAATCACATATAGAATACAGTCATAACAGTTAATACATTAAGAAGTAACCTACTGGTAATAGAATAAATGTAAACATTAATACAGATTAGCTAACAAACATAGTAGTTATGTAAAGTAGGATATGGTATTGAAGGAGATTAAGTAGAGTTAGTCATGTGGGGTGGGAGCAAGAGCATTCCCACTGTGATGCTAGATGTAAGAAAAGAGACTTTTTGAAGGTAGAGTGATTAGAGGTGGTGCGGATGAATGGAGGTAGGGAGTTCCAGAGGCGAGCGAGGCTGAAGGAAAGAAGGTTTTTGCCTGGGGGATGAGTAGGTTTGTGCACTTCTAGTAGATTTTGATTATTTGACCTTAGAACTCTGTTAGGTAGGTGCTTTTTAAAGGCAGAGGAAAGGGAGGGACAGAGGCAGGGGTTGAGCATAAGCCTATGGGCTGGAGTTAGTTGAGTGTAAGTTAGTTGATTGGTAAGTTCTAGCCATTTTAGTTTATGGAGGGCTAAACAGTGGTGAGTGGAGGACTTTTGGCTGGTGGCGAATTTTGCAATTTTGTTATAACAGGAGGTAAGCTGTTTTTTTAACAAGGACTGAAGATTAGTTAGTAGTGGGGCGCTATAGAGAAGGGATGGGATAAGGAAGGAAGTAGAGAGAGTGATTTTAGTGGCAGATGTGAGGTAGGCGTTCTGTCTATAAAGCATGCCAAGTTTTTGATGAGTTTTTTTTATGTTTATTTGCAGGTGGGAGTTAAATTTAAGTAGGTTGTCGATTTGGACCCCAAGTAGTTTGGTCTCTGATACTATTTCAAGAGGTGAGTTGTGTAGACTAGTAATTAAGAATGTACTCATGTCGGGAGGGATGACTTTAGAAGGAGTAAATAACATAAGTTTGGTCTTGGTAGCATTGAGAGCTAGATGATTACTTAGCATCCATTGCTCTGTGGAAGAGAAAGCATCTTGAGTAAGTTTTTGTAGTGTAGTGATAGAAGGGGAAGAACAAATGATAGTTGAATCATCCGCATATTGGATGATGCTAGAGAATGGAATTGATTTGTGGAAGTCGTTTATAAAAATATTGAAGAGAAGAGGACCCAGTATGGAGCCTTGTGGAACTCGTGTAGGGGTACTAAGGAAAGAGGAGGTAGCTTTTTCCCATTTTACAGCTTGATTTCTGCTAGATAGGTAACTAGAGAACCAGTTCAAAGAGGAGGAAGATAGGTGAAGTTTGGAGAGTTTAGTTAAGAGCAGGCTATGAGATATAGTATCGAAGGCTTTGGAGAGGTCAAGAAGCAAGGTAGAAACAATTTGTCCAGAGTCACAGGCTTTATTTACAATTTCAAGGAAGGAGAGGAGGGCAGTCATGGTGCTATGAATAGGTCTGAAACCGTGCTGTGTGGGAGTAATAAGATGGTTGTCTATGAGGTGAGGAAGGAGTTGAAGTTGGACACATTTTTCTAGGAGTTTAGAAATGGGGGACAGGATGGCTATGGGATGGAAATTAGTAATGTTATTATTGTTAAGACCTTTGTGTAGAGGTATAATGAAGGCTTGTTTCCAGATTTGGGGAATTGTGTATTCTTGTAGGGAGCGGTTAATTAAGATGCTAATGGAGTAGGCAAGAGTTTCAGCAGCTATACTGAGAAAGTAAGAAGGGATATTGTCAGGAGCATTGGTACATGGTTTCAATTTCTGAAGGAGTTTCTTAATAGTAGATGTAGGTATGGGATTTAATGTGAAGAGGGTGCAGTCAGGAGGGGACTTTTGAGCTGGTGGTGATCAGCCTAGAGGTTGTGTAGAAGAGGGGGTAGAGGCATTAGTCGGTGGGGAGTAGGGTATAGAAGTAGAGAGAGTGGGGGTGGATGAGGGGGTATTGGATAGTAGAGCGGTGTTGGAGAATGAGGAGGTCAATTTGGAGATGGAGTCAATAAAGAAAGAATTAAATTGGGTGGCTAAATCATGTTCTGGAGCATTTGGGTCTGGGGTAGGAGTATCTGGTTTGCTGGGGTGGAGGAGAGTAGAGATCCCTTTCCAGAATTTTTGAGGGTTGTTTATATTTTGGTTTTGGAGTGTACAGAAGTAGTTTTGACGATCAGAAGTAATCAGTTTCTTTACTTTATTTCGGAGCATTTTATATTCGTTAAGGAGTGGTGCTGTCTTATGTTTTTGGTAGCGTGCCCAGACTTTGTCTCTCTGTCTCATGATAGGAAGAGTAGTTTTGGAGAGCCATGGGGCTGATTTAGTTTTTATTCTTTTTGTCCGTAAGGGAGCTTGGGAGTCTAGTAATTTTAAGAATGTTGAGTTGAAGTATGAGACTGCATTGTCAAGAGGTAGTGTTTTTAAACAATTCCAATTAATTGCTTGTAATGAGTTTGAAAAGGTTATTGGGTCGAAGTTTTTTTGGTCACGTATTGTAATATAGTTATGTGTTCGTTGAAGGATAGTGGGAAGCCGGTGGGTAAAGGTGGGTATGTGGTCACCAAGTGAGTCGGGAAGAGTGCCACCGTTGGTGAAATAGTGAGGATTGGAGACTAGAATCCAATCCAATATACTCCCATTGGAGGGGTTTTTGGAAGGGTGGGTTACCAAAGCGATCAGTTGTGAGAAATTGTAGAGGTTGATGTTAATGGGGTTTGTAGAAGACTGTATAAGGGCCCAGTTAATGTTTACATCTCCTAGGATTATGGTTTCATTACTAATGTTACTGGACAGCCAGGAAAGGATAAGTTCAAGTGTGGAGATATTATCCCCTGGGGGGATGTAAAGGGAAGCTATACATATGTGTTTATAATTATTGATTTGGAGTAGGGTAAGGAGAAGTTCAGCATTGTTAAAGTGTGGAATAGGTTTGTTGTATGGAGTAACTACTAGGGAGGAAGAATATAGAAGGGCTACTCCTCCGCCTTTTTTGTGAGGTCTGTCTTTTCTTATGATGGAGTAGTTAGGAGGAACTATTTCAGAGTCTTTAATGTGTGGTTTTAGCCAGGTTTCTGAAATAGTGAGGATGTCAGGTTTATTGTGTGTGAGCCAAGCATGAAGGTTTGGGACTTTGTTTACTACACTTTGGGAGTTTAAGGAAGTGAATAATAAGGATTTATTTATAGTGGTTGTAGTGGTGGGGCCTGGATTAGGATGGATGTCTCCCGATATGAGAGTGCTAATTAGGTGTAGTATGGAATAGTTTAGGTGAGTAGTTAGCAAGAAGATGGGATTGGGTTGTTTTGTGAATTGGAGGGCTTTGCTAGCAGTTATGGTGAAAAAGTTAGCATGGTAGGAGATAAGTCTGTGTCGAAAAAGAAGGAGATTTTTCTGAGGAGTATAAATGGGGGAAATAAGAGAGTATGAGCGTGAGAAAGGTGAGTTGTGAGGATTAGTTATATGAAAGGGTTGGGAGTGGGTGGAATGTGTGGGCTGGGAAAGATGGTAGAAAGAGGATAAGGTGAATAGTAGTAATAGTGAAAGGAAGATGAAGGAATGTTTAGAGAGCATGATGAGGAAGAGTTAATAGAATAGTAGTATTAAGGTAGAGGAGTATGGTATATAGGGGATAGTATGTATGTAGGAACTGGATATTATCTAGGTAGAAGTTAGTGTATTAGATTATGAAATATGTAGGGTTGTTATGTGGTAGATAAGATATTTATAAATGTAAGAGAGATAAGTTTATATAGGAGTGGTTAAGTATAGAAGTATAAGATTGGTAGTGGAAAATAGAGTTGGGATTGGAGTGGGTGTGTAGGAATCCAATGGTTAAGTGGGATAGCTGAGGTAGATAATTAGAGGTAAAAGTGGGCAGGGATAGGGCGGTGTAGTTACTGGGAATAAGTGTTTAATTGGATAAGAGTTTCAGAGGGTGTACCTATGGGGGAATTAAAGGTAGATGCACTGGGGGTGTGTGGGATTTGGGGGTAGGGTAGGGGAGCGGAGTGAGCCCGCAGGGCGAATGGAGCGGGAAGAACCAAAGAGGTCCAGAGAGGATTCCGGAGTCAATCCAGTCCAGTCAATATAAGGTAGGTTGGTTGGTGGTCACTTAAATTGTCAGGTAGGCAGCCTGCTTGGTTTGCCAAGGTGTGGTCAGACAGAAGTATCCAATCTAAAATGGATTGTCATTTGGTTTTCTTATCAACTCTTGTGGGGGTATCTGACTTGGGTAAACCCATGTAGGTTAATATGGGTAGAGGGATTGTACTTGGTAGAGTCAGACCAGTCAATATTAAAATCCCCTAGGAGTATGGTCTCATGAGGATGGCAGATAGTCATCCAGTGTAGCAGGTTCTCCATAGTGTCAGTATTGTTTCCTGGGGGGATATAGGCACCTGCTATGACTATGTGTCTGCTAGAGTTTAGTTTTAATTTAGCAAGAATGACTTCTATGTTATTGACATCTTGGGAGTTGTAGTTAAGCTGTTCTACTGTGAGATTATTTTGAAACAGAATGGCTACACCTCCTCCTTTTTTCCCTTGCCTATCTTTCCGTATAATATTGTAACCAGGGGGTGTGATCTCATTATCATGGTGTTCTGGTCTAAGCCAAGTTTCTGTAAGTATGGCTAAATCTGGTTTGTATAATGCCAATAGTGCATGGCAGTCCTGAACTTTGTTAAGTATACTTCTTACATTAATGTTTAAGAGCAGAAGAGAAGAGGTTGGTCTGTTATAAAGAGGATTTGGTTGGGTTAGGTCTGGGTGGAATGAAGTAATGGGTCCTGGATTGGGGTGTATGTCTCCACAGCAAGAGAGTTTTAGAGTTAGGTATAGGTAGAGCTTAAGTAGTTTTTGTAGTATTTTATTTTGTTTCTGGGATAAGTAGGGGTTAATTTTGTTTGTTGGTTTATAATTAACATAGGGGTGGAGTTGAGTTAGGATAAGGTCAAATGGAGATATAGGGAAGTGTGTTAGCTTTAGTGTATTAGCTGTGGTTTCTGTTTGCCACTGAGTTGGATAGGTGAGATGAAGTTGTGAGTGGTAGGATGTAAGGATGGATAACCAGAGAAGAACCAAAGTAGTTAATGTATAGAAAGCAGGGGTAGAAGAAAAGTCTTGCACTGGCATCTCACAAAACCATAATAACAGCACAAGGAAAAGAAGGCGGTGTTTACTCTGATTCGTTCAAACCATGATGCCTTTTATGTTCCTTTCTCTGTGGCTCAATGTGTCAGTGCAGGCAGTTCTTAACAAAAGCAAAACTAATGCAGGGCTCAGATACAGGTTGCAGATTGTTTTAAGTGTGTTGTTCCTTTTTTTTTTTTTTTGCCTTCCATCACTGCTGCAGAAGTTCTAGTTTAGTTACTGCATTATATCCATGCCTGCTAAACAATTTCAACAGTTCCTCTAAAATGAGTGTGTGGTTCGTACAATAACATTATGTTTTGAGTACAAAATATAAATATCTGTCTACACCCCAACCCAATCCTGTCTTGTCCTCCTTGAGACTGGACTCTGGGGGCACTTGTGAATGAGGATTTAGCTAGGCTTGTGATTATCACCAGTACTTAGCCATGAACAACAGCTTCCCACAGCGGTACACTTCCGTTGGTCAGTACTAACACAGAACACAGTTTCTTCTTATGCTTTATTTCAGAAAATGTTTATTAAATAGTTTTCAAATCATAGCACTTTATTTTTCAATTACTCGGTAAGGCCTACCGGAGCAGTAACTATTCTCGAGAAGGCAATCTAAGTTTAATATTAATGATTTAACTATGCATACATTTTTAACTTAGCTTGTTTGTAGGCAAGCAGGTATGACATGTATTGTGTTTGGGTTACAACAGCTTGTCTGGTACTTAGTACAGATGAGTAAAGCTATGAGTTTTTCTCTCAGCCTTTGTCTTTCCTCTGTATGACTCTGACCAAGTTGCTTTACCCAGTAGGGCTGCTGCATTGCTCCTGTAAAGGGAAACTTGGGTCCAATGGACTGTCCCAGGCTGTAAATATGCATTTTACATTTGTCTTTCGAATTCCTACACTCTTTATATAGCCACTAATTAGTGTTTCACTATATACTATTTGATTATGACTCCCAATAGTTCTCTTGTTGTTTAATGGGTTGTCAGATGCATTTTCAATAACTATAAGTTTCAAATGAAAAGGAGATTACTGTTGTACATGATAAATGTATTATCAATGTGTGAGTCTGTGTATGTGTGTATGAGTATGTGCGCATGAACTTTTTAAAAAATGTCACTGTGATTTTACTAAATATTTTTAAAATACAATATTTAAATTACAACCAAATCTCTGTGATCATTGTACAACTAAAGATGAAAAAAGTATATACAAGTTTGAACAGTGGTAATTGGGGAAAGTCAAGTGATGGGATTTCAGTATAGCTGGGAGGAGGCAGGCAATCCATTTCCCTGCATAGTACCCCATTTCACCACAATCAGGATCTGCATGACAGTGAAATAGTTGAATAATATTGTGTGGAGAAAAACATCATATGGGATCATGTAGAAGTGTGCCATCCTCACATGGAGTACCTCTCCTTGTGTATACTATAATCTTGTAGCATTAATCACCCTTGTTATGGAGTAATTCTCAGTAGCCATCAGGGAGCACAGTAGATGTTTTATAGACATCAGTCTCAGCAATCCTACATCAGTTCCTTGATTTCAAGTTGCTGCATGTGCAGAAGTATATGTGGTTCCCTTAGACACTGGAAAACAGAAAAAATACTATGGTTGCATTTTATGAAATAGACCATTTCCCTGACGTTGTGCAGGTCACTGACTAAACATACATTGCCAACAAGTTCCTGCCTGGTCCACAGGTCATCTGATAATTAATGAGATGAGCTGAGAGACAGCATTGCTCTTTTATTTAGAAATATCTGTAGTTAGCTGAAGTGTTTGTGTCGTCTGCATTGCTGTGAGTATCACTCATCTCTGCATTTCATTTTGATTTGAAGCTCTTTATTTAAGGTTTGATCTCTTCTTCTAGTATCACATTTGTTTTGGTTTAAGCTTTCTATTCTGTTGGAGTTAGAGTTGCCACCTTTTCAAATTCCCATAGTGGGACATTTTTAGTACAAACCTCAGATTTTGCAGGTGAAAACATGCCCATGGCAAGTACAAAGGACATAACTTCACTTGTTTGCCTAAATAAAAGCTTATTCTTGTAGCATTTTAGCTGCTTATTCTGTTTCTTAAAACATTTAAGTCTTTCACATACAGAATAACTGTTGTATGCAACTATTACATAAAATATAGGAAATAATGTTGCCCTAAAATCTCAGGACATTTGCCATTTTTACAATTTTTTTGCAGGATGCAACTGCCCTAAGAGGGACTGTCCCTCACAAAGTGGGACAGGTGGTAACCCTAGCTGGAGTTTTAAGAGTGGTGGCTTTAGAGTTGCCCATCCCTATTATAAATCTAATTTTGGACACTCCTCCCAGTCCCATCTCATCAGCTTATTCTACTGAGTAGAGAGAGATCATTTGGGAAGGCCCACACCCCTTAGTTTCTCAGCCTTAAATTATCGTGTTTCATCCCTTCACACTTAACCTAAAAAAAAAAAATTCCTGTATTTGTGTTTCTTCCTACTTTATTACTTTATTTTGGTGTATCTGCCTGTTCTTAAAAATATTCAATTGCACTTATTCTGCTGCATGTATTACTGCTTGTTAGTAGCCTGATTAAACTGTAACTGTTATTGTAAGCCTTTTGATTTAAGCACTTGGGCTTCAGGACAGTTATTTTACATTAAGAAGGTTTGTGATTTGCACTCTTTTGGTAGGAGAGGGTAGATTCTGCCCTTCTGAGTTGGGAATTGCTGGTTAAAGGCTTATGGTGCCTGGTTATTTGAACTGTTTAGTTCTGAAATTGGTGTGCCTTATTTGCTGTAGCATAGACTAAATTAAGACCTGCTGAGTCTAGCTTTGTTTGTATAACTTAAGCACTAATCCAGGCCATCATTTTTGGAGAGGGTTCCCCTGCAACCTAGTGGCAAGAGTGTGCAGTTAGAACTTGTCTGATTGAAGACTGCTAGGACAGGGCTCAGTTTTGAGCTTTTTTTCTGGTTAATTTATTTGTTTAAATCAGTTTGTTCTTGTTTGCTACTGTTATATTTAAGTGTGTATCTGTTCTCCTGTGTCAAATTGACCTAAACAGAGTTAAAATATCTTTAGCGTAGTCTGGTTGCAGGTTTTGCTGTATTCAGAAATGTTTGTGTAATCCCTGTGTTTCCAACTATACCATCTTGTATTTGCCGGAGCCTGCCTGCACTTAATGTAAGTAAGTGAACTAGTTGGAACTGTCTGGGATAGGGTGTTGAGCTAAGAGCTCAGGGACAAAGGTTGATTGGTCAATTCCAGTGTTTAGATTTTACTTTAATTTTTGTGACATTTAAACCCTGCATTTGCATGGGTTTGTGCTTGTTTGCCCATTGCAAACCACCACTGTGCTGTTTTAATCCTTTGCAAGGTACCTCAGTTGCATTTTTTCCCTTGCCAACACTCCTATGTAAGTGAGGCCCTTGCCTGCAGCTACTCTACTGATTTTATCCAGCCTTACTCACACCTATAGGTACTATCCTCAGATAGTACCCACTCTACTATCCCTGACCTCTCTTCCACAGATTTTGATAACCATGGGCAGACAATTTCCTATGTTTTTTCCTGCTAGTCTGGTTGACACGGGCCTCCTGAGACAGTGTAGCAACTGCCTTATGTACACAGACAACTCTCTATTACTACCATCTAGGAACACAATATGTGAGAGATGCAATCAAATTAAGTACCTAGAATCCTTGCTGTCTCAGTCATAAGCCAGTACATCTGGCACTGAGATGGTTGTCTGCACAAACACTATGAACACCACACCTCTAACACCACCCACATCTGTACAACACCACTCCTACATATGCAGGGGTTCTCAACAAAAACATATCTAAACAAAAGAGACCTCCAAAGCAAACACACACACACACACACACACACACACACACACACACACACACACACACACACACACACACATCACAGTTCACAGCAACAAGCATCACACATAGTACACACATGTGTCTCACAGCCTCTAAGGCCCAACCAAAAACCCAACATACTAGTTATAGGAGAATTTATCGTGAGACAGACAGATGTGCCCCTCAACAGGCTAGACAAGGAGAAAGTCAAAGTAAGTTGCTTTTCAGGTGCTAGAATCCACCATATCATGCACGCACTCAAGTCTCTTAACAACAGGTACTGTTATGACTCTGCCATAGTCCATGCTGGTGTGAATGACTTGAGACATACCTCTCTGGACTATATGAAGAGAGACTTGATTGAGCTCACTGAATATGTGTCCCAGTCAGGTATGTCCCTAGCCATAAGCAGCATTTTACCATCATCCAGAATGATACCTCAATACAAACAGAAAATGATTGACTTTAACAATTGGCTTAGTTTCTGGTGTCATTCCAAGGGGATACAGTACCTGACAGCCTGGGAGGACATGACAGACAGACCACAATGCTTCGCCAGAGACAGCCTTCATCTGTCTCCCTTGGGCTTTAGGCTTCTAGCAAAGGCTCTTGCCTCCCTCCTTTTTTAGGCAAAGTCATGAGTACAAAATTACCAACATGAAAAATTCTTATAAATGAAATTTAAAGGTCATGTTGCTAAATGCTAGGTGTCTTAGCATGAAACTGCACTCATTGCAAGCATTTCTTGCCCTGGAGGATGCTGATGTTTGTGCATTCACTGAAACCTCATTCAAAGCTGCGGAGAGCACCCCAACTTTACCATGTTACACATCCTGCCATACTTTCAGATCCCAAACCGAGGGCTAGAAAGCCAAAGGAGGTGGAGTTTCAATATTTATCAAAGACATATACACCTCCAGGCTGGACATACCGGAGACACTCTAAGTGCAGTTAACTGTTGACAAAACCGCCTATTCAAATCATAGCTAGCTACAGTCCCCAGCCATGACTCAGGATGCCCACGCCACCTATCTGGACTTACTTGAATCCATCAAGATTCAACCTTTCATCCTAATCCTGGGTGACTTTAACTACCCAACCATAGAGAGGAAGACCTATTCTACCCCAAACATGAATGACCAGAGATTCCTCAACTTCATCAGTGCCAATGCATTGGATCAGCTGGTCGACAGCCCTATGAGAGGTGAAAATATCCTGGACCTGGTCCTAACCAACATGATTAGCCACTGTAGCACTCCTACAGTGTCGTCCTCCTTGGTAATATCTGACCGTAAAGCGATCACTTTGGAAGTCATCATCTCCCCTGACCCCGGCCCCCCCCCTGTCAGGGTCAAATGAAAAAACTTTTCCAAAGCTGACTGCAATCTCCTCAGAGCAGGTATAAGCAGCTTCACAGCCATCATCCTTTCAGTTGGAACTAGCACTAATGTCCAAGCCAACACCAAAAAACTATATGAGCACCTACATAGCTGTATGGATTCAGCAATACCTGACAGGACCAAATCATCTTCCTGTTTGGTGGACATCAGCAATAAACAAACTCTATAATATAAGGAAAAAATTGATGCCCAGGGCCAAGAAGGAGCAGGTGCCAAGTTGGAAACAATGCCTCCTTTTTCTGAACAAGCAAATAAGGTCACTGGTGAAATCCTCTAAGACTAATTTCAAGTACATATTGGCAACATCCACCAAGGACACTCACAAGGCCTTCTTCATATATGTCCACAATCTCAAAGACAACACCCAAATCTGCTCTGAACTGGTGGTCAGTAACACCACATACACAAATGCCATAGATATAGCCAACCTGCTGTCAGACAGGTTCAGTGAAAACTTCACCCCCCTGTCCCCCTATCAGTAAACCAGGACATCCTCAGCACCTGCCTCCCCTCCCCTCATCACCAGGGAGCAGGTCCTTAATGCCCTCTCAAAGGCAAAAAATACAGTCTCCATGGAACCCGATAACATCCCTGACTATATCCTACATGAACTCAGGCATGAGCTCTCATCTACATTAGACACCCTATTCAACTAAAGCCTGAGCAATGGCTTCATCCCAGCTGAATAGAGGACAACCACTATCATCCCTCTACACAAAGGTGTAGCATCCACTGACCCAGGCAATTATAATCCCATCAACCTAACTAGCCTGATCTGCAAGGCCATGGAATGCATTACCATTCACCTTATAAACAAGGACATTGGCAACCTCCAAACGCTTGACCCCACACAGTTTGGTTTTGTCAAAGGGAGATCATGCCTGTTAAACCTGGCTGACATCTTCAAAACAGTCAATAAAGCCATGGACAAAGGGACGATGGTGCACACCACCTACTTTGACCTAGCCAAAGCCTTTGACACTATTCCCTACTCTGTCATAATAGATAAACTCTCCCAGCTAGGCATCAACCCGTATGTTACCAGATGAGTAGCTAACTGGCTCACTGATAGAACCCACTGAGTCAAAGTAGGGGAAGCCACCTCTAGTAGTAGACCCATAACAAGCAGCATACTTCAAGGATCGATCTCGGTGCCTGTACTCTTTGGGATATACTTTTCTGAGGTGCAAGCCAAAACCAGTGGCCTATGGCTGATCAAGTTTGCAGATGACTGCGAGCAGGGAGCTGTCTTAAATTCCCCTAGTGATGTGAACATCCTCCAAGAGGGCCTTACCCAGACTAATGACTGGTGCCAGAAGCGTGGCCTCAAACTGAATGCCAAGAAATGTATCATTATCCCCTTTGGGGAAAATGTCATCCCTACTAATTATGATATTAGAAAAAATGTACTAAGCATGCAATCAGCTGTGAGGGAATTGAGCACACAGGTTGGTAACAGCCTGACTTTTGACCACCATGTTGCCTCTGTTATATGGAAGGCTTTCTACATGGCCCACATAATAAATAAGTGTATTTCATCCATGAACAAGGAGGTCATACCATCCCTGTAAGCCTCCTTTATCAGACCCATTATTGAGTACAATGCCCCCTTCGTCATGTACCTTGTGCACATGCAGCAGTTGGAGTGACCACAGAGGTTCCTGACCAGGAAAATCCAGGGTCTCAAACACCTGTCCTATACAGTTAGGCTAAAAGCCCTGTCCCTCTACTCAGTCTGATGCAGACTGCTCAGAGGTGATCTGTGTCAACCATTTCAGACCCAGCCTTGATGGAGGTGCTGCATATCCGTAAGACAAACTCCACTTGGGCAACCCGCACGCAATGCCTTAACCTGGTCTGTGACATTAATAGAACTTGTTGACAGGATAGATTTGTGTCCCAAAGACCCCCCCCCCCCTCTGTGGACTAGACTCCCTCTCCATGTCAAGCAGAGTACCTATCTAGCCCTCTTTCCGAGGAACCTTGATGACTGGAAGGGAAACAGAAAATACACCCCTGGGATCCCACCTGTGTCCCTAATGGACAGGGGAAACAGGTGCTGACTTTGAGGGAACTTGAGCAAAATTCTTGGCTAGGCTTATAAGGGCCTCTGGGCCAATAGCCTAGTATCATCCTATGAACCTATAACAGCTGGAAAGGCTTCTGTTGAATCAGCTACTCAGTGATGCGGAATGGAATAAAAATATGGAAACTTTATAAGAAAATTAGCATGAGTAAATTGGAAAGAACATAGAGGAAATACACAAAGGCATCCATGGATGTAAAAGTTTAAGTGATTATAAAGGATGAGTACTTGAGAAATACTGCAGTGTCTCATATAGCTAGTAACATTGCTAAGGGGAGTGGGGGTGAAGGGGGTATCCACTCCAGGTGCAAAGTGTTCAGCAAGCACAATCAGTAAATACCAGTATTTACAAGTAATTGTCACTATTACATTGCATTCAGGAGTGATTTGTGACGGATGAGTACCAGTAAGAGTGAAAGGGAAGGTCTACAAGAGGGTAGTGAGACCAGCTATGTTATATGGGTTGCAGACAGTGGCATTGACAAAAAGGCAGGAGTCAGAGCTGGACATGGCAGACTTAAAGATGCTAAGATTTGCACTGGGGGTGATGAGGGTGGACAGGATTAGGAATAAGTATATTAGAGGGTTAGCCCAGGTTGGAAGGTTTGGAGACAAAGTCAGAGAGGCAAGATTATGCTGGTTTGGACATGTGCTGAGGAGGGATGCAGAGTATATTGAGGAAAAGATGCTAAGGATGAAGCTGCCAGGTAACAAGAAAAGAGGAAGGCCTAAGATAAGGTTTATGGATGTGGTGAGAGAGGACATGCAGGTGGTTGGTGTGACAGAGCCAGATGCAGAGGACAGGAAGAAATGGAAACAGATGATCCGCTGTGGCGACCCCTAAAGGGAGCAGCTGAAAAAAGAAGAAGAAGTCATTGCTTTCAAAACTGAAATGCTGTAATGCTCCCCATGTGGTATTAACTGTGCCAGCTGCTAAAAGATAATCAAGAGTGAATTCCAGCCATGAATATATTTAATATTGTCTATATACTGGCACCTATATATTTTGAGATTTTAATAAACATTTAATGTTTATAGCACTATTAAGGTCCTCATGGCTATCAGCTGCCAAAGCAAGGTGCCATTTGACCTCTTAACCCTAAAAATTGTATATTTTTTCTTTATATTTTATTGGCAAAACATGTACATACTTTCTTTGTTAGAACTTCCTATATTAAAATATAAAAAACTAAAGATTTTATAAATGCTTTAGCAAAACTCAACAGTGATTGAGTAAACTTCAAAAACGTCATTTTTTTGTAATAGCTCACATACTAATGGATTTATTTGGTGGAGATTATAGCACATTTTTGCAACTGATTATATTTTAATTGTTATTGCTTTTTAAGTTCTGTATACATATTTTTTATTTATGTTAAATTAATATGAAGTTTATTTACACACATCTTGGGTACGTATCAGGTCATGTGAGAGTCCATGTAAAATAGGTGAAATTTGGGAATTACACCTGTTCTGATGAAGTTCTTGGTTTAACATTAAGGAATGAAACCCCTCAACAGTATTATTAGTCTGTTCTCCATTTCTACATAGAAGTGTTTTTTTGTTTTTTGTATTTTTTTAGTTTATTTTACAATTTTGCTAGCATTCTCATTTTTGATAGTTTCAGTTTTTCAATTTATTGGGTTATGTGTGGAAGAGAAAAGAGATTATCCATCACTGGATGTTCATACACAATAGAGGATACACCGACTGATGAAGACTGAAATTTAAATTTGTCACTTCATTACATTCCAGGTGATTTAGTCAATTTGAGTCATTCACTTCTATGTTCTCATGAGATCTTCATGCTTTAAATCAGTTGGCGGTATCACGAGGTATTTTAACAACCAGCAGACCAAACAACCTTCTAACATTCGTGAGTATAGAAAATACAATGGTTGCTGACACAAATCTGGGTGAAGACATTTTTTAATTGAGTATTTTCTAATGCTTGGCATTAACTCATTCATTAAGAATACTTCACAGGTGAGTCACGCGTGAATACACACATTTCTCATTGTTTATTGGCTCAATGTTAACCTAACATTTATGAGTTAGGAAAAAAAGATGTTGAAATTGAAATCTTCAGAATATAAGATATTTTTCTTAGAACATTCACTTTCACAACAATGGGTCCCAATGGGTCTTAGAGTTTATAAATTTCCAAATAGGATAAACAAAAAAGATGAGTTATATAAGAATTTGGTAGAAATATTTAACACCACTGTGTCTCAATGATGCACTTAATAATTGCTTCAAATATATCAAAGTTTACAGAGACTAAGACACAGGTTTGCATAGGAAATGATGCATTTTTTGATGATTTTTGAGTACTGGGCAAGGTTGAGAAATGTGTTGCAATTATTTTAAACAAAAAAATAAGGAATTCTATACAGAATTTGAAGCATATAACAACAACGGTGCATAGCTACTTATTGTCAACATTAAGTTTAACAATACTGACAATAATAATGGTAATGATTTAGCTGACAATTTAATACGCACTACCATTGAAAATGGTGATATTAGGTTTTCTGAAGGTTTAGTAGAGGAGAGTTTTCCTACTTTGCCTTTTACAAAAGGCATGTAATTACATACATACAATAATATGGAAGGCTTCTTTCCTTATTGAAAATATGACTGTCACATTACTGCACAATTTATGTCTCTAGTCGTGAATCTCACTCTACTAACTTTTATGAAGATGTTTAACAATACTGTAACAAATGATTTGTCAGCAGAGTGGCAGAGTGGCACAGTGAATAGCACTGCCATCTCACAGGAGAGCTTTTCCAGATTCATTCTTGACTGGAGTTACTTCATTGTGGAGTTTGCATGTCATCTGTGTGCTCCTGTCAGTTTTCATCAGGTTCCAACAATATTACAAAGACATGCAGTAGGAGGACTGGCGACTCTAAAGTGTCCATAGGTCTACATGCTGTGTAGGGAAAAAGACCGGGTAATCTATTTTCATTCCCTACTTGTCCAGTAAAGTCTGAATGGTGATGACCATTCTCATAGTCACTATGCATTGACTAATGGGTTGTGACACCCCCTCACCCACATATAAAAATAGGAAAAAATAGGGTTGAAGACAGTGACTACAAGAGTTAGATGTAATATGATAGCGATGCATAAATAGAATAAATTGATATGGCTCCTGTCATGGTAATTTTTAAAATCTTTAAAATTCTGTAATACTGAATGTTAAAGATGATATGGTTTAAATGAATGCTGTACTTGAATATTTAAAATCTGTATTAATGTTATAGTACTAAACATAAAATATTATATTTTTAGGAAATGTTGTACTTATACCTAAGACACAGGTCATGGCTAATAAGGGTCCTGGGACTGGTTCAGTCACTTGGCAATAAACTTTAAATATATATATATATATATATATATATATATATATATATATATATATATATTTCAAATTTATGTTGTATGTTTAGCCATTAGGTGATTGAACAAATGAATGAAAACAAAACAGTAACAATTTGTCTAAGCTTACTAGGTAAATTAGAAGATCAACTCTATAGAGTAATAGTATGTGGCCTGTACAGTTAACATTTTCATCCATGACTCATGAATAGAGTTCCAATGGTCTGAAGCAGAGGATCTTGACAGTAAAGTAAAAACAAACAGGCAAAAAACAAACAGGTAAATCAATTTCAGTTGATAAAGACATACACAGATTCACACATGAGCACGTGCACACACACACACACACACACACACACACACACACACACACACACACACACGCGCGCATGCACACACACACACACACACACACACACACACACACACACACACACACACACACACACACACACACACACACACACACACACACACACACACACACACTTTCTTGCTATGTTAGATAAGACATCATAAAGCTGGCTTAACATTATTAGCAGTGACCCTTAGTTCACTGTCTTAAATACCTTCAAGAACTAAGCCCAAAATAAAAATATGTAAGCCTCAGAATTGGGTGACTACCTCATTACAATAAGCTTCAGTGTCAACAGCACAACAGGTAGAGCCCTCTCCTTTGATGCTCGAAGACCAGAAGGCTTTGGATTCTAGTTCCACTCTTGATTACTGGATTACTTACACTGCAGTGCAGCCTTAGGAAGTTTCACACTCCTGTGTGTCTGTCATTTGGATGAGACATTAAATCAAGTTCCGACCTTCTTGAGTTGGTGGTAACTCAGATGGATGTAAAAGATCCCATGGCACCAATCAAAAAGAAGAGGGTAAGTTCTTTGATTCTCTAGTCAAATTTCAACTAGTAGTAGAAATGTTACCTTCAGCCTCCAATAAAAAGAGGAGAATAAGGAGAAGGTAATAGCCAGCTGTCTGTTGGGTGCCAGGATCCAATACATAACACATGCACTCAGGTCACTCCACAACAAATACAAGTATGACTCTGTCATTGTCCATGTGGGTGTGAATGATCTGAGACGCACCTCCTTGGACTACATGAAAAGAGACATGGAGGAGCTCTTGGATTATGTAGCCCAGGTGGGTATGACCCTAGCCCTGAGCAGCATCCCGCCATCACCCAGAATGATACCAGAGTACAAACAGAAAATGACTGACTACAACAATTGGTGAATCTTCTAGTGTCATTCTAAGGGGATCCAGTATCTGTCTGCTTGCGATGACATGATTGACAGACCTCGATGCTTTGCCAGAGATGGCCTGCATCTGTCACCCCTAAGTTTCTGGATATTGGCTAAGGCACTTGCCACCCCTATAGTGATTTTTAGGCGGTGTTCCAAAGATCAAATTACCACCATAACAGCTATAAATAAATGCAATCTGAGAGTCATGCTGCTCATCTCTGGAAGTATAAATCTCAAGATGCACTTGCTCGAAGCACTCCTCAAAATGGAGAACATTGACATGTGTGCTGTAACGAAGACCTGGTTTAAAGCAGCAGAAAGCATACCTGTGCTACCAGACTATAACTCATTCCACACCTTTCGGCCCCAGAACATGGACCGAAACTCCAAAGGTGGTGGGGTCTCCAAATTCAAAAATGATATGCATGCCTCCAGACTAGTAGCCCAGCATAACACACTGGAGATACTTCAGATACAACTAACAGTGGATAAGACAGCGATTCAGGTCATAGCCTGCTATAGGTCCCCAACCATGTCCCAAGACTCTCACTCCACCTTCCTACACACCCTGGAAACTATTAGGGTCCAACCCAACACTTTCATACTGGGTGACTTCGACTACCCCTCCATCAACTGGGAAAACTACTCATGCATCAATACACTTGCCCAATGTTTCCTGGAATTCATTAATTCCAATACACTGGACCAGCTCATTCTTACCCCCACTAGAGGAAGCAATATCCTTGACCTGTTTATTACTAACATGGGCAACCGTTGCTCTACACCAATAGTCAATTCCTCCCTGGTTAGATCCAACCACAAACTAATTACCATGGAAATCCACATCTTATTCACTCTCCCAGCAAAGGCAACCACCATGAAAAACTTCTCCAAAGCTGTCTTTGGGCTTCTAAAAACAGAGGTGGCTAACTTCACAGCACCCATGCAAATTGCAAATGGAAAATAAGTGCATGACCACTGAATCATACACCAATTCACTGTACAAACATGTACATAAATGCATGGAACTAGCAATACCCAAAAGAACCAGGATGCTCACCTCCAAAAAAAAGAAACCAATCTGATGGTTGCCTGCCATTAACAAACTCTACAACAGAAGAAAGAAACTGTTGCAGAAAAAGGTGAAATCCCAAGACTGGCAAAACTCCCTTACTAGCCTCAACAAAAAGATGAGATCCCTCATCAAAACCGCTAAAGCTAGCTATGAAAGCAGAATTGCGACAGACACTAAATCAACCACAAAGCCTTATAAAGTTATATCAAGAATCTCCATGGCAATACGCAGATCTGCTCTGAGTTACTGCACAATGGTACCTCCTATGCTGAGCCAACAGATATTGCCAGCATACTGGCCGACAGATTCAGTGCCATCTTTACCCCCCCCCCATAAAGGACCAATCACAATACCGAAAGAATGCCAGGCACCCACAGCATTACTGCAGCACAGGCTAAAACTGCATTGTCCAAAGACAAAAATACAGCTTCCATGGGACCAGACAATATCCCTGGCTGTGTTCTATATGAACTAAAAAGTGAACTGGCACCACACCTGTGTGCTCTGTTGAATTACAGCCTCACCTCAGGCTTTGTCCCTACAGAATGGTGACCTGCTACAGTCATCCCTCTCCATAAGGGGGGAGCGACTACAGACCCTGAGAATTCTCGCCCCATTAGCTTGACAAGTCTGATATGTAAGGCTATGGAGCACATCATCATGGACCTAATTAACAAGGATATAGGGAATCTCCAAACTCTGGATCCCATGCAATTTGTTTTGTGAAGGGTAGATCATGCCTGCTCAAGCTGGTTGACTCCTTTGAGTCAGTCACCAGAGCTGGGGATGAGGGCAAGGCAGTTCATACAGCCTACCCTGATCTGGCCTTTGACACCATTCCCCACTCACGAATTATTGATAGACTCACCAAACTAGGCATCAGCCCCTATATCACTAGGTGGGTTGCAAATTGGCTCACAGATAGAACCCACAGTGTAAAAGTAGCAGACTCCAAGTCAGACTGCCGACCAGTCATGAGTGGAGTCCCACAGGGATCGGTCCTGAGTCCTCTTCTGTTTGGCATCTACTTCTCAGAAGACCAGGCCAACACAGAGGGACTCTGGCTGACCAAGTCTGCAGACATTTGCAATCTGGGAGTCATCATTAACTCCTCAAGTGATGTAGACATCCTACAGAAAGGCCTCACTGAGACAAACGACTGGTGTCAAAACCATGGCCTTACGCTTAATGCCAAAAAATGCATTGTCATTCCCTTTGGAAAAACTCATTTCCCACTAATTACCACATTGATGGTAGCCCAATGAACACTGAAGGTGTTATAAGAGATCTGCAGACTCAGGTTGACATCAACCTCTCCTTTGACCACCACACAGCCACTGTAAGTCCTTCTATGTGGCACATCTCATTACCAAGGGTTTTGCATCCAGGAAGAAAGAGGTCATCATCTCTTTCAACTCTTCCCTCATTAGACCAGTCATCGAGTATAATGCCCCATTTGGCATGTACCTCACTAAACACCTGCAACAGCTGGAAAGGCCACAAAAGTACCTCAAAAAGAGGATCCTAGGCCTTAAACACATGCCTACATGGACAGACTCAAAAAACTCCAGCTTTTCTCTGTCTCATATCGTCTATTAAGAGGCGATCTCTGCTTGACTTACAAAGCCATGTCTGACCCAGCCCTGTTAGAAATGTTACACCTAAAGAAATCCCAATCCCTCCACACCACACACTCCAGAGACCTCAACTTCATTACCACAATCAACAGAACAAGCTGGAGAGACATGTTCATAACCCAGAGACTGCCAATGCTCTGGCATAGACCTACCATACATGTCAAGCACAGTACATCAGTGGCCGTCTTCAAGAGAAATCTTGATGTGTGGATGGGAAATCGAAAGTTTACCCCGGGGATCACTCCAGTGGCTCTCCTTGATAGAGGCAATGGGAACTAACATCGGGCAGCACGATGCCAGGGCACTTCTATGGGCTAGGCTTGTAAAGGCTTCAGGGCCACAGGCCTAGTACACACTATGAACCTATGAACCATTAGCCTAATGGGACTAACCCAGTCAACTTAGGATAAATACACAAGGATTTACTTAAGTATTGGTGACTTGTCATTTTGAATCATACCTAAATGTAAAGATATGCTGATATTTCCCTATACATTTCTGGAAAGGCAATTATTTTCATGTATTATTAGGACTCAACAGGGAAAACCTTCAGGGTGGTATTTATTTATTTATCTGTGTTTGGTGCCCTTAAAATTCCAGCTAAGTAGATTTCATTTTGTAGTACAACACCAGGGTAAAGGATCAATAGCTGCTATATGGAAACACATCATTTTTTACAGTAAGGTTTATGGTACAACCTGAAATTATAATTTAACACGCAACATAGTTTTCCATAGCAGTAAGTAACTGTTCCTAACACATGTACCCGTGATGTATCATTAAAATGCCAGTATGACATTGTAAAAAAACTACTAGTGACCATAAAGGTGAGACAAGCAACAAAATCAAATATTCATAAAAAAACCTGAATATTGCCATCTTGGACAGGAGTCTCAGTCCTTTTCAGTTAATTAACCGATGATTTCTGTGGTCACAATCAGAGTTACTAGCATAAGTTACAGATCACAGAGGACAGTGACAAGATTCAGAAAGTAGACTCTTCCTGTTGTCCTTTGTTATGTATTTAGAGTGCCATCATAGCAGTGAAATGCATTTGGGACTGCTAAAGGTTCCAAAGGTGGGCAGTGAATATAACATACATGACAGTGGCAATAGTTAATAGCTATTCATCACAATTAATATATGTGCATGTCTGCATTCTGATTATATATTTTATATTCAATCTGGTATTCAAAAGATAAGTTCATGAAACCACAGTTCAGGCATTCTCCAGCAAGGTTTCTATTACATATCACAGTCACAGAAACCTTTATGCTTTATAGCTAATTTATAATTATTTAGATATCTTGAATCCTAAGATCTACTAAGAAAATGCTCCATATCTTATATAAAATCATGATCAGCATTATTTGAAAGATGAAGAAAGCATCTGCTTGTCTATAAAATCCAAGTAATTACCTCTGCAAAATCTGACAATCTCAAATAATCATATGCATTGTAGTATAAGATACTACCGCCTAGAAACATGAGTGATGAATTTATAAAGCACTAAATCCATAACAAATTATTTTTACTAGCTGGCATTGAGTTTGTATCAATTGATATTGCTAAATGCCCTCCCACAGGAATCATAATAGAGGATTTTAAGATAGATTGGCTAACATGTAATTCCCATAATCCCAATTATTTTAAATGTCATGGGTTCTCTCAAATTATCCAATATCCCACAAGGTACAAGTCCTCTAAACTGACAGTCAGTCCTTGACTGGATACTGATAAACAGACCAGCCCAATCATTTCAATCTGGCTGCCTACCAGATGGCCTGAGTGACCACCTATCAACCTTTATAGTAAGTATCGCATATCTCAGGTTAAACATACTGTATACCAAATAAGAAACCAAAAAAAAAAACTTTGACCCCACTAACTTCACTAAAACTCTAAAGCATTGCAATTGAGAACCTGTCAAACTACTCAACCTTAATGAAGCAGTTAAATACTTCAGTTCTACCATCTTAGAAATCCTGAACACACATGCTCCTCCCAGAACTCTTAGAGTTAAATCCAATTTTGCTCCTTAGCTTACTAAAGAAACTAGATCACTAATGAAAGATAGAGATAAAGCATGGGACCAATGGCAGAAAACTAGAACCCAAGCCTCAAAACAAGCATTCCTAGTGGTAAGAAATAAAGCAAAGAAACTAATCAAACTAGACCAGACTAACTATTTCCAAATATCCAAGTGAAGCACCAAAACAACCCCCAAAAGTTCTGGACAACCATTAAAAACATACTCCCCCCAGGTAAATCTAGTACACTCACTCCAACCACTTCAAATTCGTCAGAGATTATAGCCTCCCAATTCAATAAATATTTTACGGAATCTATTCTATCTCTATCTAACTCTCATAATATCTCCTTCTCCAATGAACCACTTAAGTCAAATAACAACTACAGCTTCACCTTACTGCCAGTCTCTATGAACAAGATTAAAAAAATACTTAAAAAGTTAAAGCCCACACCTTTAGCTGCTGACAAACTACCATCAGTATTTCTAGGAATTTCCGCCAGTGCAATAGCCTACCCAGTAGCCATTCTAATCAATAGATCCATATCTGAAAGTCTAGCCCCAGAAATCTGGAAAATTTCCCATATTATCCCATTACACAAAGGAGGAAGTTCAACCGAACTGACCCATTTCTATCCTCATTTCTATCCTTTTCCCTCTATCCGAAATCCTTTAGAGGTGCATACATACACAAATCATGAAATACATAAATACTAATAAACTACTGTTGCATGCACAGCATGGCTTCCAACCTTATCACAGTACCACTACTTCTCTAATGTCTGTCACAAACACAGTGAACAACCACAGAAACTGGCAAATTCATATCTGTTATCTTTGACTTTTCTAAGGCCTTTAATATGGTCTCACACAACAAACTCATTAATGTTCTTTCTAACCTAAATCTTAGCAAATCCACTATTTTCTGGTTCCAAATCTTTCTGTCTATCTATCTATCTATCTATCTATCTATCTATCTATCTATCTCTCCTTCTTTCTTCCAGTAACTCTAGGGGTCCCTCAAGGATATATCCTAGGACCCTTACTGTTCTCCCTCTTTACAAACAGCTTACATACTTCTATACTACATCCCTCGGTCATCCAATATGCTGATGACTCCACACTAATATGTATTGCTTCATCCCTTAAAAAACTCTATTCACTGACTCAGTCTTCCTCTCTTTCTGTCGAAACATGGCATACTAACTCCCAAATAATTCTAAACCCAAATAAAACTAAACCTCTGTTTTTCCTGCCTACAAGATAAACATCACCCACTCTCCCATTTAATATTATGTCCAAGAATAATATAATCATCTCACGTCACTCATACTAAACTACTTAGGGGTAGAGATCAACTGTAATATGAAATTCAACATCCATGTCTTCAACACCATAAAGAAGGTTCACAAAAAACTGGGCCTTCTCTACAGAAATAAACAGTTTCTTACAAAAAACACTAAGGCCACAATTGCACGTACTCACCTCATCTCAACACTTCTCCATACATCACCACTGGTCACTAACCTAAGAAAAACAGACATAGGAAAACTAGAGTCCTGTTACAACAAAATTGCTAAGTTTGCCACAGATGCTCCATAGAGAGTACATCACTGTATAGCCCTAAAGCAACTCAGTTGCCTTGAACTGCCCCAACTCCTCATCTATAACTAACTTGCTCTAGTCCATAAAATTCTTTATCACTCTGATAACACCCCTGCACTACAGGGCCTACTTCATACTTACACCAGTTCTAGGACTCCCTGCTCAAGTAACAAATTCCTTCTAGATATTACTAAAGCAAATAATACTGCTGGTGAATCCCTCTTTTCAAATTCTAGAGCTAAAACATGGAACACACTACCCACAATCCTAACAATTATAACCTCATAATACAATTCAAAAATACACTCAAAGCTCACCTGGTGGATACATGGCTCTGTTTATGTAATAATCCTGGCTAATCCATACCCTGAGCCTCATATACTATCCATGTCGTATTTCTGCTACTCCTTTGCAAAATTAATAGAAAGTAAATGATATACTCTCATTCTTTTCTACGTCTCTAATCATCTCCATCGTGTAACCAACACAACTCTTCCTTGTGAATAACAAGATTTCTAAAACTCTTAATGTTTTCATTATTATTGTTTTTAATCCCTAACATATGATATACTGAAATGTACTATAGCTCTTTGATATACTAAACATTAGATATGTTCTATATGTTCTCTCATTTCCTGCATCGTAATGGTTGTATATTCATGTATTTTGTAACCATGTATAAACTAGGTATATATAACATCATAATGTATATTTTTTATCCTAGTGTATAATGTGATGTTTACTATATATGGAGGTTTTCTCCCCGCGCCTCCTCTGAAAAAGGGCGTGTGTCCAGTTGGTAATCAGGTAATCAAATGTAAAATAAAAAAATCAAATAAAAAAAATAATAATAAATACATAAATATTTAATTGTATTTTATGCAAGATATGCATCTGGCTTTGTGGAAGAAAAACATTGAACATTTGTTTCTAAGTACTGCCTTGTACAAGTCAATACTTAGAAATAGATGTTCCCTATTTTTTTTAATTAAACTAGATGAATGCCTTGTTTAGTGGACATTGATTTTTTCTTTTTTTAAAAAGCTCTCTTTGGAGTCTTTTCCAGCATTTAGCTCTGTTTGAAGTCTTTTCCAATATTTTGAAGTAAAAGTATTTAATCTCATCTTGTTAGATGGATCATCAAGACAGCTTCGGATGCAAACCATTGCTAGTTTTATAACTTCATTTTACAGGTCACTGAAACTAATAATGGTACACAGGAAAAGGTTCCGTGGTCTTTGCTCATGAAAAGAAAGAAGAAGTTGCACAATGTGCTTTAAAAGCAGCCTGCCAGCTTCCACATTTTAGTTTGAACAGGCATTGCTTCTAATTACAAATGAAACACAGAACAGCTGAATCAGCCTTATATTTTTACTGACAATAAAATCATGAATGCATAGAAGAAAAGCTGAAGGTAGTCTTCACGCCAATCTGGATAGTTACAAAATAACTGCACTTAAGTATGGTAAGCATTACAATTCTTCAGAAATTCAGTGACTATTATCTTGTATGTTGTTGTGCTTCATTTTAATAGCTGTATTAACAGTACTCCATACTGCTGTCTTGTCAACTGAGATATAATATGCTGTTTTGCTTGCAGTATTATAAATACCTTAAATGGGTTTGCTCAAAGCCTGATTTGCACGGTTTAGAGGAATTGTGAGTTTCAAAGTAAAGTTTGGAAGTATGTCATTCCAGTACATGACTTCTTTCCTGACAATTCAGTTTATGAGCTAGCATGCTGAAAGAATCCAGACTTCAGATAAATAGATTTTAATAAAGGTCATAGTAACTTGCAAAGGGACATGTTAGTAAAGAATATATGATTTTATTAAGTAAAGTACTGTTCCGAGGCTAATATGAACTATCACACTGCTGGACAGAAAAAGTTAGACTGAAAATATAAAGCTGCACATAGCTATAGATGTGTGAAAACCTTACTGACAAATGTAAATGGCATGCAAAACGGTGTGGTATAGAACTGAAGGGGACCACAGGGAACTACTGCCTTTAACACCAGGATTAAACAACAATGATTAGTGCATCACACTGCTCTGCTTTATTAACACTGTGACCACAACTGAAGGACAAAAAACATTATATTCCAAATCATTTTCATTGGAATATAGGGTGCCTGTTTGCACACTGTAGAAAGACACCACAGCCAACACGCATATTTTCAGAAGGTTACAGTAACACATGGTATATCAGTCAGAATAATTTTTGTAATGTTATTACTGACTTGTCAAGTCAGACAATGCTATGTCAGTGAAATTCAGAAAAACAAGGATGTAGGAAACATGGCAGTAAATACAATCTGTTAATAACTAGATGCTTTGTTAATTGTGTTTCATTCTTGTTCCAACATTAAGGAGACGAGGGACAAGGAGACACATAGAGTACCTCTATATCAAAATATATAAAAACAGAATAAAACAAGTTACTTGTGTTTTAATAAAGCATTACTGCTTCCAAAAAAGCTTAGTTTAGCAGAATCACCCACTTCAGAACAGCATAACATATAATACCACTGATAAAAAGAACAGAAAATTCATATAACATTACTTTCAAATTTTGATCACATGTATAAGATGCATTTCCAAAATATTCTGACAATTGGAAAATATTCATAAACCGTAGATAACCCTACCCGATATAATATGGTTCTGTTTTTGTGAAACAAACTATATTTTCTAAACTATGTAGGTTTAATCTCTTTGCAAACTACTTATGTGGCTATCAACTTATTTTACCTAGTTGACAACTTTGTCCTACATTTCACAAGATAAAAAGTTGATTTCTAGGTAGTTCATATTTTTTGTATTAAAGTCTACTTAAAAATAATTAGCACTATGGCATAACAAATGTATTTGTGGTCAGAACATTCTGGTTACTTTCATTGCAATGCACCTCTTATTGTCATTTTGCATTATGGCAAATTAAAAATCAAAACCTATCTCCTTTGCTTTTTAGAAATGAGAATGACAAACAACAGTACATTCCATAATGGAACGGATTGCGGGATGATCCGGCAGGCTTTTACATCCAGAGTGCTACCAGTACTCTACTCTCTCATCCTCCTTGGATCATTAGTTTTAAATGGTATAGCTGCATGGATATTCTTCAAAATAAGCAGCAGGAAAAGCATTGTTGTTTTTCTCAAGAACATTGTCATTGCAGACTTGGTAATGACCACAACATTTCCTTTCACTATCCTCAGCCATGCAGAAGTTGCTCCAGATATAATAAACCAGATTGTCTGTCGCTTTTCAGCCATTGTTTTCTACAACTGTATGTATATCAGCCTCATTCTTTTGACACTGATTAGCTTTGACAGGTACTTGAAAATCGTGAGGGTCTCTACCACATCTATATTTCAAACTGCAAAATTTGCCAAAACTGCTTCTGTGATGATATGGATGATAATGTTCCTTCAGGCAATGCCAAACATGATTTTAAATAAGAATGACATGAAATTAAAAAGCAGAAAAGATTGTATGAAGCTAAAAATTCAGCCTTTGGGAGAGAAATGGCATTATTTTGTGGTCTACTTCACAATGAGCATCTTTTGGGTTACTTTTGTTCTGATGGTGGTGTTCTACACTTATATATTAAAAGCAATATACAAATCACACAAAAAATTCAAGAAGGAGCCATCTGATGGGCACAGAAAATCACGACGTAACATTTTCAGCATTCTTGGAGTATTCTTTGTGTGTTTTGTGCCATACCATATTAGTAGAATTCCATTTACTGCAAGTCAATCTGGCAACAAGTTTTCCTGTACGACAGGCAATTTTTTGTTTTTCTTCAAAGAAGGGGCATTACTTCTCTCAGCAATGAATACATGTTTGGACCCAATACTATACTTTCTTTTATGCAAGTCCTTCACTGCAGCTCTGTGCAGAGAGATTAGAAGTTTACAGAATAAAAAGCAAATGAATGAACAGGTTGACTTGTCTGAAAACAAATTAAAATCAACTGTTGCAACAACAGATTCTTTTTAGCACCATTAAGGATTAGTTCCTTTACAAAAATTGGGTCACACGACCAGTCATCCCTGAATGTTAATTATCTTTGATAATATCATTTTGGAAGCTAACTAACTAAAACATTATGGTTCTGTTCCCAAATGCATGGACCTAAAGACTTAGAAACAGTTATGTTTCAGGAAATGATGAAGGTGAAAATGAACAAGGCTGGACTGAGTGTCCTAATCTTTACTACAATTACTTTCATTACTCTAGTAATCAAGATCAGGATAGTTAAAAACACAGTATGTGCTTTCTTCCATAATAAATTGATTGCATGTTTCTCAACCAATAGTAACCTCTCTTTAATCCAATGCTGCTCAATATTTAAATGCCTAAGATAGCAGTATATTAGACTAAACAGAGATTGCCCCATGGCTGACAAGTAATAGCCCTTATATTAGATCAAGCCTTAATAGCACCATTTCACAAATGCATTTTAGTATGAAATATAAAAGGCTAAGGTCCTGTTAAGTATTGTTATGATATAATTAAAAAGTGTTTTATTCCTGCTTCCTCAGATTTCTATTTCTCTCGTGCAAGTGGGAAGTAGGGCACAAATTCTGACAGCTATGCTAGGACAGTGGACAGCTATACAAATCATACTAGTGCAAGAAGTGAGTTTGCATCTTATTGGGAGAAATTTCTTTACCCCAAAGGAGCAGGGATCTTAGGCTGAAAAACTCCATTCTTGGGTGACATGGGTAAACTCCCACAGAAAATAAATGCTAGAAAGTATTATGAAAATACCTTGACAAGAAAGAAACTTTCACAAACCTGCACTCTCAATTTCTCCCTAAACTCTTGCAGAACATCACTGCATGTCCATTTGTCAGTCACGGATGACCTTTTCAGATGCATCCTTTTCCCTTGCCCTCAACAAAGGAAATCAGAAACTGATATGCACACAAAAATTGATTAACATATATTCCACAGATGTTTTCTTTCATACTCTAAAGCTCAATTAGTACCTCTTCTGAAGTGAATGAGTCCCTCATTGACTCTCTTCAAGAGGAATCTTGATGAGTGGATGGGAGATCGTAGGTTTACCCTGGGTATCACTTCTGTGTCACTGTTAGACAGAGGCACAGTATACTAACCTCGAAAAAGGGCATAGCAAAATTAATTTAAAATGGGTGGCGAAAGCCAAACACACTCTGGCTAGGCTTATAAATGCCCCAGGGCAGATAGCCTAGTATGAACCTATGAACCTATAAGAGTGAAAGTATAGGACTAAAATCCAACCATTATACCTCCCTTATGATCACAACTCCTTACCTGAGACATCAGCAACAGTCACATTGTTCCTACAGCAGGTGGGAAAATATCCCACAAGCCTTATACCTGTTATGGTTTTACACATATAGTCTAAGTCCTCATTTAAAACAATCCTCAAATCTACTGCTTCCTTTTATTTTAATTTTACTACATTCACATTACCTTAGTCTGCTTGACTAAAGTTGTTCTGCTGTTACTGCTCCAGTACTGTGTGTGAATATCATTACAGCAAAACAACAATTTCAATAATGTACATAATGAATTAATAAGTTATGTATACACTTAAAATAACTCCATTGCTGTCATTATTAATAATGATGTAAAGCATACTTCTCAATTGTACCTAATTATGAGAAATGTTGTGAGTCTTAAAATTTTACATTCCACATTGCTTCACACTGAAATTGTTTGACACATATTTGTTAAGCATGCTATAAACAAATTCCCATAGTAAATAATGCTGCATAGTATTAATACATCAAAATAACTTTTTTAAATATGAAAGAGCAGTAACCAGGTTAAGAGCTTCCTAGTTGAAGTTGTTAGTGAGTGTTTGCCATTTTGCTCATCTGTTCCACATTGTGGAATGTATGTTCCTTCTTCATTTTGGGGGTGGAAGATTGAGAGCTATGATGCACAGAGAAATTTGATTCCTTAATTCTTAACATGAATGTTGTGGTGTATATATTTCTTCACTAATTATACTTTATAATATTTATTAATTAATTTACAGATTAACACAAAAAACAAATACCTTTTTTAGGAGGTCAGAAGTGAGGACTGTCTCCTTAAGTGACATCCTACAGTAGGCAAAAGCAAACTGTGCGAATCAACATCAGGATTGTTTCTTCTTAGCAGATCTTAACCCTTGGTAGGTACATCTTGTGCAATATTATAGTGCTTATTTCTAAATAAGCAGGTAAGGGATTCAGAGTCTATTGGAATAAAAACATCAGCAAACTACAAGAAAAGTTTATAAACCAGATACCCTGACAAAATTAAATAAAAACATGAATTATGACACTGCATACAATTTTCTGTTTAGGAAGCACATTTGATATCTGTGTGGTAAAAGTAAAATATACTTATAGACAGAGTTATTATTAATGTTTATTCTAACACTTCTGTTACAATGTCCAATTGGTAGCAAATGATACTAGTCAAAGAGCCACATAAAAAGTCATTCATCATCATGTTGTATTTTGTTGCATAACGGCTTATTAACATTTCTTCAGAGTTTTAAATTACTGCTCCTATGTATGATGTGTGCTCTGTTTTTGGTTAATTGCTGTTTTACAAGCTACAAGGCTGGAAGAAGAAAAAGTGAACGTCAAAATTTATATTACTGTAATGTAACAATACAAGTATAATAGCAATGACTTTCTCTTACAAACAGGAGCTTGATGATATCCACAAACTAGTTGTTCAGAGTGATTAATTACAGGAGCATAAATCAATTTCTAACATTAAGCATCTGTAATAATGCATACTTTTTATTTCTTCTGTTAATCAGTGACTACCAGCAAACTCAAGTGTCATTTTCAAATTACATTTTAAATGAATTCTGCAATATATCCCAGCATATTATCTTATTATTTTCCTAGAGGTAAAGCTTTTGTCAACTGTACTACAGAAAGGCAGGATTAAGATTGCTGTTTTTTTTTATTTTTTGTTTTAATGGCTTGAGTGAGTGGTAATCCAGTTCAAATGCTTTAGAAATAGTTCACTATTAATTCCATAATATGAATAATCATACCCAGATTGAGCCAGTGGGAGCTTAATAACAGGGTAATAGGGCGAACAAATATATTGTTGGGGTATATCTTTGGGGGAAAGATTCCAAAAGGTAACAGATAATGATTCAGTCCTGAATGGTCTTGGTAAACACACCTTGACTACTTTGTACAGTTCTAGAAGCCAGATATGAAAAATGACATTAGGTTTCTAGAAAGAAAGCTACCAGAAAGATCCATAGGATAGAAGGAAAAAGAAGGTGGTGATGGAACAGATCTCTCACAGACTAAAGGGAACAACAGTCATTCTCAAGTGATCCCAGAAAGATAGTGGGGACATGTTACTGGTAAATGTGATCTTGCCAGGGTGATGTGAATGTTTCATTCTAAAGAACAAGGATGGAACAGAAAAGGGAATGCAGAGACAGTAGGCTGTATGGGCTAACTAGTCTGCTGACCTCCCAGAAGTACTATTTCACAGAGAAGGTTGTGGATGCTGGAAATGACTAATGGAATGGGTTGTGGAGAAGGACTTCAGAGAGTTACTGAGAAGGGCATAAGCCTGGCAGAAAAGAGATAAATGGAAACTGGGGGTGGAGAAGGACTTAAAGACAGACTAGGTGTGGCTTAATGTCTGTTTCAAAGAATGCAATGCCATATAATTTATGTTTTTTGTATAGATATATTACTTTTGGGATTTTCATATCATTCATTTAAATGAAACCAAACAAAGATATCCCATTCTGAAGTGTGTGTGTGTGTGTGTGTGTGTGTGTGTGTGTGTGTGTGTGTGTGTGTGTGTGTGTGTGTGTGTGTGTGTGTGTGTGTGTGTGTGTGTGTGTGTGTGTGTCTGGGTGTGTGTGTGTGTGTGTGTGTGTGTGTTTGTGTGTGGTGATGATGGGAAAGGGAAGGGATGATATACCCTTACTCCAAAGCTATAAAGACTCTTATAATAAGGTAACAATATTTAGTAAAGAACTGCAGCTAGCAAAGGGCATCATATTGGACATATGGGTAGATTTGCTCCTATGGGAAGAAGAAATCAAGTATCTATTTTTAATACTTTATCAATAGTTCATTTTGCCTTTGTGGATTTTTTAAAATTTGATGGTAGAAAATGGAAAAGTCATAACTGGGAAGTCACAGGCCACCAGAGAGACTGTTAAGATTTTCCTCTAACCTATCTCTTGGTCTCGCTTACACTAAAATGTACTACTATAATGTACCATATGTGAAACAAAAACAACTTTATGACTTATATGCCAATACCTTGCCAGAGGGTGCATCTTTATTATTTACCTAAAGTGTGTGTGTGTGTTTTTCCATGTTATTGCCATAACTATTCTCCAAGCAGTTCAGTCGCATATTCAGAGTGCACATTCATAGAAAATGCAATGAGACTCATGAAAACTACTAGATAATATTAGTTAGAATACTGCGGATATATAGCAGGTGGACAGAAAAATACAATCATATAATATATGCACAGGAGCACAGATGTCAAATAAAAATATTCTATTAATGCTATGAGCACAGAACATAATCACAGGGAAGGTGTTTGATTATGACATACAGCTAATAACACTGTCTAACTGAGAAGTACTAATTTTCAGTAGCTGCTATGTCAAATGTCTGTTACATGTCTGACGAATTTAACTGACTTTATAGCAGCTGTGTCTGCTATGTAATTGACTGGCATGTATCTCCTATGTGATAACAGTATACAGAGTGTGAAGTATTCTTCAAATAAACTAAACGTGCGAGCTTAAATGGACCTCTTGATTACTACGCTACTGTTCTGCAGTTCTGAATTTCTACAACAGCTCATCTTTCATACCTTCAAATTCAGTTAATTTCAATTTTATAGACCCCTCAATGGCAAAGAGACTGATTTATTTTCTTGCATACAGTAGAATGCACAACAGAAGGATATATGAGAAATTCCTTAGCACAGCTGAATTATGGTATGTCCCAAAAATGCAAATAAATGAATAAATAAAGCCAGTGATGCTACTTGTAAGATGTTAATATGTGGCTTAATAAATCCCACACTTTCTGTACAAAAATGCCAACTGTTTTATACCAGTAGCAGAATGAATACTAAAAGCAACGGCTCATAGCAAATATAAATGAAGCAAGTTAAAGCAAACCGAGCACCATGAGACAGCAATACTGTCGTGCCACTCACATAATGTTAACAAGCTCACATGAAACTTGAAGTTTTCTTTTCTAATTTTCTTCATGCAATTTATGAGTCTCTGTCTTGCAAATTATGCATGAGACACACTATAGTTCTGTCCCTAAGCCTTACAAATGGACTACAGAATGGAATAGTATAGCAATAACCCATGCCTGGGTGTGGGTAATGCTTGATTTAACCACAGTTGGTGTGGTTTGGTCATGAGGGCGAAGCCCGAGTGGCCAAACAAAGCCAACCGTGGGTAAATCCAGTATTACCCAGACCCAGAAATGGGTTATTGCTATTATACAATGACATTATTTAAGAAAAAAAATAATTACTTTTCTTAAATAATGGCATTGTATAATGCCTTTTTGCTGCCCTTCCGCAGCTGTCTGGTATTCTGCGGCAGTTCTGATGTACTGCGCATGCGTATGCCTACGCAGTACATCAGAGCTGTGGGCAAAAGCAACGGAGAAAGCAAGATCTCCGTTGCTTTTTACAAACTGTCTCACTATGTTAAAGGAGTTTAACATAGCGAGACAGCTTTAAAAAAAGTAACAGAGAATCTCCGTAGCTTTTTTTAAAAGCTGTCTCGCTATGTTCAACTCGTTTAACATAGCAAAACAGTGTGAAGCAATGGAGATCTTGCGTTCTCCATTGCTGTTAAAAAAAGAGTTATAGTAATGGAAAAAGTCCGGGCGACCAGACCTTTTTCCATTACTATAACTCTGATTTACAACATGCACGCTGTCCAATGACGTTTTTTAATATTAATCGGGAGTCGTTGTATAATCAGAATTAATCAAAGACAGCTGCACAGTTTACAAACTGAGGACTTGTGGATGGCATATTGAACATTTCTTGTGAAAATATTAACAGATGGTGAAATTATTCATGATTGTTTAATTTAGTATTAAAAGAAACTTACTTTCAGCATTTTTACAATGCATCATACACTTTTAAGGTAAGCACCTCCAAGTTTATAATTTCTTAACATTCCAAAACCCAGTTTTGAATACAGCATTTATGAGATGCAGCTGAAACTGACAGCTTTATCAGTTCAGTCCTGAACATATCATTTTTCGGTACTTACGTTTTATCGCAACCACATTTGCGAGATAATGCTGGTTGTTCCCAATATGATGTAGCCGTTAATGCAGTGGAAATGTGAAGCAGTGTGTTTTCTTTCACACCAAAGGTTATTTAATGCAGGGCTATCACTCAAAAAAAATGAAAAGGGTAATGTGGCTGTTGAAAAGTTTGCACTTCACCACTACTATATCATGTTGCTTTGTATAAGTCACAGTCTGCATAATGCACGTTCCATTTTATCCTGGCAACAAATGTAGTCAAGGAAAGACTCACTGAAGACATAAATAAAAGAAAATGGTTGGGAGGGTAGTAGTGCAAATAGTTAAACCAACTACCTACTACTTTAGCGATACAACAAGCCCTGTGATCACATTAGAGGTATATGCAGAATAAGGCACACAATGCTGTTCCTTGATCCTTTTAATTTTTGCATGTCTCCCTGCTGAAAGTGTGATTTGTAAAGCAGAAGGGAGGCCTACAGGGCAAAAAATAAATAAAAAAGGACACAAACCTGTGCAGTTTCTGCAAAAAACTGAAGAGAGAGTTCAGAGATGTGTTGCCCACTGAAGCAAAAGGTGCACCTGCAGTGATTAGTAGACAGTGTTGGGCCACTTCTGTACATTAAGCACAATGTTTCTTACTCTTATTATGTCTTTCGAACTTTCTCGGCGATATACAGTTCCATTGGTTTTCAGAACACTTGTCGGCATGACTGCGCCTTGGAAAACAGCCATTTGTCATGCTGCAAATGTGGTTGCGATAATACGTAAGTACCAATTTTTCAAATCCAAAGTTTAAATGGAATTTGCAGGCATATCATACATTCTCAGACAGAGCTACTTAATGACAACTAGACACTTCAAATGTTGCAGACTCTAAGATGCAGTACTGATTACTTGATGTGAAAACTGGTGTTTCTCTTATCAGTAAAAAATATCATTTTTAGTACATATGTTTAGTAAAACAAGCATCAGTAACTTGACCATTTATTAATACTTTAGGGCCAACATTTGGATATAGCACTTGTGAATCCCATACTGCTGAATTATTCAGATGCTACTGAAAACTTCTAGTTGAAAATGTAATTTCACAAAGTGACAAAATTATATCTCTGGGTGAATCGCATACTGGCAGTCATATTGTTTGTAAAGTAGGGACTTGTGAATGGTATGTCAAGTTCTGATCCACAAAACTTAAGACATAGTCTACTTATGGGGGTATAGTGAAAAATGAAAAAAAAATACTGTTTTTGGCATTCGACATAAAGAAACTGAGGAAAATGATGTCCTGTACTTCTCAGCTAAGCAGACATTATCAATTTATTTATGCTGTCTTCCTACCTCCTGAACACCACTGGTAAACAGTAATGTATACCTCTGAATCTCTTAGTGCAAGAAGTCTGGACAAAGCATAAAATTATGGGGGACAGCCCCAAAAATTGGGACAGATTTTAAATATTGCTCTTATAAAACTTAGAAGGTTGCTAAAATAAGATTTATTTCTACATGCATTTTCTGTAGGACATGAATTCCAAAAATCAAATGTATGTCATTATTTAGTGACTCCAATCTTCAGTGATTTGCCAGAAAACCACAACTTTTATGACCAACACACTAAAAATATGAGGCAAAACTCTGGACATTCTGTGAAAATTTGGACATTTGCGAGACATGCAGGAGTGATCTTTCCTTCAATTACTGGATTTACTTTACCCACAAAAAAAAAAGAAAGAAAGAAGGAAAAAATATACTTCTTCTTTCGGCTTTTCCTGGTTAGGGGTCGCAACAGCGGATTACCTGTCCGCTCATGATTGGCAGTGGAGTTTTATGGTGTCAAGTTGTCAGCCCAGAGCCCAACCTTCCACAGAAGGCACACACCCACATGCACTCATGCCTAGGACCAATTATGAGTGTTTAATCCACCTACAGCATGTCTTTGGGAGAAAACCAAAGCACCTGGAGGAAATCCACATGACCACAGGGAGTACATGCAGACTCCTCGCAGAAGGCACCCCAGCCGATGATCAAACCAGAGAGCCTCTTGCTGTGAGGTAAAAGCGCTAACCACTGCACCACTGTGGCCGCCCCAAGGAAAAAAATACTCTCAGTAATACATATGCAAGACAGGTATAGTGATTATTTAAACATTTTCTGTATTCTTAATAGCATATCTTGATAGCAGTTACTTTTGTAGACATCATCTATCTTTTTCTATCTCAGCCCTTTTAGCTGGTATGTGACAGGATAGCTCAACCTAGCTAGCTGTGTGATATTGATTTGTAAGCAATCTGTAACACAGAACTTTTCATTTATCAGATTTATGTTTCATTATTGTTCCATTACTTTTGTCTCTTAACAAACCAGGTTACTGAGTTTAGAAGGTTATCTTTTAACAAAAGGTTGTTATAGTGAAGTCAATATGGTATGCAAACTGTACAAAATAATATAGATGAATGGAAGGAAAAACAGGTCTGAAGAAAGAGTGCTTAACAATGTGGCAATTTCATGCCTCACAAAAAATCAAAGTGATTTGAGAAACTCAACTTTCAAAGAAAAAAATCTATAGAGAGATGTGCAAAAATCAATTTGCTACTTAGAAATTGAGGTCTAACAGAACATGAATAAAAATATCAAACATATCAAAGAAGTAAGGGTACAAAATTTGTTAAAAAGAAAAAAAAACTTAATTATTAAAAAAAGAAAATCAGAAATGGGAGCACAGTGCTGTTATAAAAACTAATCACCAGAAAAAAAATTGGATATGCAACTTAGCTAAGAGCAGAGGGCAAAAATGTAATAAAACTGCATGAATAGATACATGTATAGTTACTAGTGATGCCCTCTCAGATACAATCATTAATATGTCTTAAATTCTAAGATTCCTGGTATTTTCTGTTATAGAATCGAATACGTTCCTCTTAATATATTGTGATGAACTGGTAAAAACTCTGCCAAAAGATGTGATGTTGATACTATTACTCAGCCTGTTTCAATGAATAATCCACAAAATAAAACCTTGGCACAAACAGCATAGAGGGATTTTATACAACTGTCCTGGTATGGGTCTCCAACCTCCACACCCAAATTAGACTGCACACTATTCACTTACAGAGCCACATTGCTCTCAACATGAACCAATTTCTACCAGCACACCTCTATCCACAGTAATTGATTTTCACACAAAATATTAATTTTTGGTTTACTATCAAAATTTTGAACGTTCCATTCCAAATCTACTAACACATAGTCTGAAGTCTGAATGCTGCTAACCTCAAACACTGATATTCTAAACTGTTAAATTCTGCTCCATTTTTGACCAATGTTAGCAATTGTTTTTAGAAGTAGAATAGTCAGAAATGTCACCATTTGACTTTACTTTGGAATTTGGACAATGCGATGGTGTGAATGAATGGTGAAGTACTTGCGGCATTTTGATAGTAAACCTTAATTTTCACATATACACACATGCACACAATTTCTAGGGAAGGCTGTTGAATTATCTAGTTCCACACAGCTTTCTTCCTGAGCCTGGTATACTGCATCCACTCTGAAGAAAGGCACAAAACATCCAGTTACTGTCTGCTTTTCTTATGCCAACTGATATCTGTTTTACAGGAATTTAGTTGAAGCAGACTCAAAAACTTGACCCTTACAGTTTGTTATTCCTCAGGTTTAATGGTTACCGGCTTCTTAGCTAAGCAATACTGCATAAATATACTTGCAATAAATAAATACCAGCCACAATAGCATAAAAACAATTAAATGGATTTTACTTAAATAATAAAGAAAGTAGTGTAAATACAGAATAAAATATATGTAGGTTGACACACAAAGAAAAATTAAAGTGCAATAAGCATTGACAGAATGCATCCAGAAAAATCTAACTACAGCTATCTAAGATTGCTAGCTAACTGCTACAAGAAGCACTGTACTTTAAAATGACACTAGCTAATTACACATATAGGTTGTTCTCACAGCATGTCCACACATAATACAACAGCATTTCACCCTATCACAATTATATAGCTATAAGTCCTTTTCTGACTTCATTGTTGGTGTGGAGACTGACCATAGACAACCATCACAACAGTCAGAGTTTGTCTCAACATATTCCTGTTTATTCACTAATTGAATACCTGATGGGTCTTAAAAAGTTTCAGTGACCATTACATTCCAATAAAAACTTTCAGTCACTATTACATTCCAGTTCTGATTACGATAATGGTCAGATGACTACGATGGTATTTTGTTCTTTTTCCCTACTTGCATCAGTTCCAATAACAGCAGGAAACTGATGATGTTTCTCAAGGCCATAATTCACCTTTTACTTTATGTCAGCATAGTCACCCTACCATAATCCATCTCTAGGTTTATGCAATAATCCTCCCCCAGCCTCAGTTTAAGTGGCCTGAGGCAATGTTGCCTTCCTGCCCTGATTAGATTCACCACTTCCTATTAACTATCACTAGCTTTACATATTTAAAGTCTCTTTTTAACAAAGGTTCACAAATTTGTGATACCCCTCTCATCACAGACTCAGCTTGTCTTTGTTTACAACCTGTAATATCTGCACTGTTTTAGTATGTATGTAGTATGTATGTAGTATGCTTTAGTATGTGCAATCATATGTTATTGTCTGCTATATTTTTGTAACGGAATTTGTAAATATCTTATGTATACTATGTTAGCAATTGTTCTGGAGCTTTTATCCCCTGGCCTCCCCAGAAAATGGACAGCTCTGTCTAATCGGACCTCCCTAGTAAACAAATGTAAAATAAAATAAATAAAAGTAAATAATAAATGTAACTCTACTGGCAGAGGACATATCTTTTGCATTACATGTAAAATTTCATTGCACTATATTAACAATCTATGAATTATTTTCTACGTGTTTCAATTATAGATGGATTGATTCCTTGCTTATACTTAATGGCAGAGTAAATTTAGTATACTGCCAAGGTCTGGACAATCCATACAGTACACTACCAAAGTTGCATATTTTTCCACTCTCCCTAGACACCTCTGCAAATGGTTTTTGCAACAGGCAACAGGCACTGATTTCAATGGTGGGAACTACACTTTGCTGTTTTATAGGGATTATTGCTGTGTCTCCTAGGACTTATGACACACGTTACTGACAGCCATTGTGACTGCATTTACATGCAACAAACTGAAATAGAAGTCAGTTATCCCTTTCCTCATTTAACCCTGTTTGGTTCACTTTCACAGGATGCTGCAGTTTATGTTAGACCTAGCCCATACAGAGCCCCTTTTTGTCTCTCTAAATAAACTTATAATTGATATATATCACTGGAAAGTTGAATCCATCCTGTCATGAAAAGCTGGTACGCTACCTGATACAAAGGATACAAGGTAGGTGTTCCCAGTCACAGGTTCAGCCAGATTATCCTGACTAGCTGCAGTTATGATTACTACAGTATAATACTTTAGAATTTTTAATTTGACTGCTTGTCATATACATTTTAGTACTCGTTGCCCAAACTAAACATGGCATAAAGTACCTTTTATCGCATCACAGATAAAATGATGTACTAATAGTTATACATAGATAAGGACAGAATTTATATAAAGGGTATCAATTAGGCACTAGCAACATAGGATAGGAATACAGCACATAAGCTATAATCTATTAGCTACCAATAGGAGTAAATAAGCAGAACAGGTATAAAAGATGAGACTTATCCAATTGTAGCTTGGATGAGGATGTCATGTAAACTTGATTTAGAGCTGATGAAGATCATTTAAGGGTGAAAGTGCTTGTATATTTGTTTTTCAATAAAGAAGTTTGGATTTCTAAACAAGTTATAAGTGCTTGATTACTCTAAAGTTTCCACTGAGCTTGTTTCCAGAAAGTGGTACTTTTTTCCTGATTTTCTAAAATTTTCAACCAGCAGCTTTTTTGCTCACAAATACCACTTTTCCAGGTGGTGTGTGTGTGTGTGTGTGTGTGTGTGTGTGTGTGTGTGTGTGTGTGTGTGTGTGTCTATATATATATATATATATATATATATATATATATATATATATATATATATATATATATATATATATGTGTATATATACACACACACACACATATGTATATATATATATATATATATATATATATATATATATATATATATATATATATATATATATACATATATGTATATGTATGGGTCCCAAACAGATGATCGAGTTTTCAGAAGCTCAAACTCCATGTCCTCAAGACCACATGAATGAGTTTTTGAAGACTCAAAGCTTTTGAATGGAGATTGCAGTACAGGAAGGATCAGGAAATGTAGCCCTTTCCTCACTGTAATCTGATCTTGGAGTCGGTATATATAATCTGCAGGGGGTGTGGGGGGTGCAGGGGAATTGCCCCCCCCCTGCAAAAATGTAAAAAAAAAGATTGTTGTGTTTTTTTTTTTTTTTTTATGTTCGAGCTTTTGGAAACTCGCTCATATGGTCTCTGATCATTTTTTTCAAGTTTCCAAAAAGCCGATCATCTGACATAGATATATATATATATATGTATATACACACATATATATATATATATATATATATATATATATATATATATATATATAAATTATATATATAAATATATATAAATTATATATATATATTTTATATATATATATATATATATATATATATATATATATATATATATATATTATATATATATATAAAAGAAACAACTTCAATAACACTCTTTCGGAAAGAAAAATAAAAAATACACTATAAGGAAATACTCAGAGCCAATTTTTAGTGCTTTCATCCATTTAATATAATGGACTTCATCAGAATAGTGTACAAGTGCATTCCAATTCCAATATATAATGCATGCTAACATGTAAACTGACACTCCAACCATATAACAAATCAGAAGTTACAGAAAGATAAACACTAAATAATTCAGTAGTGAAACCAATAGGAACCCAGTAAAAAACAGTTAGGAAATTATAACCCAATAAAGTAGTAAGGTTATTTGCGACATTTTAGGGCACATTTAATATTAAAACTTTCATTCAAGCCGGGCGGGGCACCTGCATTTAATCTAAGCTGCCATAACAACTTTTTGAGTTCTAACAAAGTATTTACATCTCCAAAAAACACTGGGGCATAATCTAGTACTAGGAATCTAAAAGCATTAAAGTTAGAACATGAAATACTGTGCTTAGCTAGTGCATTGCTTACATCCACATTTCTCACTGCTGCACAATGTTCTTTTATTCTAGTTGAAAGTCTGCGTATAGTATTTCCAATGTAAAATGCATTACAAGACAAGCAGACAGCAGCATAAACAACAGCAGTGGATTTACAACTTAAATAATTATTAAAATGAACAGTGAAATTATTGTGTTTAAAACAGAAAGACACTCCAGTTAAAATATATTCACATGCTACATGTGATTCACAAATATACATCCATTTAATAGAACTAGTATTAGAAGGAGAAGTAATAAAAGGAGTGTCTCTATTCTCAAAAAGAGTTCTTAGAGATCGTCTTTTTGTGTGTAAATACTGGGAATTAACCTAATTTATTAGATACCTCCTCACTGGAGGTTAATATATCCCAGTTATTGTAAAACACTTTTTTAATTGCAGTAGCATCTCTACAAATAGGAATAGGGAAACAGGTAAATCTATCTACAGAGGTATTCTGACCAATATTAGAGCAGGGCGTATCTGAAGCTATATCCTGATCAGTAGAAAAAGAAGATGTAGTCACTATATTTTAAATTTTATTATATTATTATTTTATTATAAATAATAATAATAAAATAAATAAAATATATCCTCAATATGGATGGTATTATTAGTTATAGACCTAACTATTTATATATATATATATATATATATATATATATATATATGTATATATATATATATATATATATATATATATATATATATATATATATATATATATATATATATATATATATGTATATATATATATATATGTATATATATATATATATATATATATATATATATATATATATATGATATACATAAGTTGCAGGGGATGTGGGAAATGGTTTTCCTTGCTTAAAATGTTAAGTTTCAATATTTTAAGTCTTCGATATTTTGACTGCACACAAACACAAACAAGCTTTCCCATAACATTCTATAACAGGGCTGATCAAAGACTTATATAATGGAATAAGGATTTCTTTCTACTTACTGTTGACTGTAGGATCTCCACCAAAGCACCACTTTTTAAATACTGTTGTGATACTGGTGTCAAAATTGAATGAGTTACCTTTGATTATGTTTTGTACAATCCACCCATCAAAATGCTAATACCCAAAAAAGAGTGTGTGTGTGTGTGTGTGTGTGTGTGTGTGTGTGTGTGTGTGTGTGTGTGTGTGTGTGTGTGTGTGTGTGTGTTTGTATGAATATGGGAGATGCAGAAGCTCAATGTGTGATGTGGAATCTTAATGTGGATCTGTGTGGTACAGATGGTGTTGTGCTTGTGTGGGGGTGGGTTGAATAATGTAATCGAGAACTGTTGAGCACAAGCACTCTCATACTAGCTTGCTGTTATAAGTATGGACAGTCAATGTCAGTACACTGGTTAGCTCTTGGGAAGACATGATTTAGATTCAGAGCTTTCCACTAATTAAGGCAGCACTGTGTGATTGTGTGGTGGATACAGACATATAGTTTTGTCATGTTTGTATACCTCTGTTAATGGAATGCACCCAAACACAGGACCAGACAACATGGATATGCAATTTCCAAATGTCTAAGTAGCCAAGATCACCCTTAGATAATGTAGCAATTTTCTCATGTTTACAGACAGCTATTTAATATTCAGGGCTACATGCTGGAGCTGCTCCTATTTGGCATCAGCTTCTCAGAGGTAAAAACCAAGGTCTTTTGGTCCTTTGGCTGACCAAGTTTGCAGAAAATTGAAAACTGGGAGCTTTTATAATTTTGCCTCATGACGTAAACATATTACAAGAAGGTTTAACACATACAAATGACCAGTGTCAAAGTCATGGACTAAATCTCAATACCAAGAAATGTATTATAGTGCCTTTTGGGAAAACTACCAGCCAGGCTAATTATACCCGCGGTGGTGGTGCTACGGTAACATTGTTGCCTCACAGTAAGATGCTGTCCGGTTCGATTCTCAGCTAGAGCGTCTTTTGCCTGGAGACATGCGTGAATGGGCGTACCTTCATTGAAGGTTGTGCATCAGGGCTGGCAACTCGGCACATAAAAATCTACTACCAGTCATTAGCGGACCGGAGTTCTGCTATGGTGACCCCTAACCGGGAAAAGCCAAAAGACACAAACAAACCAGCCAGGCTAATTATACCATTGATAAGACACCCATAAGAGGTGACCCAATAGTCATGGATCTAGGAATATATGTAGAAAGTAATCTGGCCTTTGACCAACATGTAGCCAAGGTAGTAAGAAAATCAATCTATGTCACCAATCTTATAAGTAAGTGCATGGTATCTAGGTCCAAGGAAGTCACAGTACTATTTTGTTTGGCCTTTATCAGACCAGTTATTGAGTATAATGCCCCCTGTGGCATGTACCCGGCTAGACTTATGCAACAGTTGGAGTGCCCATAAAGGTTCCTTACTTCAGGTTTTAAACCCACTGTCCTATACTGATCACTTTAAAGCCCTATCTCTATATTTTGTCTCCTACAGGTTACTGAAAGTCGATCTATGCCTGGCATACAAGGCATCTTCGGATCCAGCACTGATGAACCTTTTGCACATCTGTAAAATGAATAGCATCAGAACCACTAGACCCAAAGATTTAAATTTGGCTGGTGACATAAATAAGACATGTTGGTGAGACAGATATGTATCTCAGAGCATCCCTATGCTCTGGAACAGGCTCCTCATCCATGTTAAGCAGAGTTCATCCCTAACGCTATTTAAGTGGAACCTTGACCAATGGATGGAAAATCAGAAATTCACTCCTGGGTCTGTCTCCCATGACAGAGGCAGACAGTGATGCCCAAACTAAGATAATCCCCATACACATTTACCCACATAAGCTCCTGAAACTTCCTAACTAACATACACTCTCTTAATACACACCATGATGCAGAGGGACACAAATGGGTTGGACTACATGGCTAGGCTTATAGAGGCTCTTGTTGTCATTATGGCTTCAGACCAGTTGTTTTACATTAGGAAGGTTTGTGGCATGCACTGTGGTGGCAGGACAGGTAGCTTTCATCCTTCTAAGTTGGGAACTGCTGATTGGGAGCTCAGTGTCTGTTATTCTTAAAGTGTATTAGTTCTGGTTTAAGCACTTGGGCTTCAGGCCAGTTATTTTACATTAAGAAGGTTCGTGGTCTGGACTCTTGTGGGAGGAGAGGCTGGACTCTGCCCTTATGAGCTGTGAATTTCTGGTTAAAGATTTATAGTGCCTGCATATTTGAACTGTTCCTTACTGAAATTGGTACACCTTGTTTGCTGTAGCATAGACTAGATCCAGGCCTGCTGAATCTAGCTTTGTTTGTATGCTTGTTGTTTGTTTGCTTGTTATTTCCCTGGAACACTAATTCTACCTAAACGTGGCTTCTCAGCGCTTCTCTGGATCCCAAGTGATATCTGCATTGCTTACTGTACTTATTTCCTTGTTTCACTTGAAAGAAATGTACTGTTTGTCGTTTTTGCATTTAAGTTACCTGTAACACATTGCACTTAAGTTACCTGGCACTTGCTCACTAAAGCAATTATATAAGTCAGCACTAAAAATTAAAAGCACTACACCCTCACTCCCCATTGGCCCTTGTTTTCAATTATAAAGGAATTCCCAATATTATTCTAGCATGTCCAAAGGTCAGTTGTCAATCTCCTCTCTGGTCCAGCTGGTGAATCTGGGAATCTTGAGGCAATGTTACTACTGCCTCATGTACACAGACAACCCTCTCCTCCTCCCAACAAATTCCAAAACATGTGAGAGATGCAACCATATAGCCAAACTGGAGGCTAATCTCTTTCAACTCAGTACTGGCATAACCAGTCAGGAGGAGAAGGAAACCACACTCACTACAATTCCAGTCTCACATAGACCTACCACAACAGCAAACCAAACACATAATCACACAAAAACATACTCGGAGGTTCTAAATAAAGATCTGCCTAAGCAGCAGAGACCTCCAAAGCAGACACCCAAGCAGCCGCTACCCCAAAACAAAACACGTGCAACACATATCTCACAAAGCCAGTGTGCCGAATAGCCACAGCCCTTAAGGCTAAACAACACACCTGATACACTTGTAATAGGTGACTCTATCGTCAGGCACACTGACGTCCCACTCACCAGGCTGAACAAGGAGAAGGTCACGGTGAGCAGCCTGTCGGGCGCTAGGATCCGCCACATAACACAAGCACAAAGGTCACTCCAAGGCAAGTACAAGTATGACTCAGTCATTGTCCATGCTGGTGTGAATGACCTGAGACGTACCTCCCTGGACTACATGAAAAGAGACATAGAGGAGCTCTCTGAGCATGTAGCCCAGGCCGGGATGACCCTGACCTTGAGTAGCATCTTACCCTCACCAAGAATGATGCCACAATATGAAGACAAGATGATCAATTTCAACAATTGGCTTAAGTATTGGTGTCATTCAAAGGGGATCCAATGCCTGTCAGCCTGGGATGATATGCTCGACAAGCCACGATGCTTCACTAGGGATGGCTTGCACCTGTCACTCCTGGTCTTTCAGATATTGGCAAAAGCTCTTGCTACCCCCATAGTGCCTTTTTTAGGCAGGGCTCAAAAGACAATCCCACCTCCATAGGTATCACAAGGGATAAGAAACTAAGAGTAATGCTACTCAACGCCAGAAGTCTAAACCTCAAGATGCATGCACTCAAAACTCTCCTTAGCATGGAGAACATCGATATCTGTGCAGTAACAGAAACCTGGTTCAGGGCTCCCAAGAGCACCCCAGCACTACCAGGTTATACCTCATACCATGCTTTTCGGCCCCAAAACTTGGACCAAACCACAAAAGGAGGGGGAGTATCGATATTCATCAAAGATACCCACACCTCCAGGTTGGTGGCAAAGCACGAAGCATCAGAGACTATCCATGTGCAACTAACAGTGGGTAAAACTGCCTTCCAGTTTATAGCCTGTTACAGACCACCCTCCCAAACCCAGGAACCCCACTCGGCCTTCCTGAGAACACTGGAAAATATGAAGGTCTCTCCAAACACCATTATATTGGGTGACTTCAACTACCCAAACATAGACTGGGAGCATTACTCTAACTCCAACACCCTAGCCCAAAAGTTCCTAGAATTCATAAACTCAAATGCTATGGAACAACTTGTTACCACTCCCACAAGAGGGGAAAACATACTGGACCTGATCATCACCAACATGGGGACTCTATGCTCCAGACCAGAAGTGTATCCCTCACTGGTAAGATCAGACCATAAACTGATCTCACTGGATATTCACATCCCGACCCCACCCCCTGCCCAGAAAACCACAGTAAAAAACTTATATAAATCAAATTTCACACTCCTCAAAACCGAGGTGGAATCCTTTAAAGACCCCAGGCCTGTGGAAAATACGGTCCAGACTGCAGAATCCTTTATAAATGCATTCTATGAACACCTTCAGGAATGCATGGATCATGCAATCCCAAATAAAACCTAGACCCAATCCTCCAAAGGCAGACGTCCAGTCTGGTGGACCCCAGCCATAAACAAACTATACAATAGAAGGAGGAAGCTACTACATGATAGAGCAAAATCCGAAAAAGGGAAGGCATCTCTGATTAGTAATAGCAAAAAACTAAGGGCACTCATAAAATCATCTAAGGCCGGCTTCGAGAAAAAATTGCACAGGACACTAAGGATAATCACAAGGCTTTCTTTAGTTATGTTAGGAACCTGGGTGGGAATTCCCAGATATGCTCAGAATTAGTCCAAAATCACAAAAAATACACTGAACCCACAGACATTGCCAACATCCTAGCTGACAGGTACAGCGCAAACTTCTCCCCCCCTCCCCACCAAAAGGGCAAATATCTATCCCAGCAGAGTGCTGCCCCTGACATCTCATATGTTCAGGTAACAGCCGCCCCCTCCAAAGCAAAAAACACAGCATCAATGGGACCAGACGGTGTCCCGGGCTGCGTCCTACATGAACTCCAAGAAGAGCTAAACCCAAACATAAAACTACTGTTCAATCGCAGCCTTACTACAGGATATGTACCCAAAGAGTGGCGTACAGCAACAGTGGTCCCTCTCCACAAAGGTGGTGCCTCAACAGACCCTGGAAACTATCGCCCATAAGCCTGACTAGCTTGGTCTGCAAAGCTATGGAAAGGATCATCATGGACCTCATAAATAAAGATATTGGGGACCTACAGACACTGGATCCTACCCAGTTTGGCTTTGTTAAGGGCAGATCCTGCCTCTTAAACCTGGTCGACTTCTTTGAAACAGTCACCAAGGCCATTGACGAGGGGAAGGTGGTCCACACAGCCTACCTGGACCTCATAAAAGCCTTGATACAATACCCCACTCGGGCATTATAGATAAGCTCACCAGCTTAAATATAAACCCCTATGTCACTAGATGGGTTGCAAACTGGCTCAAGGACAGAACCCACATGGTTAGAATTGCTGGAGCCATGTCAGACTCCAAACCAGTTACAAGTGGCATCCCACAAGGCTCAGTCCTGGGACCTCTCTTGTTCGGTATATATTTCTCGGAGGTACAGGCCAACACAGAAGGACTGTGGCTGACCAAGTTTGCAGATGACTGCAAACTGGGCACCATAATCAACTCTCCAGCTGACACAAGCATCCTCCAAAAGGGCCTCATAGAAACTGACAACTGGTGCCAGAGCCATGGCCTCAAGCTAAATGCCAAAAAGTGTATAGTCATCCCTTTGGCAAAAACAAAGTGCCCATAAATTACCACATAGGTGGTAATCCATTAAGTACAGAAGAAGTAATTAGGGACCTGGGGACCCAAGTTGATAGCAATCTCTCATTTGACAACCACGTGGCCAAAGTGGTTAGAAAAACATTTTATATAGCCCACTTAATCATGAAGGGATTCACATCTAGATTAGGGGAGGTCATCGTGCCTCTTTACTCATCCCTCATCAGGCCCATAATCGAGTACAATGCCCCTTTTGGGATGTACCTTACCAAACACCTGCAGCAACTGGAAAGACCCCAAAAGTACCTCACCAAGATAATCAAAGGGCTCAAACAGATGCCATATGCTCCCCGGTTAAAGAAACTCCAGCTCTACTCAGTGGCATACCACCTGCTTAGAGGCGACCTGTGCCTGACGTATAAAGCCATGTCCAACCCGGAATTAAGAGACATGCTGCACCTCAAAAAATCCAAATACCATCGAGCTACACGCTCGAGAGACTTGAACCTCAGCACTGAAATAAATAGGACATGCTGGAGGGACAGATTCATAACCCAGAGGCTCCCTTCACTCTGGAATAAAATCCCAGTCCAGGTTAGGCAGAGTCCCTCATTGACTCTCTTCAAGAGGAATCTTGATGAGTGGATGGGAGATCATAGGTTTACCCCGGGTATCACTTCTGTGTCACTGTTAGACAGAGGCACAGTATACTAACTTCGAAAAAGGGCATAGCAAAATTAATTTAAAATGGGTGGTGAAAGCCAAACATACTCTGGCTAGGCTTATAAATGCCCTAGGGCAGATAGCCTAGTATGAACCTATGAACCTATGAACCTATTATGAATCAATGAACCTATGAAGTAGTGTGAAAGATGTTAATGTGAACTGCAGAATGTGTGTGTTTGTGGATGTGTTTGTGTGTGTGTGTGTGTGTGTGTGTGTGTGTGTGTGTGTGTGTGTGTGTGTGTGTGTGTGTGTGTGTGTGTGTGTGTGTGTGTGTGTGTGTGTGTGTGTGTGTGTGTGTGTGTGTGTGTGTGTGTGTGTGTGTGTGTTAAAATGTTTAATTTAAAACAGTGGGCACAACTGGCTTGACATCTGCTTTCTACCATGCTAGAGGAGACCAGCAGCAGTGCTAGGGACTTGCTGCAACAGCTTTGGATATCCCAAGATAAAATTCTTGAATAGTTTTAGTCCTCCCATCCCCTTAGCCATTGCAGAATTGCTTTGTGGCATAGCTCTTAGACCCTTATCACAAAAAATCTGGACAAAGCTACACATAATGGAGGGACAAATCCCCCTAAAATAGGAACAGATTATAAATATTGCTCTTACAAACTTAGAAAGTTGTTAGAATAACATTTTTGTTATGTTGCATTTTCTGAAGGATATGAATGCTGAAACTCAAATGTTTGTTACTATTTAGTGAACTCAATCCTCACTGATTTGCCACAAAAATCCAGAAAACCTTAAGTTTTATGAGGAACAGACCAAAAATATGAGGCAAAAAGTTGTATATTCTACAAAAATCTGGACAGCTGACAGGTATGCAGTTTGTGAAGAGGTGGACAAAGCAACATGTTTGACCAATACATGCATACAAGTGTTAGGCATTGTGCAGTAGGGAATTAAAAAGAAAAATTGTGGTAATACTTGACATGCGCCTTGCTGTTAGTCAACAGCTGTCAGCATAGTGGGTCATCTGTTATGGCTACTGTCCTACAATCACAGTATAGCCACTTGATGTGGTCCCTGGTAGGCACTGCAGCACTGCTGTGTGGTGAAGGTGACAGTTCTCTGTGATTCCCTTGTACACTGATTATGTGTGTAGTCCAGATTCTCAGTAACAAAAAGTGTACTGCAACAAGCTTGTTCATGATGACTGATAACAACATAAATCAGTTTTAACTAATCAGGGGGGGTAAAATGAGCAACATGAAAAGAAATGGAATGGTCACCGGAATTATTGTTTGAGTCAATCATGGGATATGGGCAGTAAAATAATTGTTGATAAGGCAAGCTTTTATTTGTTTGCTAACAAATTTTCTGAAATATTTTTATGAATGAGTTGACATCATTATGACAGTGTGAAGTAAGCATATTTCATATAAATGGAATCTTTTCCTTTCCCTCTTGATATATAGATTTTCATCTCACTGCATGCAGTCGTCATGAGTTATGTGTGTGTGTTAAGTGGAGGAATGCATGTTGAAAAATGGGCTTTTCTGTTTGTGTTTGTGGGTTCTGCAGACTATGTGTGTCTGTGTGTGTGTGTGTGTGTGTGTGTGTGTGTGTGTGTGTGTGTGTGTGTGTGTGTGTGTGTGTCTGAGTGTATGGGTATTAAGGCTGTTGAATTTGTCCATGTGTTGTAATGATTTTGTGTGGTGTGCCACACGTGTAACTTGCTCTCGGTGCAGTGTTTGTTGGCAGGGTTATTGGGCATTAACCTAAACTGAGGTGCTTTACATGGCCCATTGTGATCACAGCATTGCTTTATGGTGAGATAAATTTTGTCCAGTTCTTTGCACGACCAATGTTGATGGGTGCCCAGTTGTTTGCCATACGATCTCCCTGTTGTGCTTTTGCTGACACACCTAGGTGTCAACACCTAAAGTAGCCCATACATTGGTCCCCATAATGCAGTGAAGTATCACAATATAGACACACGATTAGTGCTCCTTGGCTCATGGTACTCTTTCAATGAGTGTGAGCCACTGACTTGTGCATGTCTGCCTAATTTGGGAGTTGTAATGGAAAACTGAAGGGTCGGCATGGCAGTTTGCTTACAAGAAATAAATAAGCAAAGTGTGTGTAGCTTGGCATTGGAGATGAATGTATTGAGTACCTCAGAAATAAGTTTACCACTCATCCCAAAACATGTTTAATATAATTTGAATAGATGTGATGGGCTAATGTTAAAATGTTACTTGGCTTAAAAATGGCCATGGTGCAACAGATGGTGTCTGGGTTAAGTTCTTCTTTCCTTTTACAGCTGACTTTCTGAAGGCTAGCTAAAAAATAATTTGAATGGCCGAGGAGGACTAGTATGCTTACTGGGTATTCATGTTGATTCTCTGAAAGCAGTTTCAGCAAATGCAAAAAAAAAATACTCAAAGTGGTTTGCCAAAACCATCTTCAGCAAACATTAAAAACAATTTTTTTTTGCCCCCCAGACTTCCCATGTGGGTAAATTCCCCCAAACCCCATGGAATTATATATACACCAACTCCAAGGTCCCACAACAGTAAAGAAGAAGACTATGTCCACTGTTGATAACAGTGATTTTGGTGAATTGTTTTTCATTTTTTTGCATTCACCAAAACTACCTTCTGCAAGATGACAAGCTCCCCATATACCTGGATTCAGTGATAACTGTTATTCCATTGTGCTTTATAAGGAATGACTATTGGGCCTTTGTTTTTTTAATATATTTATTAACAAGCTATATAAAGCATCCTTGCATAGTACACTTATACAATACACAGACGATTCAAACATTCACATCTGCTAACAACAGCTCTGATCTTCTAAAGTTAATCCAAAACTCATTCTCTGCCATCAAATCCTGGCTCAGAGAGGTCCAACTGTTACTGAGTCCCAAAAAAATCAAAACTGCTATTCTTCTCATCCACACTCATTCTAGGCTTCAAACTTTTCTCACAAAATAATACAGAACTTGAAATTGTAAAGAACACTAAATTACTTGGCATCACTATTGATGACAAACTTGAAGATCACATACTCAGCACAATCCAAAAGACCCATTTTAAGCTTGGTAAGCTCTATAGGCACAGATTCTACTAGGACAAAGCCACCAAACTAACACTAGCCAACAGTCTGCTTCTCCCTTCTCTTCTGCATGGTAGCCCCATCTTTGCTACCCTATACACATCTCTTGTGAACAAATTACAGTCATGCTACTATAAAATAACTAGGTTTGTCTCTAATATGCCAACTCGCACACACCACTGCTTGGCCATCAAATTTATAAACTGGCTTAATTTCCTCCATTATCTACAACTTACCCAGCGTACTCTTACCCACAAATTACTTTATAGCCCTAAATACCGCCCGTCCCTTCAAACAATAATACAAACTTATACCCCAAATTGTAACATGGGTCTTCCAAAACACAACTCCTAACTGTAACTAAACCCAACAAAGAGCCGGACAATGCCTTTATTTCCATGTAGTTGCTAAACTATGGAATGCCCTCCCTCACTCTATCACTCAACTAGACCCTACAGTAACTTTCAGAAAAGCACTGAAAGAACTATACTGCAATAACCAAGGCTGCTCCTGTACTAACATGAGTAAACCACCTTAAACTATCATTTGCTACTTACCCTAACAATGTATGTCCTTCTTTTCCTCTTACTACTTGATCCTTTTTCCTTTCTGAAAGTCTCTGTTTTGTTTCTATTTTCTATTTAATTTAACTTTTATTCTCTATAAAATATTTCATGCAATATTTCATGTATACATTTCTTAGTCCAAAGCATACTGATTGAAAAACTCTAACTGCTGCATGACAGCCTTATGTCAATATTTTTCCTTAGATGTGACTATGTTACAATTAATAATGTCTGATTCCAACATTTAAGAATGTCAACAATTGTTTGGAGCTTTTTATTTGTTATTTTTTTCTTTTGACTTCTAATACATTTTGTAGTGTACAAACTGAAAGATAAAATTGTCTGTAATTGTAGAACTTTTCTCCCCGGGCCTCCACTGAAAATGAGACTTTTTGGCCCACTGGACTTTCCCCAGTCAACAAATGTCAATAAATAAATAATAACTAATTCCCTGCATGCTCTTGGTGCCAGGTTCTGTTTTGTAAAATAATAACTGAGATAGTCTTGTGTGTTCTTTTTTGCTATTACTTCAACCTTGGCTGGCAGTGGTGGGATTCGAGCCCCATCAGTGCCAGACATCCTTTCATCACAGATGGCAGCACTCTGTGCTTTGGGTATTATATCAGTGGCTTAGGTACCACTGGTACCATCTCCCCATCACAGAGTTGGCCAGGGGTGAGGATAACAAAACTGAACTAACTCAGCTTAAAACAGCTTTGTTACCAAAGGTGTGTGTTTTAACCCTTGCAGCCATAGGGTAAAATATATAGAGGTTAGCTTCACATAGCAATTATTTTATTTTTTTGTCAGCTAAATTTTGTGAAAGGGCAGACAAATGAGCTCCTCTAACAACTATGCAAAATGCCAGCAGCATGGCAGACAAAGGAATGTGAAGCAAAGGGAATCTAGCAAGTTAATATGTCCACAGACTAGATGGTAAGAGCTTTTATAAAATGCAACATGTAGGAGGCAGACAGACAACAGAACAGCAAATTCCATCATAAAAACATTTCAAAGCCTATCTGGATTTACAGAGACTGGCACTGGAAATAAAGCACATTGAAATTAAAGCAGCTGAATGCAATGGCTGGAGGTGTAGACAGAATGGGAACAATCAGAGGAGACAGAAAAGCAAATCCAGCACAAAAAGGAGATGATCTTCCTATGCAAAAAACATGAGCTATGAGAAGGGGAAAATCAAAATCACATACAAGAAGCTCTGGTTAGGACAAAATGTTTTCCTCAACATACAGAGTGGAATGATCTTGATTCTATTATTATTGCATTTGAGAGGGTGTGAAATTAGCACCAAGGGCAGCAGGTGAGATTTATTTAACTAAATTGCTAATGGGTAAAAACTATGCATGCATTTTCTAAATTCAGTGATGCTGATTGTTTAAATTATACCACAGTTAAGAATGTTCACATAGTTGTTATAAATTGACACCAAGGATACAAATAGAAGTTTAGAAAAAGGCAGATGACAAGTGTGAGTAAATACATTGCAGAAAATCTGCACTTATTTTCACATACAGAAAATGTATGTAAGATCACCCCATTTAATACGCTTATAAAACATTTGGTCAGGAAGCAAGCCATTAATACTATGCTGATGGGTTGTTTAGTGACAAATGTCTATATGCTATCCTAATAGAGAGGTAAGATGTCATTGCTAAAAGGGACACAACCTCAAATATAACTATAGTCAAACCTGCAGTTGTGAAACAGGAGCATTATTTACATGGGCACTCCACTCCTGTTAAGGACTTGGTTGGGATCCCTTTTCAGGTCCCTTAAGCCATAGGATGTCTAGAATGGGAAGGGAGGCAAGGTATCAAGCAATTATTTGTATCTGAGGACATTGTTGTGCAAGTACTTATAAGGAAATGACACTGTTGATGTTGTACCTGTGTGCATGTGGTTGCATGCAATCAGGTATGGTGTCAATCCCATGGAAAACACAGCAGAGGGGGATCAAGCCTGAGCCTGCAGCTTACTCTGAGGCTGGTAGTCTGGCTATCTGAAAAGGGTGAGCTGGTCAGCAGCAGTAAATTACGACTTGAGTCACAGCAACTGAAAGGTACTGGACTTCCCCTGCAAGGTAATACTGCCAAAGAGATTTAAATGACAATAGTCTGCCAGAATCTGAGGCATCTCTGGCAGGTGGTACCGGACATCCATTGGAATAGGAGCTGGGGGTTCACTAAGGAGAAGATGTAGCAGGCTCTCCAGTCAAAAGAGGCTCTGGATAATCAAAGGCAGATGGAGTCTATATACTGTGACAAAGGTCTTTTGTACAAGAATGGACCCTGAAGAAGTGATACAAGGAGAAGTAATACAAACGATAGTAGTACCCAATCCCTACCAACAAGTTCATCTAGAAGTGACCCATGATGTTCCTTGTATTAGTCATATGAGCACAAAGCATACTAAAATATGGCTTAGGTACACTTTTTATTGGTCTGTATTGTAAAGGATGTAAAAGGGTGCTGCAGAATCTGTGAGTAAATCCAGAAGGCTAGCAAGGCTGGAAACAAAGCCAAGGTTGCTTTAATGCCTTTGCCTGTTCATAAGAAACCATTTCAGAGAATAGATATCGATATTGTGAGACCTTAAAGTATCTCAAGTTTCACAAGTAGGAAATGTATCATGGCAATGTTGGGTTATGCCACTAGATACCCAGACATATTGGTCCAGTTTTCAGTTGAAGCAGAGAAACTAACAAATACTTTCTTAGTCATCTGTAGCATGGTAGGTTTCTCTAGATAAATACTCATCTTAGAAATGAAGTACTGTGAGCACCCTGAAGATTAGTTAGCTTAAACAGTCAGATATTTATAGACAGATACAATATGCTAATTTCTGTAAGTTTTACCCAATAAAGATTTGTTTTTTTGCTACTAAGAAGTGAAGCCATTTTTTAATTGCAACAAGATTTGTTGCTTTGGTACGAAGAATGTGAAGCTGTTTTCATTCACAAAAGTAAAGAAATTTTGATCGCAACAAGATTTTTAGTACTGTTTGGTGTTTAATTTACAAATATTTCTTACTACCACCGCTTGAAGTTTTAACTTAGCTTGAATATCTCAAAAGACTATATTTTCATATTCTTTCTAGAAAAATACTGATGGATAATGGTGACAACTTTAAGTTTGATTAGCTGGCTGTTTGGGGAAGAACTTTGGGATAATGTACCTAAACACTTCCCCTACTATGTGCAAGCAAATGGGCTGGTGTAGATGTTTGGCTCTACACTGAAGACCTTGTTAAGGACATTGGCAGAAAGTTGAACAAGGAATGGGGCAATTATATACTCTATCTCTGCTTTACATTACAGTGAGATGCCTCAGAAATCCATAGATTTTTTTTCATCCTTTATACTGCTGTATGTTCACAGGTTAAGCAAGCTTATGGATTTAATTAATGATTAGTTGGATTCCCATGTAGAGTATGCCTATTACCTCAGGACTAGGCTTAATAAGCTCATGAAGATGGCCCAGGAGCAACTAGCACAGACGCAAGAAGAGAATGATCTATATTTAAATGACAGACAGAGAGTTTTTTTATAGGGAAATAGGTGATGGTACTTACCCCTATAAGACACAACAAGTTGCAGGCAGCTAGGGACAATCCTTTTACTATTATAAAAATGTGTGTGAAGCTACCTGCATGGTAGCATTTTCATTCAGGAAGCAGAAATACAAATCCAACCATGTTGACATGAAAAAGTCTTAGTATTACAATGAGGCCCTGGTATACAGTGTATTCAGTGAGTTGCAGGAAGACCCGGAAGGAGATCTGGATGTAGACCTTCTCAGTTATGTTCAGTCTAACAAACTAGGTAGATGGAGTGGTCATCTCCCCAAAACTAACACCTAGCCAGGTTCAGGAAATCCAAGTAATATTGCAGGTATTTTGAGATATGTTTACTGGTGTCCCCAGGGTATACCCACCTGGTGGAGCAAAACACAGATACTAGATCTCAGCAGGCCATCAAACAAGCTTCTTAGAGACTTTCTGAAAATTTTCAGTAAACTCTGAAGGAGGAACTGTAAAACATGTTGTGATTAGCAGTAAAACAGTAGCCCAACAGTCCCTACACCTCACCAGTGGTGGTAGTACCAATGAAGATGTCCACACCTGGTTCTGAGTGGCATGATGGAACCTGAAAAGACACAAAGAGTCAGATGCTTAGTCTATGTCCATAAGAGATAAAGCCTTATAGCAGCTGGGTGAAGTTATCTAACTACCATTGACTTGATGAAGGGTTGCTGGCAAGTAAATTTGACACCTGCAGCAAGTAAGATGTCACTATCTGTGACCCCATTCTTGCCATATGAGTTGAAAACATTATCTTTTGTATGAAGAATACCATATCTGCTTACCAGAGGGTGGTAGATCACAACCCAGAAGGAGACTATATCCATGCTTTCCTTGAAAACATTTCCAACTAAAGCCATTTCTGACTGGAAAAAAATATATACTGAATGTCAGTGAAGTGTTAGGCAGACTTTAAAGGATAGGGATGGCTATGTCAGATGGATATGGCAAAGGTATCTTATCAGGGCCATAGAGTGAGTGGTGAAATGATTAAGCAAAAACTTGCCAAGGTTGTGGTCATTAGGCATGGCTTACCCCTCCTACCAACAAACAAGTAAGGCCATTCTCGAGAGAGCAGGTTACTACAGGAAATACATTCCTCAGTAGAATGCAAAAGCTACTCCTCTTACATGTGTTGCAGGAAAAATAGACCAGATAAGGCTGCCTAAACATTAGCCTGTCAACAGGAATTTCAAAAGCTCAAAAAGGATCTTAGTGGTCTACCTGTTTTATGGGGTGGGGCTGTACTTAGGTTTATACAGGGAGAAGAGCACTTTATTGTATACTTCAGCTGCAGACTTTAATCCAGGGAGTAGTTAAATGTTGTTACAGAGAATGAATGTCTGGGTATTGTCTGGCCTTTCCAAAAGTTACAACCCTACCTCTATGGCAGAAAGTTCAATGTATTTACAGACCACAAAAGAGCAGGTTAACACAATGGAAAGAAACTTTAACCTAGAAGTCCTACAACATGACTATCCTATACATGTCAAAACACCATTGCAGATGGTTTATCTAAAAAACCTATGTGGCAATGTACTAAAAACAGACTGTATCCTCACCTCAAGCTTCACTTTTTGAGAGATGCCTCTAGAAGACTTGCTTGAGGTTCTTAAGAGGCAAGAAGAGAGATGCAAGGGGTAATTCCCAGCTAAGGGAAACTCAGTTAAATATGGAATTTATTGTTTGTTCTCTTCCAAGATCTTGTCCATTTGTACTCAATATGGTCATTTTTATGGCTTAATAATGTCTAACATTTATCTTTTTTGAGTATAAAACTACCGGCAGTATCTTTTGAAATGTGTTGAGTCTCCAGACTTGCTGACTCCTCTAGTGAAATGTGACAAGAAAGATGAAAGACCAAGAACTGTTTTTTGAAATTAAACTACTGCAGTCTCTTCCCCGTAGTGATCTGTTGGTGTTCCGAGCAGTCAGTCTTGTGGAGTTTGAGTTTTTTGTCTCAGTGTTTTGTAAGTCGTGTAAGTGGGATTTTGGTCTACTGAAGTAGACCCACACACACAATATATATGAGTGTGTGTGTGTGTGTGTGTGTGTGTGTGTGTGTGTGTGTGTGTGTGTGTGTGGCTTATATGGCTTATATATAGTACTTTTGTACAATTCCATTTGTTGCACATTATAGTTGTTCAGGTACAGTGGTCTTGTTTTTTTCTTTCACCTTTTACTGTTATGCAGTCTAAGTGACACCAGATTCAGGTTTTTGCTGAAAAAGGACTAGTATGATTCAGTCCAAAACCCAGTTGGACATAGGGTTACCACCTGTCTCACTTTTGCCAGGGACAGTCCCTCTTTGGGCAGTTGTGTCCTGCATGAAAATTGAAAAAATGGCAAATGTCCTGAGATATTAGGACAAACAGATTTCCTATATTTAATGTAATAGTTGCATAAAACAGTTTTTCTGTTACTGAAACACCTAAGTTTTATAAGAAACAGAATAAGCAACTAAAATGCTACAAGAATAAGCATTTATTTAGGTAAAAGTGAAGTTCTGTCCTTTGTACTGGCCGTAGGTATGTTTTGCCTTGCAAAGTCTGACGTTTGTACAAAAAATATCCCACTTTGGACATTTGAAAAGGTGGCAACCCTAGTTGGACAAACAGTAAATACATAATACATTCCCTGCGCTGACTAGTTGCTTAGCTCATGGGTTCCAGGGGGGAAATTGTGTTGTGTTTTAAATGGAATGCTGGCAAGAATTTAAATTAAGTAATTTGATAGCTATACCTCAGAACTGTCAGTGCTGCATGATATAGTTTAAAGGTCATTGTAATCTGATTCCAGACAGAGTGTGCATGTGTGCGTGTGTGTGTGTGTGTGTGTGTGTGTGTGTGTGTGTGTGTGTGTGTGTGTGTGTGTGTGTGTGTGTGTGTGTGTGTGTGTGTGTGTGTTTATGTGTGCATGTGTGTAAATGCCCGAAATAAGTTTGACAGCTAAGTTTGTGAGTGAGTTTAATTGAACTGAGCATGTCTATTAAAACTATTGTCATACTGTAGATCTGATTTCAGTAATTATTTAAATTATTATACACTGTGCTGTAGGCTTTTAGCCGATTCCTATAGCATCTCATTTTTACTAGTGTCTCAGTACTCTGCAAGACATACAAAATTTATGGTACATGTTAGCAAAAAAAGATAATGAACATTTGTTCTAGTGAATAAACTGTATATGCAGATCCTTGCTGGTTTAAGCTTATCCCAAATAAACCATGTCCATAAACATTTTTTTTAACTCCCTCCTAATTCTTGGGACAAAATATTGTTAAGTGAAATTTATTTTTTCAGGGAAATGTAATTTTTCGCAGTGTTCATTTCTATTAAATTCTATTTAAAGTCATTGTAGATATCAATAGTTTTAAATGAAATCCCCACTATTACAAAAATATTGCATACACAACAAAAATCCACTGTCATCACGCTGCTTTTCATTTACTTGGAAAGCAGCAATCGCATGCAAAATGTCTACCTTAGTTTACAGTCCTATACATAGATCCAGTATTCCTAATCATTGCCTTATAATTATGACTGCCACATTTAACTATTGGCCATATTACCATATTACCAAATAGTATTTTTTCAGCACTGGGAACTACAGAAAAATCAATTACTGGGCAAACAAGTACTACAATGCAACAGATTGTTGAAAATATAAATAAAAAGTGGGGTGTAAATATAGGAATAACGAGAAGAAAGAAAAATAAAACTCAGGTACAGAACCTGAAAAGTTAGGAAGCAGTATACAAACAAGCAGAAAAAAAAAATGGATTTATTGTTAAAATTGAGGAGGATACTCCTATCTATGACTGCCCTTCTCTCAGTAGAACACACAGATTGAAACAGTTCAGAAACCTACAATACTCTGTTTTGAATAGAGCAATCTGTATAGTACTGCTGAGACCTACTGGACTGGAGCTCCATACAGACGTTGCTATTTTAATAATAACTTAAATGAAAACAGCCAAACCAAAGAAGGCCTTTACAGTGTGAGGACACCTTGATTATGAGACTTACAGTGTAATGTGCTGAGTTAAATCTTCTGCTTATTAGTGACAGGAGCAAACTAGCTAATAGGACAGAATACAGTTGTTAGTAATTGTGTACATTTTCTTCCAATAGCTCTTTGAATAGTTTATATCTAATTATAACATATATAAGAAAAAGCCAAGAATTTCTGTCTTGATAGAGGATACAAAATACCACATTTACTGATGCTCATCACTAAGCAATCACCCGTGTGAATCATTCTGATCCTTGATTAAATCCTCCACAAATGCGTCCAAATAAGTAAAGCAAACATACACGTGAATCATTCCAATCCTTGAGTAAATCCTCCACAAATAAGCCCAAATAAGTCAAGCAAACATGCACGTGAATCATTCCAATCCTTGAGTAAATCCTCCACAAATAAGCCCAGATAAATATGTTGAACCATAGTGTGTTGAACTTGAAACCCAAAGGAAAACATAAGATAAATCCAGTAGACAATGAGGAGCACAAACAAAAAGAGAAAAAAGTCTGGTTGCAGATAATTATCTCAAATGTTCATAATACTGCACATTCACTTTGCCAGCTTTTGCGACATTGCTGATATCTAAATGTGTGTGAGTTTGTGATACAGCAGAGGATGGGATTTTCCCCTTTCTTCTCCGTTGTGTAATCTTGGAGTTGATATGTATAAGTTGCAAGGGGTGTGCGGGGAGCAGAGGGAGTAAGCCCCCTGCATAAGATAAATTCTTAAGTTTTTTTTTTTTCAATGTTTTCATGGTCAATCTTTTTAAATCAAAGTTTTTTAGTTAGGGGGTATTTTTACTCAATATAGACTGACACCATCATTCATAAACAGATAGCTAGACAGCTAGGCAGAAAGATATAAATGCAGACTTTCTGTTGTGTCAGATCGTCAGAAGAAATGACATAGCTTGCTTTGGGTAATTTGATATACTAAGGTATTATGTGAGGATTTCCACTGTCAGTAAAGGCAGGAGATATTCAAGGTTTGGGATTAGAACAATTTTCTGCCAGCAGAGATGCCTTGGGGGTAAATGCCTACAGAGTTTGTCATCCAATTTCATGTAACTTAGGATTATTCAAATTATGTTTCCCTGCAGTTTAGAGAGTAACAGAGATGCCAATTAGTCATAATATTTGTATGTAGACACATGCATAATTATTAAACAGTTGTTTTATGAACAAAGGAGGGCTACTGATAAGCTTTTGATGAGCCCCACTCTGAGTAGTTCATATTTTGCTGGCTTAAGTACAGTGTTAAATTTTACTGAAGTCTGCCTTTACCATAGCAGTAATTTGTACTGCTTTGAGGAGACTCAGAGTAAAAGCACATGGTGTGGCTTCAAAGCCATGGATATTTATAATGATTATTAGATACTTTTAAGAGAATATGGCCTTTCAAAGTGCTGAGCTGCAAAGTCAGGATTCCAGGGTTTGAGAAAAAACTAGCCACTTTATAACGAAGAAGTTGTTGAATCTAAATAGCTGACAAACCATGTGTGTGTTTCTGCACATGTGTAGTGAGGGTACTGGGGAAAGGTATTTGTGAACATCTAGACAACATGAATAAGAGAAAGGCCATTATAAAATCCATAAATAAATACATATCATATTACCTTATACATATAGTGCAGATATACTCCATGACCAGATACATAGTGGTGATGGTACTGATGGTACTGAATCCATTTATGAAGTGATGCTGTCTGTTACTGATTAGTCCACAGTTATTGAAATATTCCATTACCTAGAAGAAGGCTCTGTTAAATAAGATCTTTACAAAAGACTGGGCATCTAAGAAGGAACAGAAGTCTGCTGGGCAGATTGGCTTGGAGAACTTTTGGAGGGACAGAAGAGATTTTTCCTCTACTCCAAAACAGTTCCGTACAGGAATAAACTGAAACGTGCTAAAAGGTTAGTGGTGAATGGTGGGGACATTATAAGAAAATGTCCTTAATTTCTGATAGTCAGCATACCTAGCTGTACATGTTTGAGCTCAGAAAAGTGTTATAATCAGTTCTAAAGCTTTATGACTATATAAACTTTAAATAACACATCCTGTGCCATTTTGATAGATGCATTCTTGACACAAGATAAGTTCTAGACTATAAATGGATATTTTCTGAAGACAATCAGCTTCATCCCCAAATCTTGCAGGCAGCTGGAGTGAATGAAATGCTCTGGAGATCAGACTCCAGTGTATTAACACTCTTAATTAAAGGCAATATGGAATGATAAATTACTACAATTGTGTAAAATAGTTATGATGCCGAGTAAGTGACCCATTCAGTTAAATATGAGATAGTACATTCCAATTAAAATCAGATGGCAACAAAGATGAGTGAAAGTGATTCAGCCACATTTTAGAAACAGAAAATCATCAAAGTCACCAAATGGCTTAAGTATTTTCCTGTCCATGAGATTTGCAAGCTAGAAAGTGTGTGTGTGTGTGTTTCTGGGAGAGGATTCTGCCTGAAAAACAATGACTATCAAGTTCTCATTCATCCTCTGATTGCTTTCCTATTGAAAACATGGTCAATGGGCATCTAGAGTCCACTCAAGAACTGAGTGGTCAGAATTCAGAGAAAACTAATACTTGTTAGGATGTCAGTCTATCACACCACACATTCACAAATCCATAAGCACTTTTGATTATCACAAATTCACCTACAGCGCATCTTTGGAATATGCAAGGAAACAAGAAATGCTACTAAAAACCCATCTGGACACAGCAAGGATGTGTCAAGTGTAGTGACGTAACACTAGTAGGCATTATTCAGCTATGCTGCCTTCAGTGAGATGGTGTTTTGGCTGGGTCTTAAAGACATTTAGAAAAATTTGTATTTATTTATTTACTTACTTATTTATTTTGACATTTGTTGACTGGCTTAGTCTGAGGGGGCAGATGCTCTTTTTCAGTGGAGGCCCAAGGAGAAAAGCTCCAGCAGATACATTCATGATGTAAAATGAGGTATAACACTGATGACATACAATTACATCCTATACATAAACACAATTACTTACAGAAATATAGCATGAAGTAGGATAAGTATAAAATGTATAAAGTATAAGATTAAACATATACATTTGCATCCTATACTTAAGCATAATACAGCTGTTTACAGATATATAGTTTGAAGCAAGAACACTAAAAATATGACCACATCAGTGTCAGAGAGAAAGTAGTTAAGGCCAAATTTTATGGAACATAAAATGAGTTAGACAATAGTGTTTGAACAAATGCAGCCTATAAGGATTTTTTACTTTGACGCATGCTGCTATTAACTGTTTCTGATTTTCTTCTGTAATTTAATGTGAGTGAACAGCTTAATAATATAAATTAAATTTTAATTATTTTGTACTATGAGTTGTTGTAGCATACAGTCATACATTTATCCCTCTTTAGCTGTTCATTTAAAATGTTTATCTAATGAATGTGGATATAAACTTTATATTAATCTGCTTTTCCTATCATCAAAATCATATTTTGTTTTAGTTATTTAAGAGAAGCTTTGACTTATTAATGACATGGAAGGTTTTGATGCATTTTATGCAAAATTCAGCAAAAAAAGTTTCTTTAGTTGCTGCTACAATACCATTTATTTGACTACACCTGACTACAAATTAAGCAACTGAAGGCCTGACAAAAAATAGGAAGTTTAAGTGTCTAAACATTTATCAAAGCAACTTTCTCGATTTGCTGTGTCATGAGATGATGCCAAAGCACCGAAGGTCTGATGAGAGTACAAATAATGTACAATCTCACAGATATTTTGTAAAAGGAACACAAATAATGCTGATTAATCACAGTTTGCTTCTTCTGAATGCATTTGCTGTTGCTTTGAAATTCTTTTAAAATGCTAACTTCTTTGTACTGCTTTTTGATAGCGTGAGGTTTCCTGTTTCATTTACTGATTCAAGAGATTATGACTCACTGTGTTTCTACTGATGGCTTTGCTTACAGCAGACAGCCATAATTTGGATTCTGTAGACATTATGGCTTTGCTTACAGCAGACAGCCATAATTTGGATTCTGTAGACATTATTGAACTTCGACTTTGTAGATGACGAGCTTTCCAGCAAATAAATGCACCCACAGGATGAAGAAAAACTGAGCTGCAAGTTGCCAATTCATTTTGTTTTAGTTTTTAAAATGAATTACGGTATGCAAGACTCTTGGGAATCCATTCCAATAAAATGCACATCACTAAATATGTCTCTAAAATAATGCATGTGTTATAACAAAACGCTATGCACAAAATGAATGGACATTTGGGATATTTTCTGAAAGAATTGTCTTTATTGCTTCACATAATTTTCTCTAACACATTTAAAAGATTTGTACCAAGGAAAACAAACATAGATAAGTTGCTGAATATGCAAGGTAGAAAACTGACATTCTGGCTAACAGAAGGATGGATGGAAGGTAAGAAAAGGAAAGTTCTCGAAAGACACAAAAATTCCAACGTGGCCAAGGAAGAAAACTTCTGGTGTGGTGAAAAAAGTGAAGGATGTTAAAAACTTATTGATAGGGACAGGCTCTATCTCAGTCCCTAAAGGGCAGTAAATCTAAATGAGAGGGTAGAGAAACATTAGATCTGTGAGCCCTTTAAAAGAGATGGAAGGGTAAGAGTGAATATGGTAGTAGCAGTGAAAGAAAGATCAGTAGCAGAACAACTATAGGAGAGAGCATTACAGATACATACAATTACAAAGATAAGGGAATATTAAGGCAAATAAAATCAGTTACAGAGTGTCCTGTTAAGTAATTATAATAGCCATGGAAACAATGCGAGTTTAGGCAGTAATGGTGACTGGAAATGTAGACATACCTTCCTTTCTTCCCACGACCCACACATTACAGTTGTCATTGTATCTTGGATCAGAATTCCTCCCAACATGCAATTATGAGCATGAGCTAGACTTTGTAATTGGAAGGGGGAGGCTGTCCATTCATGTACTAAAGCTGCCTTAAGACGACCATCCTAGCCAAAGCCAACACCACACACACACACACACACACACACACACACACACACACACACACACACGCACACGCACACGCACACGCACACACACACACACACACACACACACACACACACACACACACACACACACACACACACACACACAATCACCAACTGGGTCTTCCTAAAATTCAACACCAAGAAAAACAAACCCTTACTTACAGCAGCAGCATATCTTCCCACTCCTTCATCCTTTTCTAAAGTCAAATGACAAATCCCTGAAATAGCCTAAACTTGCAAATTAAATACGAAGAGGCTCCAGAGGGAATTTCAGCATTAATGTCCCAGATCTCCTGCCAAATAACATTTCCAAATTTCTAGCTAACTAGGATCCTTAACAGTTAAACACAGAATCCACCCACCCAAATCTGCACTTCAACAGTTACTCATCTCGTAACCTATTAATCATGAATGAACCTTCAACTATCTCAGACATTTCCACTATCTCTGTCTTTAGTGATCCCTCACCAGTCATCTTTTAGATCACCAATCTATTAACACATAAAAAGTCATCTGATAGTCTTTAACTATTCTATAATACTGAAAATCCAAGACCCTAACACAAGAGCTACAGTTCTTTTCCATGGTAAAATCCATTTTTAAACAAAAACAAATTGCATTCCTCACCAGAGGGCTTTAATCTCTCTTTAAGCTAAGAGTATCTGGCAGGCATAGAAAAAAAACAATCCAACCCCAGCAATATGTGTTATATTTGTCAAACTCTGGAACTTGGCTAAATAATTCCATACTGAGGGACAATGCAAACCATCTTAAAACAAAGCAACTTTCATTCTTAAAAAAAACAGACACTTCTGGAATGATGACAGCTTGCTTACTGGATATAAATCCTCTGACAACAAATCCTTTCTAAACCTAATCTAGCTATATCAAGATCCACTCACCTGCTCTGATTTTGTCGGAGAATTGAATCACCCTCCCGGCCAGTTTAGTAACATAAACTCCACAACCATGCACTCTTCATTCTCCCAGATCCCTTCATTCCACCTTTCTACTTCAAAAAATTCACAAATAAAGAAATCAGTAACGTAAATGAAGACAGGCCCACAGCCTGACCCCCATCGCCAAGAACATCTATTATTGCAGGGACTTTCTAGCCCAGCCTCTCCATCATATTTGTAACCTTTGATTGAGACAAAATATATTGCCAAATCTCAGAAAGACAACATCTGTTGCCCCTTCCCAGTCCAAAGAATCTAAATCTCAAATCAACTTATAATTTTATCCTATTTCCGCCATACCCATTGTTTAAAAGATGCTAGGAAAAAAGAAACATTTATATACAACTCTCAAGCTGCATTCAGCAATACCATCTTCTTAACCTTAAACAGCATGGATTTTGGACAAGTCTATGTATAGTGACAGCACATTGATGTCTTATTGATTACATTGGCCTCAACAATGACAAAGGCAACCTGAAAGAGCAATATTCACTGACCTCACAAAAGTCTCTGACCTAATCAACCCACAACTCCTCCTTCTCTGTCTTCAGAACATTGAAATTAGTACCATATGCATCATCTGGTTTCAAATCTTGTTGTCAGACAGTCTACACAGATAAAACAGCCTCTTCCTTCTCTCAGTCCACAACTCTTTCACTAATAAAGTCCCTTATGACAGACATTTTTATTGTACAACTCATCCTCTTTATGATGACATGGTCCAGCCACAATGATTCTACAACTGAAGCAACTGCAAAAAGACCTTAAATCCCTTGACACTAGGCTCCTTACCACAATTTAACCTCCAAAAGCAAAAACATGCTTTTTTGCATCACCCAAAAACTTAAAAAAAAGTCACCAAAGTCACACCAATAGAAACAACAAACTCCTACAAATACCTTAGTTTGTGGTCCCTTAAATGCTACTGTAGATTCATAGATTCTTACTAAGCTAACTGCCCTTGTGAGCCATTTTAAGCTTAGCCAATTATCCCTTGTGAGACTTAAACCCTGCACCTTGTGTTTGTAAGGCAAACATCTTAACCATTAGGCTACCCTCCCAACCCCTGTGTTTGTTATACACTGTAATTCTGTTCTGTTCTTGATATGTACAGCTTACTGAATTCTTTGTTCTTTGTGAATTATTTCACCAGAGCAGAACCTGCAAATGGTCATAGGATAATAGGTAGGTACTAGGCTATTGGCCCAATGTCCTACATAAGCCTAGCCAGCAAGGTTCCATAGCTTATGCCACCCAAGAAAGTTATTTTCTTGTGCCACTGTCCATCAGAGACACAGAAGTGATCCCCGGGGTGTATTTCCTATTTCCCATCCATTCATCAAGATTTTTCTTGAAGAGTGCTAATGAAGAACTTTGCTTGACATAGATGTGTAGCTTGTTCCAGAGTATAGGAAGTCTCTGGGACAGGAATCTATCCCTTCAGCGTGTCCTGTTTATTGTGGTGACAAGGTTTAGGTCCCTAGAGTGTGTAGCTTGGAGGGATTGGGATTTCTTTAGGTGTAGCATGTCCAACAGCACTGGGTTTGACATAGCTTTACATGTTAGGGAGAGATCATCTCGGAGTAGGTGATATGCTATGGAGTAAAGCTGGAGTTTTTTGCGTCAGTCAGTGTAGGGCATTTGTTTGAGGCCAGTAATCCTTTTTGTGAGGTACTTCTATGGCCTTTCCAGCTGCTGCAGATGTCTTGTGAGGTACATTCCAAAAGGGGCGTTGTACACTATAACCCTTTTATAATGAGGTGTGCCACATAGAAGGACTTCCTGACTACTGTGGCGATGTGACTATCAAAGGAGAGACTGCTACCCTGGTAAACAAATGTAAAATAACATAGATAAAATAAAACATACAGAGCATCATAGAATGCCTTCTAAATAGCATGAACCATGACTTATCAAACCTTCTGGAATTGCTATTTAAATGCAGCATCCAACTGGCTTCATGCCTCACTAATGGCAATCAGCAACAGTCATCACCCTGCACAAAGATTGGCCATCTACAGACCCATCAAACTAAAGACCCATAAGTCTCACTAGTCTTATATGCACAGCCATGGAAAAAAGTATCATTGAATTGATCAGTAATGACATAGGAAAACTCCAGACACTGGACCCAACCCAATCTGGTTTCATCAAGAGCAGGTCATGCCTACTCAACCTAGTAGACTTCTTTAAGAAGGTTACCAAAGCAATGGATGAGGACAAAATGGTTCGCACTGTTTATCTTGACCTGGCCAAGGCATTTGACACAATAACCTACTCAAGCACTGTTGACAGCCTTAAGATGTTAGCCATAAACCCTTTTGTCACCCGGCAGACAGCCAGTTGGCTCACAGACAGGACCCAGGAAGTTAGAATTGGGGAGTCCACGTCTACGAAGAGGCTAGTCATAAGTGGAGGCCCTCAGGGATTAGTCCTGGGATCTGTCCTTTATGGCATTTACTTCTCTGAAGGCCAAGATCAATAACCTCTGGCTGACTAAATTTGCAGATGTTTGCAGATTAGGAACTGTCACAGAATCACCCACAAACCCAAATGTTCTCTGGGAAGGGCTGACATAGACAAATAACTGGTTTCAGAGCCATGAACTAAATCTAAATGCCAAGAAATGTATAATAATATCCTTTGGGAAGTCATCCACCCCTGGTAACTATCATATTGACAACACATCCCTAAGATCTGACACAGTAGTCAGGGATTTATGGAACATATAGACAGTAATTTTGCCTTTGACCATCATGTGTCTGCAGTAGTGAAGAAATCATTCTATGTTGTACAACTTATAAACAAAGGTATGGAATCTACATCCAAGGAAGTCATTGTTCCACTGTATTCTGCATTCATCAGACCTATCATTAAGTACAATGCTCCCTTTGCCATGTACCTAACCAGGCACATCCAGCAACTGGAACATCTACAGAGGTTCCTCACTAACAGAATACAGGGTGTAAGTAAGATGCTCTGTGCTGACCTCCTTAAGGCCCTATCCCTGTATTCTGTCTCCTACAGGCTCGAGAGGGAAGATCTATGCCTGGCATACAAGGCATTGTCAGATGTCACGCTGATGGACCTCATGCATATCTGCAAAACAAACAGCACCAGAATTACCCATTCTAAAGACTTAAACCTTGCATGCAATTTAAATAGAACTTACTGGAGAGATACATATTCCAGAGACTACCCATTTTCTGAAACAGAGTTTCCCATCCATGTGAAGCAGTGTTCCTCCCTAGCCCAATTCAAGATTAACTTGGACATTTGGATGGGGAACAGGAAATTCATCCCTGGTTTGGCACCTATGTCTCTAATGGACACAGGCAACCTGTAAATGTTTCACCTCCCAAACTCCTGCCTGCTTACACTTATCAAGGGTATCAAAACCTGTCAGAGATTTAGATGCAGGACTAAGCGTATAAAGGCCATTGTGGTCATTAGCCTAGTAAACAGCTACGAACCTATGAATATAAGACATAGGCAGAGAGTGGAAAGGACTGTGGCATGATAATTTGAAGCTACTGGATATTTAGAAACAGCTGGAGGGAAGGAGTAGAAAGCAAAGGAAGGGTAGTGGTGAAGGTGAGGGAGGTGAAAATTATGTCATGGCTGATGGAAAAATGGAGGTAGCAGGAAAAAGAACATCACAACAATTTGAAATTCTTGGCAATCATATTTGAGGCAGTAACAGGAGATAGTTTGTAGAAGGATAAAGTCTGAAAACTGCTAAACAGGTGCAGAAAAGAAGGCAAAGAGATAAAGGAAAAGGATCAAGTATTTGCAATAGAAAGAATTGGGCGATTATCATATTATTCCAGATCCAGAGTGAACAGACATATCATAATCTTAGAGGTAATTGATCTGTGAACACTTTTTACATAAAAATGTGGAGTAAGAAGAAGAAGACACAAAGACTCTGGACCCTGTTTTAAGGAGAGCAGATGAGGATGTTGATATAAAGGCACTACGTTGATTGTTCAAATATATGGCAACATGCAAAAAAGACAAGAGCATGTGAATACAAACTGGGTTTCCAGTGGGTAAACTACAGAGCTGGTGAGGGTAAGTATGGGAGACAGGAGGAAGATCAACTGTAGATAATGTAGGTGACAAATAAAAAGTAACATGATGTGATGAAGAAAGAGTTGTAAAGGAAATTGAAAATACAATTAAGGATAAAACCCTCCCTATTGAAAGAAAGAGTAGAACTTTCAGAAAAGTATAAACTGAGTGCTTGGAGGTTATAGGAGAAGAAAGAGAACAAGTGAGAATGTTGTAAGGAAGCAAGTCAGACAGCTGCTGGAGAAGTCATAAACATTAAAGACAGGCAAAAAAGGGCCATGCCCAAGCAGACTGTGAAAGGAAGCAAACTATTTTTGATAAATATAAAGAAAGGCAGAAAGTAGTAAATAGGAATACGTAACCTGAAGAAAGGACTGGCAAGATAGGTTCACAGAAGCATATACAAAAGACAGAATTGCAATTTATTTGACTCTGTGTTCACCAAGTTAATATGATTGCATGTAGTAGGAATAAGACAGATAATGCTCAGGTGAGGAAACTTCAAGAACAGTAGAAGGGTAAGGCAAAAACAGGACAGGCTAGCCATGGATATACAAGGAGAATGCTAATGGTTCTATTGTAGGCTCATATGGACCTTGTCAACTGACTCCTAAATGCTGTGGTAGCCCCAATTAAATTACGGTAATACCATGATGGATTAGCTGTATAAAGATAATTGTAAAGCATGCTGGAAACTACAGACTAGTTTATCTTCAGTGATAGAAAGACACTGTAGACAAATTCCTAGAAGAAGGTTACCAAGATTCTTTCCATGATAGCCTGTGGCCAGTGCAGCCTGCCCAACTAACTCGAATCAGATTTCTAGTAAATGATAAGATCTTCATTAAGTACCACACACCAAGCTGATGGAGATACTCTGGGTAAAAAAGGTGTGAGGCAGAATGTTTAATTGGACATGGAATGGATGGAAGAAAGGAAGACAAAGATGTCACTGAAGACACAGATAAATGTGTAGTTATTTTTGTACTACAGAAGCTATTCCTGACATCTGATTTATTCAACATGTATGTATCAGACATCATACTCAGTGTACTCTATATACAGAGCACCATAAATCTATTTGTAGAGACGGCAAAGAATGTTATGGGGGGTGGGGGCCATTTAAAATTACAGAGCTGAGAAAACTGCTGACTTGTTTTAACAAAGTGTATCTAAGGTTTACCACTATGAGATGCAGAGCACTGCATCTTGGGAAAGGATACATGATTTGCTGCTTCACTTTAGTATGAATAAGGATGACCTGGGATGAAAGCTACAGTAGAAGTGATGGATCTCCAGTTAAAATGTGTCAGGGCATCAAACAGGGCTACAAAACACAGAGGATGCACTAAAATTACAGGAACAACACTTTAACTCCATGCAAGGCCTTGTTGTGAATTCTTGCAAACTACTATGTCCAGTTCTGTAAGTCCTATAGGGAGAGGGGCAAGATAATGATGGGAATGGAGCAGAGAATGGTCATTACTTATGTTAGGAGACCAAATGTTTAATGCATGAGAAAACACACAGAGAAATAGGTTATGCTTCCTGGGAATAAAAAAAAGATGCAAAATATGAGACATGATAATGGTACAAAAAATAACCAGAGAAGTGCAGTGGTCAAATTTTAAAGACAGAATATAGAAGGATGGAATGCGAAGGCATGTATTCGCAGGGATATGGATTATGGGTAAGCATGAGAAAACACTACTTCACAGAAAAGATGGTGAAGTGTTGGAAAGAATTCCTTAGATGGGTGATACAGTTTAAAAATATGTGGCTTTCAAGAAGTTATGGGATAGTTGTGCCCACAAGATAAAGAAGGAGTAGCTTGGGGGGGGGGGGTTATATGAGTTATATAGTAGTGTCTTCCTGCTGGCTAGGTGCAGATGCATGTCTGTAGCTAATCACTCCACCACATACTTCTCAACCTCATAGCAAAAGAAATCTGTACAAAGCCTCAAATAATGGGAGGACAAAGGCCAAACAATAGGGACAGATTTTAAATATTGTCCTTATAAACTTACAAATTTGCTGGAATAACAGGATTTGTGTTATCATGCATTTTTCTAAAGGATGTGAAATCTGAGACCCAAATTTATTGTGTGATTTCAGTTCACAGTGAATTGCCAGAAAACCACAGATTTTATGAGGAAGGGACAGAAATATGAGACAAAAATCTGCACTTTCTGTGAAAATCTGGACAATTTAGAGGTGCACTCTACCTTTTACTAAAAGCCTGTACCCAGAAGGGTAGAAAAATCTATATGTCAAAGTGCAGCAATGCAGTGGTGTAGACCTGCAGTAATTATGAGATGCATGGTTAATAAAATAAGAATGCATTAGGAAATGAGTAAACAGCAATTTTCAAGTGCTCGTGAAATGCTATATCTAAAAATAGCCTGTGGCAGAGAAGATTGTTTTGTCATGAGCTAACTTTTCCTCTTCCTTAATGTTTATGTTATTAGACATTATGCTAAGACCTGACTATGTATTCCAAAAGAAACATTGTTTTCTAGACCATTAATACATTATTAATAAAAGCATTTCTATTTTATTTGTGAGAAGTGTTATCGCAGCTCATATTTTCCTTTATGGTTCCCCACTTAAACTGCCAACTGGGTGCAGTCATAGAATCTCCAAATGATGTCAACATTCTTCAAGAAGGTCTTATGCAAACAAATCATTGGTGTCAAAGTCATGGCCTCAACGTCAATGCAAAAAATGTATTATCATCCCTTTTGGCAAGAGCGATGTTCCTGCAAATTACCACATCAATGGCAATACCCTAAGTACACACTTAGTGGTGAGAGATCTGGGCACTTAGGTTGACAGCAACCTTGCCTTTGATCACCATATCTCCAGAGTGGTAAGAAGAACATTCTGTATGTCTCATCTCATCAATAAGGGCATTGCCTTGAGAAAAAATAAAGCTATCATCTCCCTGTATTCTTCACTCATTAGGCCAATAATTGAGTACAACACCCCTTTTGGCATGTACCCTCAAAGCACCTGCAGCAATTGGAGAGACTACAAAGGTTCTTCACAAAGAAAATTCAAGGTCTTCAGCAGCTATCCTATGTGGATCAGCTGAAATCACTGTCACTTTATTCTGTTTCATACAGACTACTCAGAAGCAATCTCTGCCTTGCATATAAGGCAATCAATGACCCCACTTTATTGGGAATGCTGCACATTTATAAGTCAAATGACATGAGTTACTCACTCTAAAGACCTAAATCTGGTATGTGACATCAAAAGAACCTGCTGGAGGGACAGATTTGTCTCCCAGAGGTTACCACACCTTTGGAACAGACTCCCACTTCATATCAAACAGAGCATGGGTAACCGTAAATTAACCTCGGGGATTTCACCTGTGCCCCTCTAGGACATGGGCAATAGGTAGTGATCATGGTAGCAATGGTACGATTTGGCTAGGCTTGTAAGGGCCCTCAGGCCATTAGCCTAGTAACTTCCTATGAGCTAGTGGGCATAACCTGCCCATTACAATGGTAAATTCTGTAATCATTTTGGAGAACAAGAGACAATTAGGGGTCCCTCATTTAGGAGGATTAGTATGTTTTTTTTACATCTTGGTTTCTGTGCATAGCACCAGCAGCTGAACTGCACCCTTTTTGTGCAAGAGCATGAAAATGAAAATGCATACCCCTTGTGTTCACTGTAGCTGTTACCATGTGGATGGTCTGTCACCACATTTGTTTGGGCCATCACATGAATGACGTGTTCATTTTCTCCAGTATGTGCTAGCATTGCAGGGGTTTGAATAACCTCCTCCTCCAAATAATGGGAAAGACAGTGTGGTTGCTCAGTCCCACCTTCCCTCACAAAATCTGTCAGTACCCATGTCACTGATGATGAGTCATCCACGTCAAAGTTTGGGTTCTAGCTTTCTCCATGAAAGAACTGCCTGCTATTACAGGGTTTTGTTCATCATGACTTACTTTGTTGAACTGCAGTTTAACTAGGGATGAATGACTGATGGCATAGTCTTCAATTCTCCTATGCCACTTGAAAGTGTCTGTGATGTTCCTTAAGACAAGAAGGAGAAGGATTCAATCTCATGCGTTTATGCTGTCAAAGGGGGAGGGTCATCTTTTGTTTAGACATCATGCTAATTCTACATGCTTATAAGGATATGCCAAGAAAGGTCTGTAAGCCATATAAAAGTATAAATCCATTGCACCTACAGTGGATGTGGGGCAGGCACCACTCAGAAAGCAATTTTTTATTTTTCTATCGTTTAGTTCCCAACTTAGCTGTGTATCATCCACCATGCCCCAAAAGCTCCTTCTTGATTATCACATTAAGCCTTTATATATATCTAATGTACCCCTTCAGACTGGGAACCAGCAAATGGAGATAACTCTATTATAAGCAGATAGCTGTAGAAGTGTGCATAGAGGAGATCTTTGTGTTGGGGCTATATTAAAACAACGAAAAATCAAAATCTCGAATGCTCAGAAGAGCGAAAATGCAGATAATCGAAATTGCTACCCTCCCTTAAAAATATATTCCAACTCCGTGATCGCACTATAGTGAGGAAAGGGCAAATTTTCCGATCTTCACTATACCACAATCTCACAATATCGATGCCGCTCATCCGAGCATTCGACATTTTAATTTTTCGTCATTCTAATAGGAACCTGTGTGTCCTTGTGCCATTGAGACAATCAGTCAAAACTAGCATTTGAGTATAGAATAAAGCAATGTTCCCCACAAAATTAATATGAAGTGATGCAGGGTTGCTGCACTTTGCAGGAAAGGAGTTCTGTCTTCTGTAATACACATTCAACTAATGATGCCATTGCAGGTCAATGAAATAACAACAGCAATGCCACATATATCAGTGAATGTTTCCCTAAATACATGCTGGCAGGATTAAATATTATAAATTTATATTCATAAGTAGCAGCAGGCTGTACACATGTACTGCTAGATTACTAGACTGGAACCATTTTTAAAATGCAAACAGTTAACTATGTATACAATGCTGGTGTGTCATGACATTCCTAAGTAGTCCACATACATTCTTCTTTACAAGAAAAAAAAAACACTCTCTCCTGCTCTACCTTGTAGTTATCTTTGAGTTTACTGCAAATGCATTTACAAGCTCACAATCATTCATGTATTAAAAGAGTGTTGAGAAGGGGGGGGGGGGGTGAGGAAAAATTATGCTTTTCAAGGTTATTTGCACAAATTTAGAACATCCAGCATACCTCTCAACTGTACAGATTTTCGCCTCATATTTTTGGTGTGTTCCTCCTAAAATCTGTACTTTTCTGGTAAATAGCTGAGGATTCGAGTCATTAAATAATGGCAATTTTTTTAGTTTAAGACTCCACATCCTTCAGAAAATTCATGCTGATGCAAAATTGATTATTCTATCAACTTTCTAAGTTTGTAAGAGCAATATTTAAAATATGTCCCTATTTGTCCCCCCATCATTTAAGCCTTTGTCAAGATTTTTTGCTCTAAGAGGTTGAGAGGTTTGACATCCAGTGATTCTTTGTTTCCCAATCACAATAAAATCCTCATTTAGTGAAACAATTGTTTGTGCAGTTAATAACAGACAGGACCCACTCAGTGTAAAAGGGCAAGGAACACTAGTTTAGAATGATGTGATGTAAGTGAGCCCAAACATGGCTGAAGATTATAGAACCCATGATGACAACAGACTGTTTTGTGGCCTGTAACCAGGAAAGGTGGAGTGGAAGATCCGAACGCAGAAAAAAAGCTGTGAAACTTAATTCTGCACCAAAACCAACACCAAAATATAAAGGAACACTATTCAAGGCTCAAAAACTAAAAACTTTAATTCACATGAGCATGGAAATAAATATAACATACAATGTTATATTGCTTTCTGTGTTCATGTATGTTAAAGGTGGGACATCAATTAAGTTTCAGAGCTTTTTTGTGAGTTTGGATCCTCCACTCTGGATTTCCTGGTTGCTAGTCTCTCTTTGGTGCTCTCTTTGATTATTGCTTTGTGGCCTGACAGTGAACCAATTGCTATGAATGTGCAGGGGTAGGCGATATGCAGAAAGCATTTGTATTTATTTACTTTCCTGTTTCTATTTACAATAAGCAAATCTACTTCTGTCATTTTCTTTCGCTGCAGTTTTGGAGCAAAACTTAGTTAAATTGGGATGGGTACTCTCTGATACTGTGGACCTATCTATTTATTTGACTTTGCTAACTGGGAGACTGAGCTGGGACAAGGTCACTTTTTAGCCATGACTCATGCAATGGACAGAGGTCCCTTTTATTCTTTGACTTAGGACATAGGCAGCAAGCTTTACTAAAACATGCATCCATGATTTAGTAATCTTTCTCATGACTATTTTTGCATATACTATCTATTATTATTATTATTAATATCATCATCACCATCATCATCTTTTTAATGGATTGTTAATCCTGATGGAGTGATGACTTTGCTGTCTGAAACTGGCTTTTTCTGCATTTAGACTCATTATAGACTTCTTGCAATATGTTAAACAGATGTTGTAAAACATTACTTTCTTGTATCTTTGTACTTATCTCAAATAAATATTGTGTCCATTTATTTTTGAACAGCTTCATCTTACAGCAGCAGCTTGGACAGCCATAGCTGAAGGAAAGCTTTCCTTTTGTTATATGACTCTAAAATGTTAAATGGTTCTTGTATATTCTTTTTGCCTTATGTATGAGAGTTCTTTGCATTTTAACTGTCCAGTTTTTAAATCATCCAATCTAGTAAATGTCATGTTGTTAACATGCTGAGCAGAATAGCTCATACTTACCTACCCTGAGCAACAATCCCCAGTTCATCTTGTTGGATCCCTAGATATTCCCAGACAATCTCATACATATAATCCCACCACTGTATCTTAGGTCTGCCCCAGAAGCTTTTCCTAGTGGTCAGTACCTGGTATGCTATGATCAAGAGACATTCAAGGCACAACCTCACCAGGTTCCCATACCACCTCTACTAACTACTCCCTATGTAGAGACATGAGTTACACCTCAGAATCTACCTGCATTAACAGGATCCTCACTCTGTTATACAACAAAGAACCTGGCAGCCTAGCAGAGGAACCTTGTTTCCCCTGTTTCTTTCCATGTTCCATTCTTTTCAGTCCCTATGCAAAGCAAATATTGATAAACAAGGACAGAGACACTGGCTGATCCATTAGCCATTGTAAATTAAAACAAAAATGTCCTCTGTCTCAGAGTTTTCTTCATCAGCACACACTGATACACATGTAGTCCTAATGCTGTTGCACCCACCTGATGGGCAACCTCCCAGTTCTTTGTACTTTTATGTATGAAAAGGCATTAACATACTCAAACTTCTCCATCTGAGGTTGCTAAGCTCATCACACCTGCAGAAAGCAGTACATTCTGTTCCAACAGATAACTCTGACTTTTGGTTTAAGTGTGGTGCTTCACCTGTTTCAGTACATGCTAGAGATCATACACACACAAGGGTAAGATGACAGCATTGTCTATGAAAAACAAAGAAGCAGCCATTAAACCCTAGTGTGCATACTATCCAAACCTTTGCCAGCATTAAAATCATGTCCATGAAAATCTCAAATAGCAGAGACAAGGCAAATTCAGTCAAGTACTTCAGTCACCCTGAATCTATTTAACAATGCTGAAAATGCAGAGATTATACTCTTTCATACTCCTTTTGGAAAGAAGGGACCTATACCCCATATTTTCAATCCAAAGTTATCATTCCTTCTTCACACACAACATTGAAAAAACAGTCTACTAAATGAAACATCCTAACAGTATTCAATTACTTCAGCATTTCCAGATACAGCTTACCCATTTGTATCCTCCTCCAGCTACAAAATGGAACCAGTACCGTCAGTCACTTGAGGCAATACTTTTCCAAAGATAGGTATGTTCACTAGGCACAGAAGAGTCTCACTAATACCTTATACATATATCAGGAGGTAAGGGGGAATAATCAATGGGATGCAGTTCGGGTAACTGTTGCATAACATGTCAAATGTAATTTGGTTAAAGAGATAACACTTGAACAGGCAAACTAAATGTATTTTTCCACGTGAGAAGAAAAGGTCTTTAATACCATCACACAGTGGGATGTGCCGTGCATCCCTAGTTAATAATAAGACTGATGTCACCAAATTTTGGGATGAGTCTTATCAGTTCTGATAGGCTGTCCAATCACTACTGAGGCTTTAACAGAATGAACCTTGATAAGTCAGCCACCAATAAATTAAATGAAAACTTTCACAGTTTCATACAGGGTGTCATGGTGGCTCAGTGGTTAGGGTTTTGCTGACATTTTGGAATAAATTAATAAGAGCTATAAAATGAAACAATGAATGGCAACTTGAACTTTATGTTGAGGAAACCAATAAGCTCAATAAATCTATCACTAATGACTTACTTTTTCCTACTAACACAAAAACAAATATATTCCCTAATGTCAACTACAAGTGTGATCAGATATAAAAAAAGACAAAACAGAGAGCGAGAGGAAGTAGTATGAATCTAAGCAATTTAATCACTTCCACTCAAAAGTAAAACTTACAACCATGACAATGAAGAAATATTTGATTCAAACATAACAAATCCCATTGATGAACATTCTCAACCATTTGCAGCTATCAGCAATGAGTATTTATAACCCCAGGTTGTCCCTTTAGCCCTACCACCACTAAGACAATTGGAATGACTTTCAAATTTTCAAGTACAATTAACAGGGGAAAGAAGGGAACAACAACAGACCAATTAGGGACAAAGGAGACAGACAAGATGAAAAGGGCAAGGCAGAGGCGGGGGGGATGTCTCACAATGGCATTTTACAGAGATATGGCAAATATGATATTTTTAACTATAGCAATCTTGTCTTAGAGCAAAAATATTTTCAGTTGTTTAAGAGGGGATTTCATTAGTCTTTACTCCAAGAGATGTACTCATTGACATAAAACTGTAAGGTAAGAACACTGAACTTGGCAAATGCTTTTAGGGAGGCACCCAATGTAGCAAATACCTCTGAAATGACAGAGATAGAGAGATATAGTTAACCAATTCCTCACCACCTCTCAGCTATACAAATGTATGAAAAATCATGTGACAAATTTCATAAAATGGAAACAAAATGGGTATCAAAACCTGACACTGGATGTAATCATCTTATTACATGACTTTTCAACAGAAAATCCATTATACTTTTGAAGCCCAGTAATGGCTGGAGGGGGGGGGGTGTACTTGTAATAATGGACAACAAAGACTAATCAGTTCACATATATAACATTCTTGTCGATTTTCATAAATACATGGCAAGTTTCTAGAAACAAGATTAACACTTCGAAACAAAATATGACCTTCTTCTGGATATTCGTTCACAAAAAAAAAAAAAACAGTGAAGAACTACAGCAATTTTTATGTGATGACAAACCCACAGTCCAGTCTATTTTTATCATGCCAAAAACACATTAAGTCTATTTCAGACCCTCCTCTGAAGACCACTGGGGCAGCTGAGGGTTCAAAAAAATCTATCTCATGGTTGTATTTATTGACAGAAAATTGAAACCTTTCATTACAAAAACATACCTATTTGTTAAGAGATTATTGGGATAGCTTAAGGCGTATCAATCACAAATGGTACTAGAAGGACCCAATTTACATCACTATAGATGTAGTTGACTTATTTTTGGCCATATCGAACAATGAAGGTTAGGAGTTATTTGAAGAGGTAAATTTCTATCCAACACAGATATCAGGCTGATAGATGACTTCATAGAAATTGTGTTGGACACCAACTACCTGATCTTCCAAGGAGAATTCTACAAACAAATTCATGGGGTGGCAATGGGGAGAGCGTGTATCCCCATATATGTTAACATGGTTTTGTGAACTTGGAAGAAGGACTCCATTCTTAACTCATTTCCTGAGTGTTTGCTTAGCTATTCCAGGTTCCTGGATGACATATGCATATTGTTATTTGAAACTATAAACAGGTTAAAAGAATGTTTAAAATACATCCAATCTGTTCCTCTTTTTTTTTTGTCATTCACACTCCATGTTTCTCATGGTGATGTTAACTTCTAAGATGAATTATTACAAAAGTCAGGTTAGAAAATAAATATTTTCCAATATGTATTGTAAGCCAACTTTTTCTAACTTGTATCTTCATTGCAACAGCAACCACCCACAATTCCAAAAAAGAAGACTGATGATGGGCCAGTACATTGGAGTGGTGTGTACGCTCCTTACTAGGATGCCTTTATCAAAGAAAACAGTAATGTGCATGTTTTGTATTTAGACTGTGGTTACCTGCCAACCTTTCAGAAACCAACCAAGATAAAATAAATGTTTGGGATTCAGAAAAAAATACTATGGACAAGAGAAGGGATATGCTGTTCTAAGAAGACTAGGGGCGTGAACTATGTGAAGGCAATGACATTAATCTGTACCTCTGGAGGGATAAAAAATATTTTGTACAAAAACTAGCACTTATTTTTCTACTTTACAGAACTGGTCTGACGTTTATGTGATCGACCATTTATAATACATTTATAAAAATTTAAATAGAGGTTTGATAGAGGGGTGGAAAGTGTCACCACAACTAATAAAAAAACAGGGAATATACAAGTGTGGCTTTTGACATCACTGCAGTTATATACTGTTATTGCCCATAACAAAACCTACACATCTAATAAACCTTTCAACTGTGGAAGTACTGGTCTTATATATGCAGCCAGCTCTTTCTCGTGCGCCTCCTTTTACATAGAAAAAACTGGAAGAACAATGAGGAGATAAATTTACAAGCACATGTACAACACTGCTATCAAAATAGATACAAATGCACTTTGCAAGCATTCCCTTGTATGCAAGGTCTCAGGTTTTACATCTTTTGTATTGGATAATGTTTCCATTAATATCAGAAGCAGTTCCTCGGAAACCAGGATCAAGCACAGGCAACTAATTTGGAAACTAAACTTAGATGCTGGTTCCACATAGTATATTGATAAGCTGAGAGCTGTAAAATTATAACTTTTAATCTTGTAATTGAGCACAATATGCAATTATTTTATATCCTTTCTTTTAAATATTCAGTTATTTATTTTTTATAATGTGTGTGTGTGTGTGTGTGTGTGTGTGTGTGTGTGTGTGTGTGTGTGTGTGTGTGTGTGTGTGTGTGTGTATCTATATCTATATATCTCTATATATGGAGTGAGAGAGAGAGAGGTAGAAAGAGAGACAGAGAGACAGACAAACATCTTTTAGTGTGTTGTCACATGATGTTTTGAATCCTTTTAGTAGTGGATTGTAAGTTTCCTGACAGTTCTGATAAAGTCAAGACTATTCTAAGGACTGAGTTTTCATTAAAGGATTTAATTTTATTTCTGAGTGTGTGAACTTACTTTAGAACTGCATTTGTCTGGTCACTACCCTTCACTCTTAGGGTACGGGCTTCAGTCTCGATTTTCAGTCACTGTTTTTCTGTAGCATGAATGATTTCTCATGGTCTATAAGACATTTCTTTGAGGACATCTGTGTCTTCCCCAGTACATGCTGTTGAATAAGCTACCCTTAGGGAAAAAAAACCTGTTCAATACATTTAACCTGCCCTCACTGCCTGGTCATAGAAGAAAAAGACCAACAATAAATCAGTTTAATTAGCTTATACCTAGTTGGACCAGTGGCGTAGCTAGAGTTTGTGCTGCCTGGGCTGTCTTTGAGATTGCCACCACCCCCCACAAGATCATGGTCAAATGGACCACCCCCATACACAGCCCTCCCCCTGCAGCTATCTCAGTGTCCCATTACTTGGCTATTTCTTCTCATTTACCACAAACACTGTAATGTGCATACTGTTTTCTGCTTTACTTCTGCAATGATTATTTGAATTAAATTTACAAAGTTTTATTTTAAATTTTATAGCACAAACACTGATAGACAATTGCTAAACAAAGCAATGCAGTCTCACAATGAAAACACTTAGCATTAAAACTTCTCTGCCATTGAAACTCACATTCACTGAAACAGCATTGAAACCCACATTCAAAGAAAATGCACCTGGCCAGTGGCAGATAAAGATTACCTTTGGGCTGTTTTCAAATCATAGGTCTTTTGCATACATATTTAGGACCATGCATACATGCATGTGTTCTTTGATTCACCTTCCTGATTGTATTTCTTGTATAATACAGCACACTTGTTACAGTGTGTTTTAAATTTATTGTTTTGAACATTTTTCCAGTAAGCAATGAAACAAAATGCATGAATAAATAATGACTAAACTACCCAATTCAGAACATTTCCAGCATAAAAGTTTACTCAAACTTTTGTCGTCACAATCCACATATACCTGTTAAATTCTTAGAGCAAGAAATCTAGATGAAGCCATAATAAAAGTGGGATACAGGGACAAAAAATAGGGACAATTTTTAAGTATTGCTCTTACAAACTTAGAAAGTTGATAGAATAACAGGTTTTGCATTAGCATGAATTTTCTGATGGGTATGAAGTCTATAACTCAAATGTCTGTCATTATTTTCTAACTTCAATCCTTAATGATTTGTACACTAATTTACCAGAAAACCACAATTTTATGAATAACAGACCAAAAATATGTGGTAAAACCTGGACTCTCTGTGAAAATCTATGCCACCAATATCAGTAAATATGCACAATCTCTGCAGAAGTAAAAATCATCTAAATAATTCCACATTAAAGAGATCTGCAACTAATGAAGAGGTTGCTGCTAGCAAACAACTTTATATTTCATAGTTTCATCTACAAATAAAGTGCCTGTTGCTCTCGAAGAATAAATTACCTATGTTACATTCAAAAAATGATAACCTGCTAATATTGCAATAGGGAATAGATGGCAAATTGAGAACAGGTTCATAGTTTCTATGTATCTCATCAAAAGGAGGACATACTCTGGACTGTAGCACCCTGCTCCCCTTAAAGTACAACACAATATTAAGTCATTCAGTATTAATTATGTAAGTCTTAATCTTTGTTATGTAATAGTATTAAAACAGAACACACAATTTAATTAATTTAATGTATTAATTTGTTTATCAGGTAAGCAAATTGCTCATAACAGACCCTTTTCAATCATAACCTGGCACACAAGGGCAAGAGTAAACAGAAAATATATAGGCACCTTAGAAAAATCAGTCAACAAGCATGTTTTGAAGGAAAATAGAATGTCTGTAAGCTCCAAAAACCTTCTCATTAGGGCAATGTCCTAACTTCATCTGCAGAAACTGTGGGAGATTTGATTTTCAATAGAAAATGGCAATAATCGTGGGAGCTTTGATTTACGTATAGGAAATACACAGTAATGGGGAGATATAATATAGAGCAACAGCAAGTTTGCCCTGATTGAACAAGGATCCATCAAAAGGAGAAGATATAGATATGCAGATTAAAAGGAGCACAGATCTATTCTAGTGAGTGCACAGCTGTTCCTTCTATAGATCAAATGGAGGTGTGTATCGATGTGCAATGCCCCATTTAGGGGCACTGTCTAGTTAAATGACTTTGCTCAGAGTCAAATGCTGAACTTTTATTATTGGCAGGCAAGTGCTTTAAACCTCCATACCAAATTGATAAAGTGTTGTTTGGAAACAAAAGTGCTTTTTTCCCATTAAATATTTACCTGTCCATAGTTTCAGATTTGTGGTTTTTGGATTTTGTTGCATTTTGTCTTGAGTACAAATCATTGGATTTACTCGTCTCTACAGTTTTTATTTGTTATCCCTAACAGATGGTGACCACCTACAGCAGATGCTACTCCAGGCATTCTATGGTGAGGAATACATGTGTTAACATAAGCAGGATGGTGATCTGTAAAACTGAACACCAGGCATCCTATGGTGAGGAATACATGTGTTAACATAAGCAGGTCGGTGATCTGTAAAACTGAACACCAAAGCTTATTATATAAAATGTATACATTTCTGTTGTATACACAATGCTTATCATTTCCTTACGGGCACTTATTTACATGGCATTGTGTGGTTATTTGCAAGCAATGCATAACATACTACTTTTTACAGGAGTCTCTGAATTGCCCCTTCCTGTGCATTACCACTCCCTGTCCTAGTTTATTTAACACAGTATGCTATTTTACGTTTACAGAAATATCTTGCAGCCTGAATTTTATCATGTGGTAAATAATGCCTAAAGTGTCTAATTTTATATGTGCAAGTTAGTGTAGGTTAAATTAATTCTTTACTTGTTCATGATTGTAAATATATAAAACAATTTGTATTCTTTAATTTCCTAGCAATACCGAAACTTGCCTTTGTTTTTATGGTTAGGTCTGAAAGAAGCCATAATAATAACAACAGCAAAAAATTACATTTGGTCTTGTAAATAAGAAAAAAAAAGAAATCTTATTTTAGATTTACTTGCTTACAGCCACAAATGTAGTTGGATATTTTCTATAACCACATTTAACATCATCCTGACTATAACAATGCTCCCCAGGATGTACTTTTTTATGGTCAATATCAACGTCACCCACAAAAAAAAGTATGTATATACACACACACATACTCACACACACATACTCACACACACATATATATCTATCTCTCTCTCTCTCTCTCTATGTATATATATACATAGAGAGAGAGAGAGAGAGCAATAGATAGATAGACACACTAACCTTACCTGCTCTCTTACTGGAACGGCAGTTTTAAATTCCGCCTACAAGTGTGGAATGACTTTACAAGTTTATATCCATGGTAGCGTGCATACGTGTGATGCAGTGCAGAATGACTTTACAAGTTTATATCCATGGAAGCGTGCGTATGTGCGATGCACACATGGTTCTCCTTAAAGGAGAAGATGCAGCCACTCCGCTGTTTTTTTTTTTTTTTTAATTAATTAGTTTGAAGTCTGCCATCCCTAAAAAGTGCTGCCCAGTGCAGACTGCCCCTCTTGCTCCCCTAGCATCACCACTGAGTCGGACTAACCCAGTTCAACAAGGGATAAATAGATAAAAATAAATTACTGGCAGTGCACAGAAAATGATTTACCACCCTTATTCTCCTTTTTTTTTGAACTGCATCTATTCCTTCTTCATTCTATGATCCATTAAGCAGATGCTGCTGAAACCATGTATGTTTTCAGTAGAACCATCCATTTTATTTTTTTTGTAGCCTATATTACTCATATTCATCCTGACTGTTGCACATAGGTGCCAGCATATATATATATTTATATATATATATATATATATATATATATATATGTGTGTGTGTGTGTGTGTGTGTGGATAGCATCAGTACCTTTTTTCTTCCTCTAGACTACTTTAGCTAGATCTTAATCCCTTGAATTTAATCATTTGAGCCTCCTATCTTCTTGAGTCCCTTGGCATTTTTCTCAGCACAAATATATTGTTGGCAGTACATTGTTTTTCTCAACTTGCACTCTTTCATGTTTTTATTTTCTCCTCCACTGCCATCTCCTGTCACCAAAACAGCAAAGATATCTGTGACTGCATATCTGCATATCTCACATTTTCACATTTGTGTTGGCAGATTCTGAACTACAAACTTATTTTGACTTTATTCTCTCCATCATTAGTGTTTATTCCTTAACCCAGCACACACATTTATTTGCTAGCATATTCTTTATAGTATTGGGAACCTTTGCCCTTGTATTTGTCTTCATCTTCAACTCTTTCTTATACTTTACACTTAAAGACAATGCTTTCAATCACTTGATTTCCATCCACCCTGATGTAGTACTTTCTGGACTTACACATTTGCTGTTTCTTCTCATCCTTCCAGTGCCCAGTGAACTAGCTTACATCCCTTCAGTACTTTATATTTTAGACCTTGATGCTGACTCCTACCCCACCACTCCAGACTTCTAATTACTTAAAATAATTATTCTTCTCCTTATTATGTCTCAGAATCTGCTTTTCTTGTTTTTTGCTTTCTTTTCCTTGGTATCCATTTTGCTCTACTTATTATTTTTGTCCTGCTGTTTTCTGACTGCAATAGATGCACCTCTCCCTCAAATTGCCATACCTACTCATAATGTACTGATTCTCCCTTTTTATTTACACAGTGGGTTTTGTTTATCTTCTTTTTCTCCTGGAAGACATCAGCTAATGTTGCTTATTAAGTCAAGCAAGTTCTTCAGCAGCCCTTTATTTCCTGTCCTTCCTGGGTAACCTTAATGCTCTCAGGGAGCATAACTCATACTAGGCCCTCTCTCTACCTACCTTTAATTCACATAATATCCCTCCCTCTTTCTGCAATAATATGCTCTTTCCTGCAATGCTTCTCCAATAATAGAACCACAAGCTTCAAGTTTGTTTATCAAATGTCTAATATATGAACAAAACAACATAAGTAACTTTCATGCGTGGATTTCTCAAAGGGATCTTGCTCTAATCTGAAATGTGACAAAGCTCAGATTTCTATATATTTTTTTGCTTCCGGTACTGTAGCGACTTGTGTAAAAAATTCAACACCATAACCAACTTCACTCCTTGTAGACATGTAAGCCAAGGCACTAGAGTTTTTATTAAAGTCTTGGGAATTTGTTTATATATCTTGCTGACCAGTTTTGCTGTTTTTGACTTATGTAAAAATAACCTGAGACTTCCAATCTGTGAAAATTGCTGCTTGCTACTGTTCTAAAATAATCTTTCATTTCATTTGGGTGCGTTATTCCTTGTGTAGGAATCAAGTCTAACATCGAAATGGCTTATATCTGAACTATCAAATCACAGCTCAACCAAACATTTGAGTATTGCTTGCCATTTCCATTTTCCCAACATTTTTCTAAACTTTAAAAATAATTATTTTCCAAAACCTCTATCACCATATTCCAATAAATGGTAATACTTTATATGTAGGTAAACTTAACATCAACCTTCTTGTTCATGATAAACATGACTTCTTTAGCTGGTGAAAAAAACATGACCTTGCCTAACTTACTCAGGACACTACTAGACTAAATAAACATTTAGACAATGCCTTTCTCTTAGATGAGGTGAATGGAAATAAACTTAAAATACAGTACATAATCCTTTAATCAGCATTCTACTCCTAAGTGTCCACAATCCCATCATGTTCCTCTGGGCTAAGAAATTAAACTTTACAACTCTCAAGTTATTGATGAGGTCAGAAATACATCCACTGACAACATATACACTGATCTGAATTTTGACATATTATACACAGACAACTCCTTTTTCTAGTAGTCTTCATTAAAAGGCCCAGCTTATGAAATTCTTACTAACATTAACCTAAACCTCAGAAATAAGGACAGTCCTGCCTATAGTGTGATCTACTTCAGTTCCCACTATTAAGGAATAAAGCCCGAGTGTATTGACAAAAGGATCCTTCTTATGACTCATAACATCAGTATATCACCCTAGAAAATGAAAAAAAAAGGTCTGCAGGAGACTAGAAACCAGCTTCTGTACAGAAAAGAAATATCTAGTCCTCTTTTAAGTCTTAAATATTTCACAAAAGACATAAAAATGTTATGGAAAAATATGGTCCTTGTAAGAGCTCTCTTTCTAGCATTAGCTTCCTGGCTGAAGAGTCAAAGTGGAAAGATACAACAAAAAAGAGGTGAAGATGGTGGGAGTTAATATAGCTAACACATTTAATGACCAATGGCATATCATGTTATATGCAGAAAGCATTTCATTGGCTTGATGTGACACCTGGCTGAAATTACATGATATCCTGAGGGAGTGCTGCTATAATGTTAGGTATGGAAAACTGTGCATACTAAAATTTCAAGGACAGGAAATATGAGTCTTGGAAAAACAAGTGCTAATACGAGGGATATGTAGTAAATGTGAGGTTACAATACTCCAGCACATCTCTATCTCTATCTCTATCCTTTATCCGATTTTTGCTTAGTGACTTCTGACCAGCAGACCCAGCCTACATATTTTCCCAGCTCTGATGTTCAGTGATCTTGCAGTTAAAATTGAAGTGTCAGGGATTAATTGCAGATTAGAGAAGCACCCCCCTCCCCTCAAAAAAGAAAAAAAAAATCATTCAGTCATATAACAATAAGATTTAAAATTATGTTTTTTGTTTGTTTTTTTTTTTGAGACAGTTGGTAGGTATAGTTTTAGGTGCTGGACTTAACGAAAGGAAGCCTGTAGACTAACACTATTGAATTCAGGGCAGTAATACAGCAACCCAGCATTCATTAAAGCCTATTACAGTACAACAGTGTCTAATGACTCAGAACAGAAAATGTCATTTGGAATTCATGGCAGCCATATACAATCCACATCTTCAGAAATCCAGATTCAAAGTCACAGCAGCACAAATAATAACAAAAAAAATAAAATAAAAATTAATTTTTACATTTTGCTTTGTAAATGTGGCAGTTTTGAAATGTGAATTTCAGAATCTGTATTTATTTAACTATATGTATTTGTTTTCCATGATAGAGCTGCTATCTCCATGATCCTTTTAAACACTCAGCCCTGGAGCAATGTGTGGCTATGGTTGGTAAAAGAGACTGAGAGAAAACTCCAAACATTAATGTTACTGTTGCAATGTTTCAGCAAAATGCATATAATCTACTTAAACTGAATACTCACTGAGAAATATGCATAAGGTTATGAAACTAGAGTACTCAGTGGGGTGGGGGGGGCCTTCACACACTCACTCCCCTAACATATACATCTCAAATCCACTGTCACAAAAATCGTTGCATAAGGACAAATTCAAAACACAATAATATATATCATCTTATATTCTGTTAGAAAGGAATACACATGGAAATAGAATCCAGACCACAGTGTCACGACAAACTGTGATGAGCTTTGTATGTTTAAAATAAAAGTACTAGAAGTTTTGCTGCACATTTGAATGTAGGGAAGGAAAGTGGTAGAATGGGAGCAGCCTTTGCCCTGTCAATACTTGACTCTTTCTTTACTCTCCCCCTCCCTCTCTTTATACATATATATATATATATATATATATATATATATATATATATGTGTATATATATATATATATATATATATATATATATATATATATATATATATATATATATATATATATATATATATATATATATATATATATATATATATATATATATTTATACGGCTCTGCTTCAAATCATCGACTTACCAAATCATCAACATCACTGAAACTGCACATCATCAAACACCTGGAACACTGAAAACTAGCCTCGGGGAAAGAACCACTTGGCCACCATGGTAAACTTTGTCCTTTCCTCACTGTAGTGTCATCTCAGAGTTGCTATATTTAATTAGGGGAGTGTGAGGGGCTTTGCCATCCACATCGGTGGGTTTGATTTTCTTTGTTTTTTTTTTTTTTTTTTTTTTTGTTGGGTAAGTGGTCCTTTTCCCAGGGTTAGTTTTTGATGTTCCAGGTGTTCAATGATGTGCAGTTTTGTCAATGTCATCTCGATGAAGTGGGATTTGATGATGTGGTAAGTCGATGATTTGAAGTATATATATGGGTCCTGGTCTGAACATCGAAAGTACGTTTTGGCAAAACATACATGAGTGAACTCACTTTTGCGAAAGTGCATTTTATCGAAAACTTGTAGGACAGAACGGATAGTATATATGGCAGTATGTCAATGTGTGGCCTTTTATGTGGGCCAAACATCAAAATCCTTCAAAAGTAGAGTGGCATTACATATAAGTGACATTAAATGCCAGCGGTTACGAAGTGCCCTATATAAACACAAAATTGATCATGTCACGGCACACTGTATATTTATAGGGATCAATACAATATGTAGCATTAATATGAGGGAGACTGAAAAACATTTATTGTTGGATAAAAGGAGAGAATGTGGATTTTGAATTTGGGAGCATTATATAAAACTGGTTTAAATGAGTTTCTTTAAAAAGTTAGGTTTTGGGTGAATGAAATATAAAGGTTATTAAGGATAGAGATATATAGGTGTGTATGTGTATTAATTGCATCAATGAAATTATATTTTTCTGTATTTTTTATTTTTATTTATATATTGGTGCTTGTTTAGAATTTGGGAATGTCTTTTTAAGGGGGACATATTTAATGTTGTTATGAAGGCACTGGGTATAATCCACTGATGACACCTAAGAGGTGAAACTGGTTTGGAGTGTGTATTTTTGCTGTCTGTGAACTATTAAAGTTATTTGCTCCTTCTGCTGTATTTGAAGCTTATTTTTGGCTGCTGGTGTTTCGGTGCAGTGCTGGATTTACTTTGTTGTTTTATATATATATATATATATATATATATATATATATATATATATATATATATATATATATATATATAAATCATATTACATAACACATTTATGATATATTTAATACATTTATCATGTAATGATTATAATGCATCCATGGTTAGAAATAACAAAAACAGTTCAAATATCGTTTGCATTGAACATATCCCAAGTTAAAGTCATGGGTTGTTGAAAAGCAGCAGATGTTTAATAATGTCAGAAATTCTAACCTACACAGTCTGGATCAACAACATAGACCACATGTGCTAGATTAAGTCATATCCAGATAAGTCCATGTTCTACAAAAGCCAGATGGTTCTAATTTTGGATACTGCTTGCATGATGGCTCAAATCTATTATGTTTTAAATACTAGCAAGCTGGAAGTGGTACTTTTGAGGCCTTCTTATACAAACATCTCTGATGTGTATTGTTACCATCAAATGGATGTCTTCCATTATCCTTCCTGTGGGTGTAACTAGGTTATCTAAGACTTATCAACCACGAGGTTCGGCACCACCAGAACTTAAGCTAACATGCTAGTACAATGTGGGTGTACAGGGCTTCTGCCATAATGGGCAAGCTTTCTCATCGAGTGTGACACTTAGCATTTTGACTCTTGTGGGTCGCAGAATTACATGACATGACAGGCAGTTTATTGATAAACTCCTTATAAAGTGAATAATTTCTGCAGATTGTTCAAAGGACAAGGATGCCATAGTGTATTTACAGCAGACACAGATCCTTTGTTGACTCTGCTCTTGATTCAAGCAGAACATCACTCTATGTCAAATCACTGCATCAAAGAAGAATCTTGTTAAATTCTTATAAGCTACTTCCATCTGAAAAAAGAAAGTACAGATGTCTTCTTCCATAAAATGACTTATCTTCTTTAGTACACTACTCACATGCCTTAGAGAATGCCATACAGCATTTTGCTTCATAGCTGATTCCAAATAGAAATGTAGGCTGGATTTAAGCATCTGTAAAAACAAACATAGAGACCTCAAAGGGTGCATTGCGCCCAATTTAACAAACCTGACAGTTGTTTAATATCTCCATTTACTAACATAACTTCAACACAATTACACAATGAGGGCTCATTTATATTCAAAAATGATCTCGCTGATTGGACAGACAATCAGGGTGGCCGTTGTAAATCAAGCATATACCAATAAAATAAAGTCTTGCCACTGAAGTATCATTAAGCAGCTGGACTTTCTATTGGAATATGCTGAGGGACAGTGCAAAAAAAATCAGGTGCATTCTCGAAATAAAGAAAGGGAAACATACCTGATTTTCCTTATATTTGTCTTCCTTGTAAAATGCCAACAGGAAACAAAAAAAACAAAAGAGATTCTTTTTTTCTCTGTTGCTTCCCCTGCACTGCACTGATGTGCTGTGTAAGTGTGGGGGCACAAATCCCAATGCACTGTAAGTATGTCAATAAAGAAGGATAAATGCAGAGGATCACTTCAGTGCCCTTATGCAAAGACATTATATAATAAAGGTAAGCAATTTGTTTCTTAAACAATGTCATTTTATAGTAGCAATAATCCACTCCTGAGTGTGGGTATATCAAGATTTACCCATGATTGGCTTTGTTTAATCACTCAAGCTTTACCCTCGTGATCAAACCACACCAACAGTAGGCAAATCCTGACGCACACACACCCATTACTTAAACCATAATAGCAGCACTCTTCTTCTCACCAATCAGTGGAATGACTGGGGCACATCCTGCCCAGTTGATAATATTGCTTTCCCACATATTGACGTCCAGCTGGACCCTACCACAATTACTTAGTTCACAGCAAACATGTTCTCATTCTGCAGGGAGTCTGACTCCTTGTACTCAGAGTTCATCAGCTACTTTTCCCCTCCAAGATGTCCTACTATCTCGCCCTTTATCCCACCCTAAGGTATTCCACTCGATCATGAGTATAGCAGTGTCATGCAGTACAACTCCGGTATACAACCACTTTGAATCTAGCCCTAAAACAATTTTTTTGAATATTACAGGACTGGATGATCCTTTACATATGCTTGCCTCTGTACCTGTGATTAACTTGGAGTACAAATGTTCATTTATCTTTGTTTTTCTTTCATTCATCAAATTGTATTTTTTTTTAGTTAAAACAATAGTTTATAAACCATGTTGCTACTATGCCATGTCCAAAATAAGAAAAAAAAAAACACATTTATTAAGTTTTCCTAACGAAGGCAACATTCTGTTGATCTTATAAGGAGAATGTTACCAACTTTCCCATATAATTTTCAGACATTTTTAGTCAGCAGTTAAATCTGCAATAAAATGTGATAAATACTAGCTAAAGATATGAAGTTCAGAAATGAGTCAGTATTATATACTGACTAATTCAAACATTATGTTTTTGCTAATCTGTTTACACTTGTGTTCAAGAATGCCGTATAATCAAAGACCAGATATTATAAACCACATAGCAAAGATGCAACAAAGATCTGGAATTGTTCAGAGAAAAGGACCCTATTTACACTAATTATAAATAAGATAAGATTGAAATAATCAAATGCAAAATACAAACATACCTCACTCAGTGTTGTGTATGGAAACAATCCAGAATTCATTTACAGGATTGTTCACAGTCTGTAAGAACTTATAGTTTGTATAATACATGCTAGCTGCTTAAACAACATTACAGCTATACTCAAGTCAATGGCCTAAATGCTGCTGTACATTACCAGACATGAATTAACAACCACACATAAGAAGGCGCGCATAAAAGTTTTGAGTTTGAGCATACCTTATTTTCAAAATATCTCCTTGCAAGTGCATGAATTCAAAATAATAAGTGTTCACAGTAAATTATTTGAAATTACTAGTGCATAATTTCATATTCCCTAGCTTTGGAGTATCAAAGTCCTAACTACAAATGGCTAACTTCCTCTTTTTACACATAACTAAATTAAAATGTATTTTTCACAGCTAGGTACTCCTTTAACTGTTAGCTACATTTTAGTGATACATGTCAACATACCAGATATGATAACATCTTTCTCAGCAAATTATGTCATCCTATCCATGGTTTGTTAAGTGCCTTCTCATACAATAAAGCAGACATAAAACTGAATTTGTAAGGTACGTGAGGATATTTCACTTTTTCAGCTTTCCTCTCCCTACTCACTACATGTATTTTCCTTATATACATTTGCACTGCAGTTTTTTTTTCCTTTCTTTCTAGAGAAGCCTGCCTGAATGATCTTGTTACGTCTTAATATGGCTTTCTGGGGCAAAAACTAAAAAGCATGTTGTTATATGTTTATGTATTATGGAGTCTACACATGTGCAAAGTGCTTCAGAATCTGCTGGTATGCGTGTTTTACAATTACTGTAATTCTGATGAATGGCTCAAGTGGTTATGTGTGAATTTTGACCTATCAGAGAAAGATGGCTTACCTTATTACTGTTATAGTTAACATGAAAGACAATACAAGATAATCAAAATTCAATATACTCTACTATTTCTCGCAATCTCCTTATATTTCCTGACTTTCATTTATGTTAATAATCACAATACTGTATATTTTGATTAATCATTGTACATTTTTGTTATTATATGGCAAAGTGCATCTTGTTATTATGTCTGTAATTTGTTCTATATGTATTGCTGGAGCTGTTCTCCCTGGGACTCAGGTGAAAAAGGGTCTTGTATGGCCCAGCTGGACGTTCCCAGTAAACATGCAAGCAAACTAACAAACATACATATATAAAAATAACAATTTTAAGCAGGCACATAGGCATTATAGTTAGCAGTCTAACCCAAAACTTTCTCCATGTGCCAATGCCCCTTGAATGCCTCAGTGAATTCACGTTCTGCCAAACAATCTGATAAATGTTGTCCAAGAGTCCACAACTCACTTCATAAAGAAGTAATTTTTCCAAAACCAATGACCTTTTGGTCCATACAGTTTCTGACTATGCCTTCTTCTCCTCTTTTTTCTCTTCCTGCTCAGACAGACTCTTTCATGTCTTCCCAGTATCAATCCATGCGTTGTTATCACGTCTTGCCTGCTCTTTCTAGTCACTAATGAAAGAGACCCAACGGTTCTAATTTCTTATGATAGCTCTTCCCTTTGTCTATCCCACACATATTTTGTTGGGGTGGGACTCCTGATTTCTCTACTGTTTGTCAACAACTGCTTTGTCAACATTCATAACATCATAAATGGTAGTAAAATGTAAAGAGTAGCAGAGATAAAAACTCAGCCCCAGAAAATAAGTGAGTGTTAAATTGTTTCCTCAGTAAATGGAGGGGTTTAGTATTGATAGTTCTATTTAGTGTTTGAAAGTGTGCAATCTGTATCAAATCAATTAGTAGCAGTGGGTGATGTTTTTAACCCCCTCTGCTCACAGTGGGGACTTTGCATGCTACAATAAGCTACAACATGAGGACTATTTTAATTATACCTAAATAAAATATAGTTTGCACGAATGTAAGAAATTAACATCTAAGCTTAGAGATAAAAAAAGAGTTTAGATAACATTTTGAGAAAAGCAGAATGCAGCGTCAGTAAAGTTAGTACAGAACAAAGTACTTCCTTTGGTAGCTAGGTGAGTGGATCTCAGGGTACTATTTTGGATGTAACAATTTTACCACCCCTTCGGACTTGCAGACCTTATAACAAGAGTCTTGTCTTTTGGTGTTTCCCGGTTAGGGGTCACCACAGCGGAACTCCGGTCTGCTTCCATACCTCTCAACTGTCCCTGATTTTCAGGGACATCCCTGATTTTGACTCAAATTTTAGCTCTGTCCCTCTTAATCCCTCCTAAAACTAGTGACTTTTGGAGGAAAGGTGGTGAATTACACTTAATGAATAATGACAATAATTAAGAGTTATAGACTTCTTTTACTTCAGAAAATGTGTATTAATTCATATGCTTTGATTCTGTCAATGTTTCAAGTTAATAGCACTAATATTTTAAAAGTGTCTCTGATTGTCCCTGATTTTTTCTTGACTTGTCCCTGATTTTGTTGAAATTTGCCCCCGATTGGTTGAGAGGTCTGCGCGCACAACCTTCAATGAAGGAATGCCCATTCACACACGTCACCACACAGAAGATGCTCTAAATGAGAATCAAATGGGCAACATCTAACTGTAAGGTGACAATGCAACCGCAGCACCACCACCGTGCAAGAAGTTAATACTGTGCCTTTGCTTTTAAGGATTTGGTTGACGGACCTTGAGTGTAATATTGCTAAAGAGATGGTAGAAATTTAGCCCTCTGGCTAGTACAGGGGCAATTATAATGGATCGCATAAGCCATCATTGCAGATTCCATGGCAAAGGTAGAAGCCACTGGACCTAGCATGTGATCATGTCTTGGAGCTAAATGCTCTTGATGTAACCAAATAGAGCATGTAACAGTGGAATGGAATGGAACATAAATCACATGAGGCATCAAGGGAAGATGGTACCATGCTGGTAATGGGTTGCCTGAAGACAAGGACATTTCTAAGCTACCATGAGACCCTGTATCCTATCCTGGTGGAGAAGGCTACTGTCAAATGTAATTGGATGTTCATCTCTCTGTGGTATCGTAGGTAATTCTAAATTTCTCAATGGAATATGTACATCTTTCTTTGCATTTGTATTATTGTGTAAACAAGCAAACAGCATTCTTTCAACTGTCTGGCTCATTCCCTGGAAGCCATATCTTTTCTATAACAATAGCAATGACTTGTACTTTCTCTAGGCATAGATGATGAAATTTCATTCAGTTTCTAAGTCTTTGCAATAAACAGTCTTTTACCTTTCAGTAACTGCATTTCTCTTACTTCAAACTCCAATCAGCACTATTTTCATTTTTATGCACGCATGTTTTGCTATAACACTGTATCATCTTCTGCTTTTTTTTAAGAACAGTACCCTGATTACGGCATGGTTTGCAACATGTTTAAGTAATTTCCAGTTACCTTATTTATTTTTTTTATTTTATTTATTTATCATTTGTTGACCAGGAAAGTCCGACTAGGTTCCACAGATCCTGTTTTCAGCGGAGGCCCTGGGAGAAATGCTCCAGAAGCATGTCTTTAGAGTGTGGGAGGAAACCAGAGTACCCAGAGGAAATCCATGCGAATGCAGGGAGAACATGCAAACTCCACACAGAAGGCACCCCAGCCGAGAATCGAACCAGAGAACCTCTTGCTGTGAGGCGACAGCATTAACCGCTGCACTACTGTGCCACCCAATAATTATCATATTGCTGACCTTGATCTGTGACCACAGGAACTACAAAATGTTATTATAGCATCCTCTATTTCTCTATTTTTTAATGCACATGCATGTGGCAAAGTATCAGTTTTAGTGATCATATCTACATTCTATGTTTTTTTTAACATTTTGGGTAATTAAATATTTCTTTTGAGACCTGTGAACTGCAGTTTTATTTTCACTATTAATCCTCTGCTTGTGTATGCTATCACCTTTTGTCTCCTGCTTGTATCTCGGCCAGTGTTGCTCCTAGAACAGCAGAACATACGTTTACCTCCACAAGAGTATCACATTTTGCAATTAAGTATGGCGGTCCTTTCTTTTTGTTTACCTGTCTGTGGCTTCATATTTGCATGCCCATTTATTGTCTTTCCAGCAGCTGGTTGTGGTAATTCATTCAAAGTTGCTACTTTGTTCAAGTCTTTGAGAAAATGAAACAAGAGAACTAATGATCAGTTTTATCAGATTCCTGGGTCTATATTAGAAGAATGAATGAATACGGAAACAGTGACACATATTCATCGAATCGCATTTAAGCAATTTGATGAATATGTCATAGGGCAAGGAGATAGTTGGCCAACTTCACGGAGTTGCCCTTTTCTTCCTTATAGTGTGATCTCTGAGTTGGTATATTTAGTTAGGGGGTTGCCCCCCACCTGTTTATGATGTTAAATCATTTTTTTTTTAGCAAACGTCCGCGTAAGTTTTTTCCCTAGGGAAAAATTCACTTACATGGCCATTCGCTATTTTTAGGTTTCGTGCATTATGTGTCGACTTTTATGTAGTCGTACATATGCACTTTCAGTCTGATAATATAGACCCCATATTCCCATGTATATTTATTTAGTCTCTGGTAGCCTGCCTAGCACTTTTCTCAAATGTTTCACCATGTTCTAAGTCTACTGAGCCAAAAACAATGACATTGCCACTGAAGTTCATCCTGTTGATGCAGTGTAATGCTGCATAACATGTCAAAATACTTCTTCTGCATTATAGGTTGATAGGTTCATAAGTAACTACTAAGCTAGCTGCCTTTGACAGCCATTTTAATCCCAGCCAATTTCCCTTTTTTGTGTTTGAACTAACCTATTCCTTTTGGTTATAGATTGCTCTTACCCAGCCCATTCCATTGTCAATAATTATTTATTACCCCTAATAAGAATAACTGAGACCATACCATATATAATCTGAGGGGCCCAATGCAAGGGATAAAGCATTTAGGAGCTAACTTAGTCTATTAGAAGTACAGGGGGAAGTCCTTTGGTACGTTTTCTGTTTCTCATGCGTACATCCATGTTGTGCTTACATATGGACTGGGGTGAACTTTGTATTATGTGGATGGCTTGTCTGTACCAGACCAGCAGAATCTGCTGTGAGATTTACCTGTCCCTCCAAACCTTTCTGTAAATGTTGAAAAAGAAGTTTAGATCCCTAGACCAAGTATTTCTGATGCCATTGTACTTGCTAATGTGCAGTAAATCCATCAGTACTGGGTCAGACTATGCCTTGTATGCCAGACACATGTCACCTCTTACTAATCTGTACAATACCAAGTATAATGACAGGGCTTTGAGTCTGTCCACATAAGGCATGTTGTTTAGGCCTTATATCCTTTTAGCATTATTCTCCCCAATTATCAGTCTTTTATATTTTCTCAAACTTATGCATGTTGAAAATCTATCCTTCTATTTTGTGGGTGCATGACAGTATCCAGATTTCCAGTTAACTTTGTAGAAAACAACTGCTCTACTAAATTCTAAAATAAAATCATACCCTGTAGGTATTAGATAACTTCCTATCTGTATTGCTTGGTGCTCTGTTATCATTAACTGCATATTCTAATTCGATTTAGATTTTGATTTTGTAGCCTCCATGTGAATACAGCTGATGGCACTGAATAATCATCATTATCTACAGCCCCCCTTATGGAAATCAGGACATCCAGACAACAGATGGATGGATTGTGTGAGACTTCATCACCTCTATCAGTTTAGTGAAACCTTCTTCATGGGTCATGCTTGACTGTTGCAGGTCTTCTCTCAAACAATCCATCCATCTCTTGTCTGGATGTCGTCATGTACTCTGCCTTCCTTCTGTCTCTCCCAAATCCTCTTGACTGAATCATCTGTTCTTTTTGACCTTCTATGCAATTGGAGCTAATTTGACTTGTAATATGATATTCTCATTTCTTCATCTATCCCACAGTGTGCATCCTGCCACGCATCTCAGGAACTTCATCTCAATCACCTCAAGCTTCCTCAACTACTCTGTTTTCACAACCGAGGTTTTTATAACATACAGAAATACTGGCCACACCTCTGTTTTGTACACCGTGCTTTTCAGCTTCTTTGGCATTCTTTGTCACACTTTACCCCCTGAAACTTTATGCCACCTGAATGAAGCCCCCTTGATTCTAGCTTTGACCTCCTCATTCAGATTGCCTTTTTCCTTAACAACCCCCAGAAAATACTTGAAGCTGTTAACCTCATTTTCAGCTTCTTCTGGTGTACCCTATTTGACAACTGTCTTGCCTCTGCTCAGTTTTATCTGATGTACCTTCAGTTTTGCATTCCATTCATCCATTAGTTGCTGAAGTTCCTATTCAAAGTCTGCTTGTAGTGCCACATAATCTCCATATAGCTACTGATCTGTCCTCTCTGACCTGCTAGGTAATGTAGACCAACATCAGCATGAAAAGCAGTCGGCTTAGAGCCAAAACCTGATATACCTACACACTCTCTCTGGGAAAACCCTCTTTGAGTTTGAACACTGTTTGTACATGTGTTATCGGGTCCTTTCATATGGTTTGCACTAATTCTAACAATGTTTCTGGAGCTTCAAACCATCACATGACTGCCCAAAAAGCAGTAGTTAAGGGCCAGTTTGTTAGAGCTGCACTCATGGTGTCTATATTTGACAGCTTTCTGAATGAGTGCGACCATCTTAAGAATATGTTTTTGAAAAGGGAATATCCTGCTTCTTTGATAAATGAAGTAATGATAGAAGCAGTGAACAAGCGGAAAAGAGGATATTTTTAATCCCTACTTCATCAACCCAACAGGGAAGTGAAAGGTTAAGCCCTAACTTTATAGTGAACATTACTGAAAATAATATACAACTTAATTCTGATAAAAATCATTTAAATACAGAGAACCAGAATGACCATAATTTTGGCAGAGCATTTATTACAACCTTCAGCAAAAGTAGAAAAAAGGTGGCAGACATCCTATTTAAGAATTGGGTGGTTTTAGCTAACAATAAAGACACAAGATCAACAGTAGGTCAAACTCCTACTCTTGTGTATAAGAAAGGCAGATGCTTAAAAAAATCTTAGAATATACATATACTCATTCATTTAAAGAGAGCATGAAAAGTGTGTGTCTTGCCATTTTTGTACTTATATTCAAGAAGGGTGTTGTTGCAATATTAATAATATCACTGTTAAATTAAACTGGAAATGTTCCTGCAATTCGCAAAAAGTAGTGTATTGCACCTTATGTGAAAAATGTCTGTGTTTTTATATAGGAAAGACAGAGAGAAAATTAAGAAACCGAATTTATGAACATCTAAGGGACATTAAAAATCGGAAAAAAACAAATGCTTTAGCTAGGCACTGTATGGAATATCACGACCATACCTTTAAATTTGTTGTAATAGAAGTTATTGTACCAGACATGAGAGGTGAACCCTGGTCACTTTTTTATTTGGAAAGACAGGAAGCATTGTGGCAATTGAAAACTAATGTCCTGCAATGGCTTGGGTTGAATGATTCTTTTTCCCTTTCAGTTTCATGTTTCCTCAGACTAAAAGTTACAGAAAGATGAGTGCGTGAACTAATAACAATATATATATATATATATATATATATATATATATATATATATATATATATATATATATATATATATATATATATATATATATATTCACATATTTTTAATATAGATTTTATGTTTTGTATTTTTAGGTAGTTTTTTAGTATTTATTTAGTTACCTAATTAATATTAATTTTTTAAAATTTTTGTATGACTGGCAAGTCATGAACTGTAGGGGTGTATCTTTATATTTGGTGCCTTATTTAAATCAATAAGAATGGGATAGGGTTTACTCTGAAGACGTCTCTGACCTTACAGGGACAAAAGTTTAGCTTTCTGTGGTCTTTTAAATTTCCTTGTGCTCTTAAGATGAAACCTGTGGAATATCTAATAAATTTATTTGCTGGAATCTCAGCTGGTTGTGCATATATCGTGATTTCTCCTGCTTTGTGATGCCTTACTTTTCTTAGCCTTTGTGTTAATCAAGCAATATTACTTCTTAGCCTGACCTTTCTTTTTCTTAACCCCATGTTTCTTTTAATAACTTCCAGGACTTTTGCACTCCACCACCACTTACTTTTGTTATATATTTTATTTTCTTACCTGGCTTCACCTCATATCTGTTTATAGTCTTTGCACATGCTGTTTTGAGATGCTGTCATTCTTCTTCAGCTCTGCCTATCTCCTCTCCTTCCTAGGGTTCTAGAGCGCCAAGTATTTCCTTGAACTCTTTTTGTTTTGCTCAAGTCAACTTCCAGTTATTGAGCCTAGCTTCTGTTGACCTTGGAGCCTTCTCCAACCACTGCTTTGAGCCGACTGTGTTCAACAGGGGGTTTGTGCTGTGGATTAACTGTTTTGCTAGGGATGAGCTTGCAATATCTGGTCATTATACTGCAATGTCCTTTCCTTAATAGTAGGAAGTCTACCTGAGTTGAATGTCTTTCTTGCTAAACAATGTGCTGGCCACTATCAACCCATTTGCCAGAGAGAAGTCAGGAATAGTAGATTCTTCCTTATTCATGTTGCCCCGTCTATGTGAACCTACTCGTGTTATCCTGCTTTATCAAATAGGTCCTGCAACTGCTATCTGAATGCACTCTTTTCCTCACTATCACAACCCTGCTGCAGAGCATATGCTGAGATTATCAATACTGTCCTATCTTTATTCTAGAGTCTGATTGTCATGAGTCTATCACTACATTTCCCTTACCGTTTCTAACCTTACCTCCCCCTGTGTAGTAGACTCTGGATCCCAAGCCTAGTGGCTTTGCTGTCCAACCGTTCCTCCTTATCTCCTGGATGTACAAGTGATCCCACACTATGTTCTTCCATTAAGTACCTATATTTTGTATCTGAAGCATTGACTGACATTGTTGTCTTAGCTCTTCCAAGCCTTATCTATAATCCCAAGTGAGCTAGGTATAACAACCAATCACCATACATTTTAATTATATTCTATCATCTAAGAACTTGCAAAACCAGGTGTTTCTCACCAGAGAGGATACTGTCAACTCCTTCTCCTCTGCTTTTATTGAAAAAGTGATCTTATTTGATGATAATGCAAAAACCAAAGATCAGACCCCAACATAATTGTCTTGCATTACTGGAAAGTGAAAAGAGTTTGCGAGGATATGAACCACATCCATCCAAAATATAATCACCCTGCTGAATCCAGGAACAACAGGGAATCCACTCTTGATCTATATTCTATCTGGCAAAGGGTAAAAAGGTCACACAGACAAACCTCTCTGTAAAAAGTACAAGAAAGAGCTAGCCAAGCCAGATTATCCATTATCTAATACCTTAAACCTCCTGTAGTGGATGTCAAGTGGATATATGCAAATGACTCCTTAAGGGCATACTAGTGTTGCAGCTACATGGCTTCTGAATTCTCATGACATTACCTTTCCCTAATTTAGATTCTCATGGTAAACATGAATGAGGCATGGTAAGATTAATGCTTAGAGTCATGGAAAGTACAGAGAATCTGGTTCCTTCCCAAGTTCCATTTCATATCAATATAGAGAATATTCAGATTCAGAAATTTTAGGCAGTAGTCCAAGACTGTTTTGTAAAGCCTTGATCAGGGTCCTGCTTTATGTGCTTTGTCTCATTCCCTTCATTCACATTGTCCTGTTAGAGGCAGGAAGATAAAGGTTGCTACTGGTCGCACCTTGCTAACAAAGTTGTTCTTTAGTTTTCTCATTTTGTCTGCCTAATTTGGCACTATACCTGTGTATGAAATGATCTGTTCCTGCAGTGACAAGGATGAGGTGTACATCCCTCCTTTCTCAACCTTTATCTGTACAACAGTTATTTTGATATCAGTCATAGCAGTGTGCCTGAACTGCATTTCATGATATGTTCTCTCCATGCTATCTTTCATAAGAGTAGGGTGGGCATAGCTACTAAACCATCCTTTCTGCCTATAAGAGCAAGCTGCTTAACTTTCCATTCAGTGATTCAGTTATTTTATAAAAGGGGGTAGGATGTTATATGTGAAGGCTCCAAGAATGTGCATATGGGTATCTATTCTAAAGATTCAGGATATAAGGAATTCTGAATGACTGTGAATTGTTTGTCTAGACGTGGTTCTAAGCTCCTTTGACTAATCATTGTGAAATAGCTTGACAAATCCATTTGATTTTGATATAGTACTCTCCGCGCGTCTAATTTGGGCAGTGCTAACATCCAGCTTAATTAAGATTATTAGTAGCTTATTTAATAATTTTGGAGTCATTGTGTGATTTATCTTCTGTCATTTTTTATTCAATTGCTAATATATTTAAGCTGTAACAATAGGATGCAGACTTCCCTAACAGTGCATAATAGGAAGAAAATGTATAAACAAAATCTTATCAGACAATGCCTTACAGACCAGGCGCAGGCTGGATAAGTAAACTGAAAGAAAGCAAACATAGCATTTCCCTTAAACCTTTCTATAAAGTTTAGTTTTTCAGCACTATGCTTTTTCAAGTAAGGAGATGCACTATTGCAAGTTATTTAAGGTAGTTTGTTTGAAGACAACACAACACATCCACTACCATATTGTTATGCATAAAGTGGTATAGTTATCTCCCTAGTGAGACCAGACATGTACTTTATAACTAGATTGGCTACAGTAATGTATTTTTTCTGACTTTGAATTTACAGGGAGACCAAAGCTTACATTTCTGTCTACCATTTTCATAATTTTCTACGGTCTGACAATTTATTTTAAATTCATAATTTAGTTTCTTTTTGACAAGTTCTGTGAGTTTTACTCACATGAAAGGTGAAATCATTACTACTATATAAGGTATAATTATTTGTAGACAATCATGGAGAACTTTAGAAGCTTCCGTTTAACCAATTCTGCTTCAAATACCAAGACGGGACGTCAACTAGTATAAATTCTACACCAGTGAGTCTGTGTATCCTTTCATCAAACATTGCCAGATGGACTGTCAATCTGGATTTAGAAGTCATTTGCAACAGCAGTTCCTCATCCTATACTTACTACTGAGCCATCCACAATGTAGTTGCCCAGCATGCCTTTCCCCAGATATGTTATGACCAAATAGAAAAAAATGTACGTTATGTTATAGTAAAGATGAGGTATGACTTGATTCCTGTCTTTATTGTCTAATTTCTTTCTAGTCATTCCTCTTCTTTTGCATTTGCATATTTCTATTTGGATCTAGCTGTTTAACATTGTTAGGTGTATCAACGAAAACCAAAAACTGAAGGTACCAATGTAGATCAAGTCATATATCCAATACGACAACAAATATAGTAGTCCAGTGTAGTAAAATCACACAAGTAAAGTTTAATGGTAAGCGCTTTCACAATACAACTAGGGATTGCTTCATCAGACAACTGAATAAAAACACTAATAAGATTTTAAATGATTCCAAATAAAATTACACCAAACAAAAAGCATTGTTCACAGAAAGGTCCCACCCCCCATTTAACAAATCAATTAATCTATGCTCATAGAACGTGCCCAGCCAAATAATAGAAAATAAAAAAAAAAATGTAAAATATGTATGTAACATATTACGTATGTAAAAACACAAAATATACATTGTGTCAAGGAAACATAGTGCAATGTGAACGTATTAATAAGGGGGTGGGTTTTGAGTATCGGTTTCAAGGGCATGGAATCATTAAGACCCAGTCCCCTATGAGCTCCCAATCTCAATATCCATTCTATCTCAGTACATTCCATCCTATTAACAAAGTCCCCTTGTCTAACATCTAACCTTTGTATGTGTAAGACTTGAAAAACAAAGGTATGCTCATCCCCCTTGGCCATAGTATGTTTGGCCAGGGCACTATAATCCAGTCTTTTTCTGGTACAGTATATATGATCGTGTAAACGTTCCCTAAGCCTCCTGTTGGTCTTGCCTACATAATAACTAAAGAAGACTATGCAATGGGCCAAATATACCACATTGGAGGTGTTACAGTCCACTCGTACCCTCAATTCCCAAAGATATCCTGTCTCTGGGTGCCTAAAAAATCTGGATTGATCTATAAAAAGACACTGAGCACAAGACCCACACTTGCGTGTTCCAAATGGATTAATCTGCAAGGTGGCCTGGTCTCCAGGATAACAGAGTTGTTGTTTGAGGCTTCTCATGTTTTTGAAAGCAAACTTGGGTCTATTTCCCACTAACTTCCTTGTCTTATCATCCACTAATAAAATATGCCAGTTCTTCTCTATTAGGTTTTTATACCATGCAAAATTGGCAGCATAGGGTATAACCATGGGCACCAAACCCGCCCCAGCACAATCACTAGCTATATGATCAACAGCCAATGGTGGTGGGGAAAAATAAGGTTTGGATCTACATTTCCTCTCCTGTTGAACCTTATAGCACGCTCTTTCTATATCTCATTCATCGTATCCTCTCTTCTGGAAACTTTCTTTTAAGCTTTTCAGCTCCGTAGTATAATCCATCTCCTCAGAGCATAAACAGGATGACCTCATTGCCTGTCCCTCGATAATATTTGCAAAGACATGAGGTGCGTGCATACTCTTGTGATGCAAATAAGCCGGACAATAACAAGGCTTCCTGTGTAACTTTACACTCCATTGATTATTGCACTTAAACACATTTCTATAGACAAACTATCTATCTTTTCCAGATCTACTTTTTCATATGTATTTACATCATTTAACATTTCACGCATCATGAGTAAATAATACTCTGAATTCAAAATCACCACAGGCCCTCCCTTATCGGCAGGACCAATGACTATCTGCTGGTTAGATTGTAAATCTTTCATAGCTTGCCTTTCCAGTGCTGTTAAATTGTTAGTAACAATGTTACTTCTTTTCATTAAATCTTTGTTTACATAAACAGATACACATTCAGAGAACTGCTGTTTCAAAGCTACATTACGTACATATAGACGTATAGCTATTAATAAGTCACTAACATTAATGTCCATGGAAGGAATAAAATTCAAACCTTTATTTAAAAGCATAACTTCAGCTTCGCTAAGGGTATAATCTGAGATGTTCCATACTAGTCCCCTTGAGTATACCCCCACATCTTCTTTAAGGTGAAATGTTAAATGATGTAAATACATATGAAAAAGTAGATTTGGAAAAGATAGATAGTATGTCGAGAGAAATTTTTAACACCTTACTGGAAAGTAAGAATATGGGGTTGATAGACAATACTTTATTTCAACATTTATGGGTGGAAAAACCCTTGATTTCCCCATTTACATGGCCTACACAAAATACATAAAGACCATCAGAAACCTAAATTTAGACCAATTGTAGTGGTGCTGGGTGGCTAACTGAGACAATTTCCATTTATTTGGAACATGAATTGAGGAGAGCTCTGCTTGACTTTCCACATGTATTAAAGGACATTGAGCATTTTCTTAGGGACTTATACAAAGTTATTCAAGAATTGAAACCTGTTGAGTTAAAAATGTAAGCAACACTTGATGTGGTCTCCCTTTTTACTAGCATACCTAATGACCAGGGGATAGCTAAGGTTAAATCCCTTTTGATGAAACAAGGAAGGTTTACAATGTAGAGGATAGATTTTTTTATGCTTACTTCTTGAGTTGGGTTTAGAACATAATCTTTTCTTGTTTGAGGATAGGTTCATAGGTTCATAGGTTCATACTAGGCTATCTGCCCGAGGGCATTTACAAGCCTAGCCCATAGTTTTGTGGCTTACGCCACCCCTTTAGTATGGGGAACTATACCCATTATTTTGCTGTGCCTCTGTCGAGCAGTGACACTGAGGTAATCCCTGGGGTATATCTGCGATCTCCCATCCACTGGTCAAGATTTCTCTTGAACAAGGCCAGCGAGGTGCTCTGCCTCACATATACCGGGATTTTATTCCACAGCATAGGGAGTCTTTGGGTGATGAATCTATCCCTCCAGCACGTCCTATTAATAGCCGTGGCGAGGTTTAAGTTTTGTGGCTCTGACGGATCTAGATTTTTGAGGTGAAGCATATTCATCAAATCTGGGTTTGACATGGCCTTGTATGTTAGGCAAAGGTCACCTCTGAGTAGCTGTGTACTGAATAGAGCTGGAGTTCTTTCAGTGCATAGGACAGATGTTTGAGACCCTTTATCCTTTTGGTGAGGAACTTTGTGGCCTCTCCAGCTGCTGCAAGTGTCGGGTCAGATACATTCATGGGGCATTGTACTCAATCATTGGTCTGATGAGTGATGAGTATAGGGAGACTATGACCTCCCTTGATCTAGATGAGAATCCCTTCATGATAAGGTGGGCAATGTAGAAGGTCTTCCTAACTACTTTAGCTACATGGGTGTCGAATGACAGACTACTATCAACCTGGGTCCCCAGGTCCCTGATAACTTCTTCTGTGCTCAGTGGATTGCCACCTATTTGGTAGCTAGGGGTAACCTTGTTTTCCCGAAGGGTATGACTATGCATTTTTTGCATTTAACTTTAGGCCATGGCTCTGGCACCAGTTATCCGTTTCTGTGAGACCCTTCTGAAGGATATCTGTGTCAGATGTTTGCAGTCATCTGCAAACTTTGTCAGCCATAACCCTCCTGTGTTTGCTTGTACTTCGGAAAGTAGATGCCAAACAAGAGTGGGCCCAGGACTGAGCCCTGTGGTACACCACTTGTGACAGGCTTTGAGTCTGACATGGCGCCAGCAACTCTGACCCTGTGGGTTCTGTCACTCAGCCAGTTTGCAACCCATGTTGTGATGTATGGGTTAACATTTAAGCTGATGAGTTTTTCAATGATACCCGAAAGGGGGTTGTATATCAGGCCTTCGCCAGATCGAGGGTGGCTGTATGGACTGCCTTTCCTCATCAATGGCTTTGGTGACTGTTTCAAAAAGTCAACCAAGTTTAGAAGGCATGATCTGCCTTTGACAAAGCCAAACTGGGATGGATCCAAAGTCTGCAAATTCCCTATGTCTTTATTTATGAGGTCCATTATGATCCTCTCCATGGCTTTCCTGATAAGGCTTTTGAACCTAATGGGGCCGTAATATCCAGGGTCAGTGGAGGCACTTTGTGAAGTGGGACCACAGTTGCAGTGCGCCCCCTGCCCTGTGATCCAGAGGTAAGACTATGATTAAACAGCTGTCCTAGCTGTGGGTTTAACACAGCCGGGACACCATCAGGTCCCATGGATGCTGTGTTTTTGCTTTGGAGAGAGCAGTTCTCACTTGGGCGTTGGAGATGTTTGGGGGCTGCAATCGCTTGGTATAGATATCTCTCCTTTGGGGGTGGGGGAGTTTGCACTGAACCTGTCAGCCAGTATGTTGGCAATGTCTGTAGGATCAGTAATCTTCACATCATTTTGAACTAGTTCTGAGCATATCTGGGAGTTTCCTCCCAGGTTTCTAACATAGCTAAAGAAGGCCTTATGATTGTCTTTTGAGTCTTTAGCTATTTTTCTCTCAAAATTTGCTTTGGATGATTTTATGAGAGCTCTTAGTTTTTACTTATAGTGATCAAAGGTGTCTTACCTTTTAAGGATTTTGCTCTATCTTGTAGTAGCTTCCTCCTTTTGTTGTAGAGTTTGTTTATGGCTGGGGTCCACCAGACTGGACGCTTGCCTTTGGTACAAAGAGTCTTTGTTTTGCTTGGGATTGCCTTATCCATGCAGTCCTGCAGGTGCTGGTAGAAGGCATTTGTAAGTGATTCAGCGGCTTGAGTACTGTTTTCCTCACGCTTGGGGGGGCCTTAGGAGACCACACTAGTCTTTAGAAGTGTGAAGTCGGCAGTTCTTTACTGTGGTCTTTTTATTTCAGGTGGGGTGGGATGAGGACCTCCAGCGAGATTAGTTTGTGATCTGATCTCACCAGTGAGGGGTATACTTCGGTGTTGAACATTGTGCTCCCATGTTCGTGATGATGAGATCAAGTATGTTTTCTCCTCTTGGGATGGTGACTAGTTGTTCCATGGCATTTGAGTTTATGAATTCCAGGAACTTTTGGGCTAGGGTGTTTGGGCTTGAGTAGTGTTCCCAGTCTATATTAGGGTAATTGAAGTCACCTAGTATGATGGTGTTTGGTGATACATTTATCCCTCTAGTGTTTTCAGGAAGGCCATGTGAGGTTCCTGAGTTTGTGAGGGTGGCCTGTAACATGCTACAATTTGCAGAGCAGTCTTGCCTATGGTTAATTGCACCTGGATGGTCTCCGATGCATCGTCGTTGCCACCAGTCTTGAGGTGTGGGTGTCCTTGATGAATATGGATAACCCTCCTTTCTTGGTATTGTCCGGATTTTGGGGCCGGAACGCATGATAAGAGGTAAAACCTGATAGTGCTGGGGTGCTCTCAGGAGCCATGAACCAGGTTTCTGTCACTGCACAGACATCGATGTTCTCCATACTGAGAAGGGCCTCGAAAAGGCATTTTGAGATTTAGACTTCTGGCATTGAGCAGCATTACCCTTAGTTTTTTCCTTTTTGTGTTCTAGGGTGGTAGGTTTAGAATTTGAGCCTTGCCTAAAAAGGCACTATGGGGTGGCAAGAGCCTTTGCCAATATCCGGAATCCCAGGGTGACAGGTGCAAGCCGTCCCCTTGAAGCGTGGCTTGTCCAGCATGTCATCCCAGGCAGACAGACATTGGATCCCCTTTGAATGACACCAGAGTTTAAGCCAATTGTTAAAGCTGATCATCTTATCTCTGTATTGTGGCATCATTCTTGGTGAAGGTAGGATACTGCTCAAGGTCAGGGTCATACTTGCCTGGGCTACATAATCAGAGAGCTCCTCAATGTCTCTTTTCATGTAGTCCAAGGAGGTACGTCCTCAGGTCATTTACACCAGCGTGGACAATGACTGAGTTGTACCTGCTGTTGAGAGACCTGAGTGCTTGCGTTATGTGGCGGATTCTAAGGCAGCTTACTGTGACCTTCTCCTTACTCAGTCTGGTGAGCGGACGCCAGTGTGTCTGACTATGGAGTCACCAATGACTAGTGTGTCTGGCATTGTGTTTGGCCTTAAGGGCTGTGACTGTTTGACACTCTGACTGTGAGGTCTATGTGTTGCAGGTGTTGCGTTCTGAGGTGGTGGTTGTTTGGGTGTCTGCTTTGGTGGCCTCTGCTGTTTTGGTAGATTTTTGATCAGAGCCGAGTATGTCTTTGTGTGTTTATGTGTATGATTTGAGGTTGTGATGGTACTATGTGAGACTGGGTCTATAGTGTGTGTGGTAACCTTCTCCTCCTGACTGGTCTTGCCAGTCCTATGTTGAGAGAGCTCAGCCTCCAGTTTGGCCGTATAGTTGGATCTCTGCATGTATTTGTGTTTTGTGGGAGGAGGAGAGGGTTTGTGTACATGAGGCAATTGTAACATTGCCTCAATATTGTTCACCAGCTGAGCAGGAGAGGACACTAGCAACTGATCCTCGACATGCTAGAAGGACTAGACAAAAACTTTAAAAGAGATTCGGTGACCGAGAAATGGGGGTTTGCCTTTTGGGGTGCTATCTATAAGAGTGCTGTATCAAGGTAATAAGTACTGTAGGAGCAAGTGCTAGGTTTAACAGATAGAGAAAAGTCTACTTGGAGTCAAGTAGAGATGATCTTTTTAGGTATTAGAGAAAGTGCTAGTAACAGGGATGCTTAAAGGTAAGATTGAAAAGAATGCACTCTGCAGTGTGCACTAGAGAAGTTAGATATGAAAGTAGGTAACTTGAGGTTTAAAAAGTTAAGGTTTAGTGGAGAGTTACTATTTTTAAAACAGCAAGATGGACTGAAAGGGGTGGTTACTTTTGTATTTTGGTACTATGAAATACTGTAGGATGGCCAATAAATTTAAATAATTGAAGGGGTGGGATTTCAAAAGTGATGGTTTTGTGATTACTCACATAAGCCAGTGAAAGTAGAGAGAAATGAGATATATGGTCAGATTAACATAAGAGGCGGGCAACTAGAAAGACAGTGGTATTTAACACAATACCTGCTTTTGGTAGAAAGCGGGGGTAGCCATGGGCACCAGCTGCGCCAACACTTACACTAAGCTGGTAATGGTGGAGTGGGAACAAGAACATCTGGTAGATAATCCACACATCGTATTTTACAGATGGTTTGTGGATGATCTCTTTATTGGTTGGCAAGGTGACGAGCAAAGTTTGAACATGTTCTATAACTATATTAACAACACAGAAAGCTTTCTGAAGTTTACTATCAACTATTCTATTAGTAGTATTGATTACCTAGATGTGACTGTGTTTAAGTGCAATAATCAATGGAGTACAAAGTTACACAGGAAGCCTTGTTATTGTCTGGCTTATTTGCATCGCAAGAGTATGCACTCACCTCATGTCTTTGCAAATATTATCGAGGGACAGGCAATGAGGTTGTCCCATTTATGCTGTGAGCAGATGGATTATACTACGGAGCTGAATAGCTTAAAAGAAAGTTTCCAGAAGAGAGGATACAATGAACGAGATATAGAAAGAGCGTGCTTTAAGGTTCAACAGGAGAGGAAATGTAGAGCCAAACCTTATTTTTCCCCTCCACCATTGGCTGTTGATCATATAGCTAGTGATTGTGCTAGGGCGGGTTTGGTGCCCATGGTTATACCCTATGCTGCCAATTTTGCATGGTATAAAAACATAATAGAGAAGAACTGGCATATTTTATTAGTGGATGATAAGACAAGGGAGTTAGTGGGAAATAGACCCAAGTTTGCTTTCAAAAACATGAGAAGCCTCAAACAACAACTCTTTTATCCTAGAGACTAAGCCACCTTAGAGATTGATCTGTTTGGAACATGCAAGTGTGGGTTTTGTGCTCAGTGTATTTTTATAGATCAATCCAGATTTTTTAGGCACCCAGAGACAGGATATCTTTGGGAATTGAGGGTATGAGCGGACTGTAACACCTCCAATGTGGTATATTTGGCCTGTTGCGTGGTCTGCTTTAGTTATTATGTAGGCAAGACCAACAGGAGGCTTAGGGAACGTGTACGCGATCATGTATACTGCACCAGAAAAAGACTGGATTATAGTGCCCTGGCCAAACATACTATGGCCAAGGGGGATGAGCATACCTTTGTTTTTCAAGTCTTATACATACAAAGTTTAGATGTTAGACAAGGGGACTTTGTTAATAGGATGGAATGTACTGAGATAGAATGGATATTGAGATTGGGAGCTCATAGGGGACTGGGTCTTAATGATTCCGTGCCCTTACCGATACTCAAAACCTGCCCCCTTAGATAATACACTTACCCTTGAGTGCACTTTTTAATACGTTCACATTGTGCTATGTTTCATTGACACAATGTATATTTTGTGTTTTTACATATGTAATTTGTTACATACATATTTATATTTTTTATTTTTTTATTTTCTAGATCACGTTCTATGAGCATAGATTAATTGATTTGTTAAACGGGGGGAGGGTCCTTTCTGTGAACAACGCTTTTTGATTGGTGTATTTGTATTAGGACTCATTTAAAATCTGATCAGTATTTTTATTCAGTTGTCTGATAAAGCAATTCCTAGTTGTATTGTGAAAGCGCATACCATTAAACCTTACTTTTGTGATTTTATTACACTGGACTACTATATTTGTTGTCGTATTGGATATATGACTTGATCTTCATTGGTTGGGTTTTCGCATCAGCAAAGGGCTTTTTTCAATTCATTGTTAGGTGTATGTTCTATGTTAAGTTCTATGTTGTCCAGTAATCTCCCTTTGTTTAATAATACTAATAGTATATGGCATGATAATATGACATGATGGCAGTCCTGTCTAGGTCTTACATTTACTAAGGCTTGTGAGATAATGCTGTTGGAAAGTACCTGCTAACTCTCTGTTTTTTCCTGAAAATCAAACATTTTATCTTAAAATAACAGGTTCCACAAGATTCTAAGTAGCCCCTTCAAATCTCAATTTTGCAGCTATGTCCACTTGTGCCATTAGCCGCACTCATGACATCCCTGACTTAGAATGTGCTGTCACTGCTAAAGCTGTACCCATGGCTGACGTGGAGGTAAACTGCAAGGGAAACTGCAATTAGTATTTTGGAAACTGGGAACCCTGCACTGGACCATCTAAGAGCAATCAGCCTTCAGAGCCATACAAAGCAAAAGTGAATTCCCATGTTTTTCTCTGAGGATTCTATTTTCTTCTGCAGTACGTGTTACATTAAAATGTTACAGTAGAAACTAATTGATTTTGTGCACTAAATGTGACATTAGCAATATTACATAAACACATAAGAAGATTACAACAGTTATATATGTCACACATGCACACACAAATATATACATATCTATCTATATCTATCTATCTATATATATATATATATATATATATATATATATATATATATATAGGTGTATATATATATATATATATATATATAGATATAGATACAAACACACACACACACACACACACACACACATATATATATATATATATATATATATATATATATATATATATATATATATATATATATATATATATATATATATATATATATATATATATATATATATATACACACACATACATACAGATTTACAAATAGTGCTGAAAAGTTCTAAGGCTGACCAGCTTTATAAATTCTGAGTGATAATTTGCCTCTGTAGCTGAAAAGAGGGTTATTTTATCTTGTAATGTGCCAATTTGCAAAATCATAATGCCATGTTTTGACATTGTTTCAGATCCTTGATTGAACCATGTCAACGAAAGTGTGGAATTTTTAACTGTGGAATTCTGAGCCATCATGAAGTTCCTATTCCTGCAGAAGAAAACTACAAAGGAAATCCATGAATGTATGATGCAAGCACTGAGTGATAAGTGCCCTTCTTACTCAACTATGAAGAAGAGGTGTGCAAACTTGCAGCATGAAGATTTCAAGAACAAAAATGCAGCAAGTTCTGGGAGGCCTCAAATGGTGCCAACTCCTTATTTTGTTGACCATTTCTAAGACCTCATTTTGGCAGATCGGCGAATATCAGCTAAAACAATTGCTGAGATACTACTGATATCCAAGGAATGTGTTTGGTTTATAATCCATAAGCAGTTGGGTATGCAGAAGTTGTCAGCTAAGGGGTCCCCAAATGTTTGAATGCCGATAAGAAAAGATATGGAGTGGACACTTCCAAGTTCATTATGTTGCATTTTCATCGAGCTGGTGCCACCTCTTTAGAATGACTAGCTACTGTTGATGAAACATGGTTACACCACTATGATCCTGAGACAAAACAACAGTCCATGCAATGGTGGCACTCAGGTTCACCAAGGTCAAAGAAGTTCAAGACACAGAAGTCAGCAGGAAAGGTCATGGCCACAGTGTTTTGGGATCTGGAAGGTGTTATAGTGACTGACTATCTTCCAAAGGGAGAAACAGTTAATGTAGAATACTACTGTAAAGTGCTGTGCCAATTAAAGGAGGCACTGAAAGAAAAAAGGAGGGGGAAACTGTAGAAAGGAGTTCTGTTTTTGCAAGAAAATGTACCTTTTCACAAGGATGGCAAAATTATAGATATTTTGACAAAATTGGGGTTTCAGTGCACAGACCATCCACCCTACTCACCAGATCTTGCACCATCTGACTATTTCCTGTTTCCAAACCTTAAAAATAGTTTGAAAGGGCAGAAAGTTTGGAGTGATTCGGAGGTGACTACAGCAGCGGAGCAGTAGTTCAGTGACCAGACCAGAGACTGTTTTTTGGCAGGGTTACAGAATCTTTAGACATGTGCCAGGTGTGCTAAACATCATGGAGAATATGTTGAATAGCTTGCAAGTTTCATGCCTCCACATCATTCCTTTCTTAGTCAGGCTTAGAGCTTTTCAGCTTTTCAACATCACCTATATATTCATATATACATATATGTGTGTGTGTTTTTTGTATACATATATATATATATATATATATATATATATATATATATATTATACACACACACACACACACACACACACACACACACACACACACACACATATGCCACACATATACATATTTTATCTTTTTTGTTTGTGTGTGTATATATATATATATATATATATATATATATATATATATATTTTTTTTTTTTTTTTTTTTTTAAATGAAAGCTAAGGGAGCTATTTGTGTTCTGTTATCACTCTCTGCAAATATGAGATATGGCAAGCAAAGATTTCAACAAAAGGGTTAAAGACTTCACAACACAGGAAATTCTTAGCGGAAATTATGTGAATTGCTCAGAAGGACTTGGCAACCACTGTATACACACTCTCTGTATGTTTTTTGAGTACATCTGTCAGGTGGAATAAACAGTGTTCAACACAAAAGAAGAAGTTAATGAGGAAGGTAAGCTGATTATTTTATATTGGTTTCCATGCTACTATCAATGTGTGACTATTATCTATACCATTCTTTAATGCAACCAAAAACAAAAAGAAAAAACTAACAAAAGAACTGGCACACTTCACTTCCGGGATTAATTTTAATAGACAGGGATACCAATATTTTTAAATGAACTGAAGAATCACAGTTAACAAATACTGCTGCTAACATGCATTTCAGTCCATGTCACCTTAACTGTTTAATACCACACATGAGCTCAAATAATGCAGTGATGTTCACTTTTAAAAGAAGAATAATTAGGCTGTACATACATTTTCAAAAGCCATTGTAGAATAACAACAGCAACTTTAATGGAACTGAATTATTTGTTGAAAAAGTACCAAGTTTTGGCTCATGAATTATATGTACCAGCACAAATTTACACCAATAAATGAATTATTTGTCATTGTGATACTGAGAAGCAGTTGTGCTAGGAAGATTTATTCCTGTTGAGTACATTAAAAGCATTAAGTAAGTGTTCTTACTGAGCACTTATAGTGTAAGCATATTATTAAACTGGAAGAAAAAAATGTCTGCAGTTTGGGGATGGCATCTTCAAATGTCAGTGCAAGTTTATACTAATAATTTCACATTATCTTTTTAATTCAAACCTCTACAAAATAGTAGAGATAACCACAAAAAGGCTTCCTGGCTAAACAAGTGCAGCTGGACTGTTAGCTGTAATTACCCGTAAGTTTTGGGCTTACACAGTTTTGGAAGACTCATACAAGACAATTGTGTGTGTGTGTGTGTGTGTGTGTGTGTGTGTGTGTGTGTGTGTGTGTGTGTGTGTGTGTGTGTGTGTGAGTGTGTGTGTATATGTTATGTATGTGTACACATATATATGTATATAAAATTACATTTGTATGTAAGTGGGTGTTGCTGTATATTTTACATAGGTATATATGTACGCCGTATGTATATATATATATATATATATATATATATATATATGTGTGTGTGTGTGTGTGTGTGTGTGTGTGTGTGTGCATCTTACATATGTGTATACATATGTATGTAAAATAAAATTAGATTTATAAATATGCATGTGTGGCTGTATATTTTACATATATGTACGTTTTATGTATCTTGATCATGTTCTCTGTACCTTTCCTCTCCTTCAGGATGAACAAATCTAGATCCAGAACCCTTTGTTTATACTATTTTCACCCTCCTCATCATCTCTGTGGTTCACATAACTTATTAATAGCTTGTTGTCTTAATGCGGCATACTATTTTTCAGGTGTTTTCGTGTATACAGGTATATGTACATATATATTTTCAGTGCTGCAACAGGAAGCAAGCTCACCTTTGCTGCAGAAGCCTGAGGATTCTAGTCCCACACCAAATAGATCAACTGCTGAAACTGCAGAGCAGAATAATGGGTGTGCTGAACTCCTGAATGTGCTGTCCTTTGGACGAGATGTTAAACTGAGATTCCTTCTGTTTAATTGGTGGTAGCTCAGGTGGATGTATAAGATCTCATGGTACCTGTTGAAAAGAGTAGAGTTTTTTTATTGATATATACATTACATATTATTTACATATTTACATTATTTACATCTATTACATTATAAACTTCAATTTAAGCATTTCCCCCCACTCTTTTATCGACAACCAAAACATTATTTTTTCCAAAATCTTTGTCAAAGTCCATTTTTTATTGCATTTAGTTTCATGTAGTCTCGCCTTCCATACAGTCCATGAAGTATAAAATATTACTCTGTCCATTTTCTTCACTTCTTCCTGTTTACATGCACCATAATAACCAAATTCTATTATGTCCATATTTACTTGATCAAATTTTAACAATTTTTTTACTATATTATCTTTACATATTTCTTTCCACAAATTATTAACTCTTTCACATTTCAAAAACACATGCTCAGTAGTCTCAAACTCTCCACATTTATTACATATTCTATCTTGCTTTTTTTGTGTGGCATATTTGCCTTAACCTGCAACTTTCTAATAGACAATCTCCATCAAAAAATCATTACATTCTTTAATCTTTTTATAGTTATCGTATCTCATCATTATGGCTTTTTTCTTATCTATTTCTAAATCTTTCCATGGATCAAGCAGATAAAATGCTTTCATAATACTTAAGTACCATTCCCTTTTATTTTTCTCACATATATTCTTTTTTAGTTTTCCATAACACAATTTTGTTTTGGTACTCTTTCATTTCTTCATTCATTTTTAACTTCCATTCATTACCACAATTCTTTGCATTCATAATATAATATAATTTCTATCAAGTTTTTGTTTTCCTTAATAATTTCTTTTAATATCTTATATAAAATTAAAGATGATGCATGTACTATTGGGCTTATTAAACTCAAACCTCCTTGGTTGTCTTTCATATACAGAATCCATCTGATTTTCCCCAATCCAGCCATTTACATTTAGTTTCAAATAATTCCTTTGATAAACAGATTTTATTTTTTGCTTTCATTATATGCCTATATGCCTACAAAATTATCCATATTGATTTATATTGATTATCATAAGCTTTACTTTTATGTCCTATCATAACCTTCACTTCATTTTTATTTATGATATCATCAATTATTTCTCTTATTATTGAAAATAACACTTGACTTCCTTTTCCTTTTCTTCTAAATACATTTTGGTCATATATTCTCTCCATTTTTTCTGTAATGTTTTAGTTATTGTTCTTATATTTTATAATCTAATTATTTTAAAATATGTTGTATTCAATGTTATAGGTCTCCATTTTTTATCTCCTCTTTATTTCCTTTTTTAAATATCAGTTTTATAACTCCTGTGCATATCTCTTTCTCTTTCATTTCAGTTTCTAACCATTCATTCATAACTTCTATAAAAAATATTTTTTGCCACCATTTCATTTGTTTATACATACCATATTCAATTCCTTTATCTTCCTTATTTTTCACCTTTATAAATTTGTTCTATGTTTTCTTCTCTCTTAACAAATAATTCCAAAACATATTCTTTAATTATTTCATATATTCATTTTTGCTAACTTACTTGTTTATCTTCTTTATTTTTTAATTATCTTATCATTTTTTCTTCCTTTATTATTTTAATCAGATATGGTGCTAACTGTTTTTTCTTTCCTTGTAAACAATATTTTTGCTTATATAACAAGTTGTTAATTTTATATATTTCTCTTTCTTTATCATAAAATGATTTTTTCTCTAACAATGAGTTAATATCTTATATCTCTCTTTTTTCTTTTCTTCTTTTCTTCCTTATACATTCTAAAAATACTTTTTTTATATTTTTCTTTAAAATTAAGCCACCAAGCAGTCCAGTTCTCATAAAACTTTTATATATTTTTTTAGATTAAGCCACCAAACAGTCCAGTTCTCATAAAACTCCCTCATAGTCATATGACTTTTCCGTAATTCCACAGGTTCTTTTTTCTCTTCTAAATTTATTTCATTTTCATTGTCTCTTTATTACTTTTCCTATTCTTATATATTCCTTATGTTCCTGTACTTTAACCCATATTGCCATATACTCTGAAAATCCAGCATACTTAATTCTTTTTTTATAAATTTTAAACTATCAGATATTAAAAAATAATTGATTTCTGTCCTAATTTCATTCCTTTTATAGGTCCAGTGGTTATTCCCCCATACACTTAACTTTTCACTTATCATAATTTCTTTAGCCATTTTAACACCACAATTGTTCGTATTTTTCCTTAAATTGCAATTAAAATCACCCACCACTATAATGTCCATATTTACACAAACATATTAAGGAATATTTTTAAACATCATTCTTCTCTCTTTTTTTGTTACATAATGCATATAAAGCTATAATTCTAGACAGATATTTTTTCCACCTGACGTCTATTATCATAGTTCGTCCTAGTTCCACTATGGTTACATCTAATATTTTAATGCTTTCTTGACATGTTATACATATGCCCGAGCATGTTTCTTTCCCCATGTTCTAAACTACCACACCTTTCCTAAGTTTTTCAGTTTGTGTTCTTTCTTCCTCTATACCTATTCTTCTTTTATGATTTTTCATGCTGTTCATATTTAAAGCTAATATTTTCAGCTTTTAAGAACAGTTAGTATAATAACATGTTTATCCTTTTCCTTTTTAATTTTCTCAAAGTATTATATTTTAGAATTTTTTTTTCCTTTCTTTAACTCTTTTCCCTATCAAATTCTTTTTATTTCTTACTGTGCACCAATCAGCTTCTTCCCCACATGTATCTTCTGTTTCTTTTACCATGTTACTTTCTTTAACTTCATGTATAACCTCTTTATCCATTACATCTTTTTGTACATTTTCTTGTATAACACATTCCGCTATCTCTTTATCTGTATAACTTCTTTTTCATTTTCTTGTACATTCATTTCACATTCTAGCCATGGATGCCCAGTATTGCCACATTTCTTTGTACTTTAAATCACATTTTTTTTTGCATTATGTCCTGTTTTACCACATAAATAACATATTTTTTATCACATTCATTGATTAAATGACATATTTCCACAAAATTAACAAGTTTTTGGTTGACCCCTGTATTTCACAAAACCCCTATTACCATGAACATCAATAATACTTGGTACTTGCATAACATTATCATTTTCCATTTTCATTATTACTCCACGTTCCCATCCTCCAGTCCATAGTCCTCTTTCATCATATATTTTTGTAGTGTCCATTACTTCTTTACACATAGTTAACAAATGTTCTTTCAGTTCTTTTGCTTCAACTTCATTTCTAAACTGGATCATTATTCTTTTTTTGTTTGTATGTATAAAGCTTGCATGACATATTCTGAACATGGATACATATTTTTCTTTTATTCATGTGCACCCAAAAATGTTCATGGCCTGCCCAGTCTCAAATATCAAGTCACAAAAAGTCTCATTAATTAAAATTAATGCTCTAAACTATTTTGCTTTGACACCCAGAGGTGCTATGACAGAGTCTCAAACCTTATACCTGTCCAAACTTTCTTCTTTTTTACAGCTCACATGTACCGTGTACTTCTTTTTTGTTTCTTTTATTTCTTCGTTCTTCTTTGCTCCTTCTCCCACAGTTTATGCATAAGTTTTTGTCTCTTAAACTTTTTCTGACACAGTCTCTCCTTCTTCTTCTTCTATTTTCTCCATGATGTCACTACATGAAATTGCTGCTCCACTTTCTGGTTCACTTTGGTTTACCATTTCTTCCAAATAATCATCCTGCAACCCTCCCAGTTGGAGGGTTGTAATTATGCATTTCTCAGAGGTAACTGTCTCTCCTTCAAACAATCTCCTGTGAAAGTTTTCCTCTGAATCCATCTCTGTTACAGTTACAATCTCCTTTTCTTCCAATATCACTGTTTTTTTTTTGCACCTACCACATCAGAAAAAAACTTCTGGTAGCGATTCTACCATTTTAACTACATTTTCATCAACCTTCACTTCATTTTCTGCCAAAGCTGAATTAGTCATATTTTCTTCCTGTTCCTCCTGGCTGCTTGTGTGCCTGGACAGGAAACATGAAGTCAGGATGTGTAACACATAAATCCTTCCCCTGACTAACAAGAGTAGGGAAAGTTCCCTGGTGCCCTAGCCAAAGTTCCCCTAGTAGTATAAATACTACCTCAGGTCACCCCCTGAAAAGAGATAACTAGCCTGGTGGGAGTAACCCAGTCAGCAAAGGATAACTAACTAAATAAAAAGGTATGAGACTACAGTCCATAAATCATGCCTTATCTGAATAAAATATGATTAACCTGGTATCACCTTGGCAGACACATATACTCAACAGTTAAGCACCTCACCATTACCAAAAAATTATTTAATTGATTTGGTGGCACCATATACTCCAATACTCTCGAACACAATGCCTGAAGGTCTCAGACAAATCATCAGTCACTTAAAATTCAAAACAGCCCTCAAAGGGTTGTTCATATTATCACGCGTATGCCATTGCTCCCACCCCCCACCCCCCCAGGCAAATCTCCCAGGACTCACCTTTTTACAGTTCTACAATTCTTTGCTTCACAGGTCCATCACCCTTCTGTTCTCCTTATCACCCTCCTGATCACAGCTTCTCTCTTAATTCTTCCTACCAGAGCCATGTCTCTCTCTCTCTCTCTCTCTCATCTTACAGGTATATCACATCCATACTATACCCTCCCTTATTATTCAGTATTGTAAAATTTGCTTACATACTTACAGACCCTATTCTTAATGTGTGTTGTAACCCAGTACATTGTATGTATATACTATAAAATGCTCATATGCTATTCTATCATGTGAAATGTAATTTAATGTTTTGAACTTCTTTAATGTCTATAAATGTGAGTCGGAGCTTCTTCCCTTGGCTTCTACTGAAAATGGATTTTATATGGCCCAGTCAGACTTTCATAGTCAATAACTGTCATATAGAAAAACTGAATATGGAAGAATCCCCCTTTAGTTGACATCTGTTTAATTTAGTCAGCTACACAGATGGTCAACAGGTGTATGAGACTGCACAATTCTAAGGGCAGTGAAATATACCCTTTCTATGAATCTGTGTGATTTCGGAGTTAGTACATATAATTAGCAGGACATGTTTTGGGGTGAGGGGGAGGCTTGATAATCTGTAAAAAATGATCCTTTACTCTTTTTTTTTTAAACTTTGTTTTGCATGTGCCACGATTTTTGCTTGGCGCATGCATAGTAATATATCAACAGTTGCAAAGTCAACCTTTTGAGGTCAATCTTATGAACATCAACGTTTGGATCAGCTGTCATGTTTCAGTAAATATATATATATATATATATATATATATATATATATATATATATATATATATATATATATATATATATATATATATATGGAGCTATGTTGATCCATCGAAATTCCGTTTCATCAAAATGTAAACCCTCAAACTTACTTTCGCAAAAGTGCACTTTGGCGAAAATGCACTTTTGCAAAACACTAAATAAAAAATAAAAAAAAAAAAAAAGGAAATAAAAAAAACACTAAAATCACATTTATGCAGGGAGGCAAGCCCCCCTGGCCCTCCCATGTGGGGGCTGTGCTCCCCACACCCCCCTTACTTAAATATACTAACTCCAAGATCGCACTACAGTGAGAAAAAGGATATATTCCTTTATCCCCACTGTAAAGCGATTCGATGAATCAGCTTTCACAAAAGTGCACTTTTGATGTAGTGCACTTTCTCAGAAGTGGGCTTGTCCATCTGTTTTTCGATGAAGTGTACTTTCGACAAACAGAAGGAGACCCATATATATATATATATATATATATATATATATATATATATATATATATACATATATATGTGTGTAGAAAGATAGATATAGATATATATAAAATCACTTTGTCCTTCCTGTTTTCTAAACTTTTTAAATGTGTGTTTCTTATTGATGGTATCTGAGAATCCTGTTGCATGTGGGAGAAGTCAAGCTTTTATGAATGAATGGTTTATACTAATTACTGGTACACTAAATGCCTAGATACTCCTTGTTGGTCAGTGGCAGTGAACCTGCATGGAATATGGGGTGAAGGGCCAAGGTTTAAGTCCCATTCTCCAGACAAGGATCAGTGTTTTCTATTCCTACTCAGTTAATACAATTCTAAGTTCCTGGTGTTTTCCTAGTTGAAAGGACAATCTGCTATTTGGGAAACTATGTGCCTAACTGACTAGAGAGTCCTTGTCCATCCAGTGCCAGTGAATAGCACAAGGCTCACAGTCTATATTACATTATCGAATTTTCAAAACTTTGAATCTGATATGATCGACACCATATAATCGAAGTCTTGAAACATCAAAAATGTAATAAAACACAACAAGCTACAAAAACAAAACATTTAAATGCTCTAAGTGGAAGGGCAAGGCCCCCTGCACCCCACACCCCCCGCTACTACAGTGCAGAAAAAGGAAATCTTCCCTTTCGGTGCTGTACAGAGATCTCCATTAAAAGATTCGAAGTTTCATGACTTTGATCATATGGTGTCGACCATATCAGATTCGAAGTTTTGAAACTTTAATCTTCTGATATAGACCCCAGTAGTATTTAGCACATCCTATTCATGTCTGTTTTTATAAAGGAATTTTTTGCAGTTATATACCTGGTGATAATTTTAGCTAGCATGTGTTTTTGTAGTTGTCTGAAAAATACTACAATATTTGCAGCATTTGTTGTGCCTTAGCATTGTTGTAAACTACAACCTTATATCTAATAATGAACATTATATATTACATTTGTAATATCACTGAGGTGGATCATTGCAACACACTTCTGATATTATATGATTTTGCTTACTCTTTTAGCATAGAGACAATTAAAAAGCTTTCATTAAAAAAACTAAAAAAACTGTCTATAACCCTCTCTTGGGAGTATACATCACCATGACTTTCCATAGATAATGTGGGTAGTTTCAATTACATAACAATGGAAAAGAATCATCCTCAGTCAACCAGATGAAAATGCATATGAATATTCCATTACAGGCAAATTCATAATAAAACTCATATTGAAACCTTGAATAACACTCCCCATGATAAGACGTAAAAAATACTTGAAAGCTTTTTAGTTAAAACCCTGACTCTAATAAAAAAAAAAAAAACAAGTGTATTCTCTTCTGGTTATTAATTGTAGTCTGTTTCAGTGAGGATTCAGTTTCTTTCCCAATTTATGTATACCCTATTCCAAATGTTTTATTAAGTAAGGGGTGGGGGCAGCAGGAAGAAGCCTTCTGCATTGGTGTATAGGGTGACTGCCATCCACGTCAACAAAAACATGTTTTTTATCACCCTCTTTAGACATTTGGTAAATCAGGATGTTACTGAGAAAGTTTTAGCTTGTCATCTTATAATACATTCAAGCCCATACACAGCAAGGGGTAAAACCAAAAATGGCTATAAAGAGTAACTGAATGAATATATGTGTCAGATGCATGCTTATACTGATTTTAATTTTTAATTGTTCTTTTTGGAAGATAATCACATAAGGACATTACTGTAACCATTTTCTGCCATGATTTAAGCATGTGCATTGCTGTAATGTGTTGCAAGTAGATGATATATAATTTAAAAAAAAGTAAGATCTAGATATACGATTAAATAAAAATATATCACACAGCTATTACGATGATTCCATATAGCACTAAAATGTATTCCCTGATGATGAGTCATACTGTATGAAGAAAAGGGAAATTTGATTTAAAAAAATAAGGCCATCTCTGTTTTACAAAAAAGTTGCATTTAAACACCAACTCCAATAATCTCAAGAGTAAAAAAAAAAATACTACTTTGCCACACCACAAGTTACTAATTTATTGAAAATAAATAAGTTAAGCTTTTTCGTCCATTATGTTTAATTAAAAATCATTTGATTAGAACATATAAATTCATATCAGATGGCACCATATTTACTTTGGAAGTACAAAAACTAAAGGATGAGTCAAAGGAAAGAGGTTACCTAGATGAGTTAATTAACCAGATGGCTCAGAAAGTTATCATGGGCAGGGCAACAAAATAAAAAAAAAACAACTAAAAACAACAGCTTTATTCAGAAAAGCAGGAGAAGAACCAAGTTACAAATATCCAGCACCTCATCAAAAGCCTTCAAGGGGAATAAATCAAACAATCCCAGAATCCATGAAATATAGCCTTTAGAAATCAATTACCCACAACATTAAAAAAAAAAACAACTATATCTTTAAGCAATTAAATGTTTCCAACTAATTTCATTGCTCAGTCCACAAAGCTTCAGGGCATTAAACTTTAGAATGCATATGCTCTCTTTTTTCATCAATAATTCACTACAATCACCACACAAACACACACACACACACACACACACACACACACACACACACACACACACACTAAATTTGTTTTTAACATCCAACAAAACTGACAGAAAAACTAGGTGGGTCACTATTATGATGTATTGCAAAATGTTCAGCTACTAGGCTGTCAACTTGTGCTAATTTGATATGTGTTCCCAGATTCTGTCCTTTAACTTTCTTTTACTTTTTCCAATATAAAACAAGCAACACACACATTTAATAACATACACCACATATAATGAGTCACAAGAATAATGACTAAGAATGTCCCCTTTGATACTGCTTGTGGTTTGAGACATATTTACAATTTTGTAACAACTGCAATGGCCACACAGAAAAGTTCTCCTATCAGGCTGAACACAGATAGGTTCAAATGGGCAATATACAAATAACTGTGTTTCAGTCTGTCACCTAACACTTTACCTTCTTTATTATCAGCTATCCATTTGTGTGGAATCTTATTTCTTAATGAAAAATCATTAACCAAAATATTTCCAGTGGTTAAAAATGACTTCTATGATCTGTGAAGACAATACATTATATTCTGCAATAAAATACAGTTCAGCTATCTTTTCATTTCTTTGCATTTTCAACCAAGCCATTATTAAACAGCTTATTTGCTTTTAGTTAAGTAGAAAGTTCAAAGCCCCTTGAATCCTGGCAAGTGAAGACCTGATAATAGGCTTCCTGTAATAATTTAGCATCAAAGCTTCATCTAATAAACATCTCAACAAGTTGTTGAACTTCAGAAAACAAATCTTGCTTTTTAGTGCATAGCCTTCTAATTTTTAGCATATGGTAAAAATGAAACTGTATGGGGATGGGGTGACAGGTGGACCCATCTAAAGTTCCTGTAATCACGGCTGCACAGGTAAAAACCACACTTTCCAAAGCCAAGAACATAGCATCCATGGGACCAGAAAACACCCCAGGCTGCATTCTACATGAACTACAGAACAAACTGGCACCCCACCTAAGTACCATGTTCAATCATAGCCTCACATCAGGCTTTGTGCCTGCTGAATGGCGCACAGCAACAGTTATCCCACTCCACAAGGGGGGGAGCCACCACGGACCTCGGGAACTACCGGCCTATTAGCCTGACAAGCCTGGTCTGCAAGGCTATGGAATGTATCATCATGAAACTTATAAACAAAGACATTGGTAATCTCCAAACTCTGGACCCCACCCAGTTTGGGTTTATAAAAGGCAGATCATGTCTCCTAAATATGATAGACTTCTTTGAAGCAGTCACCAAAGCCGTAGACAAGGGTAAGGTGGTTCACACAGCCTATCTAGATCTTGCCAAGGCTTTCAACACCATCCCCCACTCTGGAATTATAGATAAACCCACTAAACTAGGTATAAATACCTATGTCACAAGATGAGTTGCCAACTGGCTCACTGACAGAACCCACACTGTGAAAGTAGCAGACTCCAAATCCGACTTCAAACCCGTGACAAGTGGAGTACCACAGGGTTCAGTCCTGGGTCCTCTCCTGTTTGGCATCTACTTCTCTGAAGTACAGGCTAACACAGAAGGTCTTTGGCTAACGAAGTTCGCAGATGACTGCAAACTAGGAGCCATAATCGAAACTCCTGATGATGTGGACATCCTACAAAAGGGCCTCACTTAGACAGATGCCTGGTGTCAAAGCCATGGCCTCAAGCCCATTGCCAAAAAGTGCATTGTCAGCCCCTTTGGTAAAAACTCTGTACCCATTAATTGCAACATAGGTAGTAGTATACTTAACACTGAAAGTGTGATAAGAGACCTTGAGACACAGGTGGACAGTAGCCTCTCCTTTGATAATCACATCACCACAGTAGTCAGGAAATCCTTCTACGTGGCACACCTCATCACAAAAGGTTTCTCATCCAGAAAAAAAGAGGTCATTGTTCCCCTCTACTCATCACTCATTAGACCCATTATAGAGTACAATGCCCCTTTTTGTATGTACCTCACAAGACATCTACAACAACTGGAAAGGCCACAGAAATACCTCGCAAAGAGGATTACCGGCCTCAAACAGATGCCCTATGCAGACCGTCTCAAAAAACTACAGCTTTACTCTGTCTTATATCTCCTACTCAGAGGTGATCTCTGCCTAACATAGAAAGCTATGTCAAACCTAGAGCTGTTGGACATGCTCCACTTAAAGAAATCCCAATCCCTCTGAGCTACACACTCTAGGGACCAAAACCTTGTCACCACAATAAGCAGAACATGCCAGAGGGATAGATTTCTGTCCCAGAGACTTCTCATACTTTGGAATAAACTACCTATCTATATAAAACAAAGCTCCTCATTAGCACTCTTCAAGAAAAATCTTGATGATTGGATGGGAAATAGGAAATTCACCCCGGGGATCACCTCTGTGGCTCTGCTCAATAGTGGCACATGAAAATAATTTTCTTGGGTGGCAAAAGCCAGGGTACCTTTTTGGCTGGGCTTGTATAGGCCCCAGGGTCGATAGCCTAGTACCTACCTATGAACCTATGAACTCAATGGTCTCCATTGATATTGTGCATATTTTTGATCAATTTTACTGATGCCAGAAACTTCATCTGTATATCTGACACCAAAATTATTCTTGTTTAGAATGTCAGTGAAATTATCATCCAGTTCTACACCCCCACTGTATAAAAAAATCAGTATAATGGTAATAACTATACACATACTGATTAAAAATTTTATTGTGTATATAATCCTGGTCAAACACCCCACAGTTAAGTTAGCATAATTTGGGGCAAAGGGGGCACTCATTGCTGTGACTAACAATTGATGATACACTTGATCATTCAATACACAAAATTGTGCAAGCGAAAATCAACAAGATCAACTAAAAAAGCAGTAAAAGGACAGTCTTGAATACAATCTCATCATAGCCCTCAGTCCATCTTTATGTTTAATACTAGTATATCAGATTTGGATATCAAGAGTAAACAAATACATTCCAGGTTGCTACATAATATTCTTGAGTTTATCCAATAAATTATATGAGTCCTTTATATAAGATAGTAATGTTGGTGATTTTTTCATCAAATATTGATTGATCACACATCCTACTGGTTGAAACAAATTACCCCTGTTTTATACAACAGGATGGCCAGGCGGGTTTAAATATTGCTCTTATAAATGGAAAAAGATGTTGGATTAACAGAATTTGAATCGACATATTTTCCAAAGGATATGAAGTCTTAAACTCCAATGTATTTTATTATGTAGTGACTTCAATCCTCAGCATTTTCCTCAAACAACCACAAATATTTATGAGGAGCAGCCCAAAAACATGAGACAAAAATATGAGCATTCTGTGAAAATCTGGATAGTTGAGAGATATGGGTTTAGTTTGGTTGAGAGCACTAGTTTGAGTTGTTTATTTTGTTGGTAAGTGAATTACATAAGATGGTGTTTCAGGTATTTCTTGGAAGCCAATTTATCTTAATTGCAGTAAGGTAATAGTGCTCCTTAGCTTGAGAAAATGATTCAAAACAATAACAACTCTTATTTGTTCTGGCTTATACATATGTTATATTTTGGGAAGTGTTTATTGTAATTATTAGGCAGAAGTACTAGAGTTTATAGGACTGCACTTCCTGCTACAATAGGTATTTGGGCTTCTTCCCCCAGAAAACCAGTGAGGTTGTACCCAATTATAAATGCATGAAAAAAATCTAATATTACATTCCAAAATCCATATTTCAGGAACTAATAGTGAAGTGATCTACAATTTCAATTGCTCATCTGAGGTCATTGAAGATATCATATGTTAAGTTACTCTTTTCAATGTTATTATACTTTTGATTTCTTATGAAGCAAACTCCTGCAGAAAGTAGGAGACAGTGACCTATAAATTCAGCAAGTTGTTTGTTTCTATAGCCCATTTTAGCCACTTAGTGAGAAGCATGATATTTGGTCAAAAGTGAATGGTTTGTTGGTTATGCTGTTTTGGGGGATGGGATTAGTTTCCAACTCTAAGTGAAGAAACCATCAGTTATATCTCATCAGTTTTGTAATGCAATTTTATACCTTTTTGCAAGGCATTCAAAGTATAATAACACAGAAACGTTAATGTAGCTTGGTTTATATTGTTGAACAGTCGTCTGGTGCCTTTTTTGATCTTGCATCAAAGTAAAATACAAGCATGTCTAAAATTACACTTTTTTTAGGGGTGTGGATTTGGAAATTATTGCATGGTAATGTGTGGTAGAATGCTGAAATGCAGTGAGGCATTTAACATGTCAGTGGAGTTAAGACTTTTAGATTTTCCCATATAGTTATGCTGGCAAAGCTGAATCCTGTTTCTAGTCAATATAAAGTGAGATGAATAAGAATATCTGGGTAAAAGTATACTAGACCTGCCCAAAGGTAAAAACTTATTAAGATTATGTGAGCTGGATATTTTCTAGGCTGTGATTCAGCAACAAATTTAAATAATTAAAGCCAATTACTTTATAAAGCCTGTATATCATCATATGGGAATCCAGACGCTTTTGCAGAATATGTTAAACAGGGCGTATTAGATACTTTGAACTTAGTTAACAGACACATGCTATTTTTATAAAATGTGACACCTACAGGTATTAGACTTGGCTTAGTCAGTCTTGGTAATGAGTTATTCATTCTTCAGTTACCCACATAATGCAGTTCAAGGTAAAAGGAAAACAGAAAGACACACACAGGTGCATGTACACTCATATAACTTGAAGGATCACCAGTTCACCTAATGTATGCATTTGGGATGTGGTACAAAATGTGAGCAAACAGTGAATACCCACATGAACACATGGATGACAGTAAGACCTTGCTCAAAAGGTACGCAAGAAGATGAGAACTGAAAGATGTGAAGATACAATGCTGGCCTATGTGCTGCCTAATAAACACTCCAATATAATATTGGACATTTAAAACTGTAAAAATGTTATGAATGGAATTAAAAGAAAAACTCTTTAGTGAAATGTTGTTCTTTATAAGAGCAAATTATAATAGTAAGGAAAGGATAAAAGTGGGTATCCCCTACAATAATGTATTTAAAATGTTAAACAGTCTCAGTATTGTTGAAGTCGCTTGAGAGGAAAATACCATTTAGGAAATTCTGAAGTTTAGTTATTATACCAAGTCATATACCCTTCATATTTTAAAATAATTTTTGAGAAATCTGAAACAAAAGTTGCAAACATCTATGTCAAGTTTTTTGCGATAATTAGCAATAAATAGTTGAATCACAACAGTGTTAATTTGTCAACTTAAATAAATTTCTACTTTAAGTGTTTCAAAATTGCTCACTGAATTTACATAAGAAAAATGCTGGTGCACACATTAAAATTAATTTAGTGAAAGAAACAAGGGCAATCTTGGCATTGATAGCAATTGCAGACACCTATGCCTGTGTGCAAACACTGAGTAGATTAAAAGTATTTTTGGACTTCACACTCAGGAAAGTTTTTTTTTGCATTTTAACATTGAAATACATTTTTCTGTTATGCTTGTTTTCAAACTGCAATTTATTTTTGAGTTTAACCTAGTTTCTTCTTTTTGGTATTGGTCCTATTCTGGCTAAGTGAGGGGGTCCATCTTGGAGTGAATAGTAGTTATTTTATTGAGAGTAGATCACCTGTTGCTAAGGACGCTGAGTACTACTGGTTGGACTTTATGGTTGGTTTTCATTGTTTTCTCTATTTTTCCTTGCTTGCTATACACTGCCAGTGTATCTCAATAGTAGGTGCTGTGCTTAACTCCAGTCTTTCCCTAAAGTCAGAATTACTTTTACATTTGACTCTCATTCAGCAGGCACCAGGCACGAGTGTACCATGGGCTTAAGCAAACAGCAGCAAAATGACTAGAGCCCATACAAGCTGTGGAAAACAGCCATATGAGATAAACTGCCTGGTATACCACTTAAACACTAGTATCCAGATATCTGTCAGCATTACTACCCCTCCCAACAGTCTTATTGTGAAAAGCACGAACAGTTCTTCCCAACAACTTAAACTGTTTAAAGCACCTTTGTAGTCCCCTCCAAACAGCTCAAATTGTATAAAACCACCATTGTAACCTCCCTAAACAGCTCCAGTTTTATAAAACACCTCTGTAGTATCCTCAAATGGTCCATTGTACAGTGGGGCTGTGTATTTACCACCCTCTCCTGAGGGAGTGTAAAAACTGTCTCATGCTCAACGATAAAGAACTTCTACTTAATCCTGTTGCACCATCTGTGAGACGTGCAAATATATACCCAGTATGGCGGCATCTCCCTTTCAATCCATTATTTGCAGTGAACTCATTCACTCACAAAAAGATAACTGGGTTCAGCAATTTGCTAAGTTGCTGGTTTCATTTCAACAGTGGTATTAAGGTATACAAAATAGTGCTGTGAACAGTACTACTGTAGAGAAAAGAAACCTGGGCAGTAAAGGCAGAGCAGCTGAGGAAGTTAGAGGTGATGAACTGTTTGTAAGTTTCTGTGAGGCCATTTTTTGCTTGGGCTAAAGGAAAGTCTCTCTGTTGATCAGTGGCAGTGAAAAACATTGAGCAGCCTGCCTGCCCCTGTGGGAGTGGTTACTGACTTGAAACTGTAGTTTTATTGGCCATTCTGGGTCAATTCCAAAACTCCTTCATCTTCCTCTCTTAAAACCCTCTTTTGCGCGGTTTTGCACATTTTTGAGCATAGCGCAACAACGGGCAGTGCCGCCTAATTGGGTTTAAACTATTCCTGGCTCCACAAAGTCTGCTCTTCACTTTTTCCCTTAGAACTGCTTTATCTCTCAATTTAAACACCATATTCTCATTCTAAGGCCCTTCATTGGTCCAAGTAAGTAATCCTACAAGTTAGCACTATTAAACCATAAGCACTACTTACTCTTATACTCTCTACGATTACCCTGTCCTCTATTGGTCCATCTTAAATTCAGTTTCCCTATTACTCTAGCATGTTCAAAGGTCAGTCAATGGTTTCCTCTCCAGTCCAGCTGGTGAATCTGGGAATTTTGAGGCAATGTTACAACTGTCTCATGTACACGGACAACCCTCTCCTCCTCCAAACAGGTTCAAATATATGTGAGAGATGCAACTATTTAGCCAAACTGGAGGCTGAGCTCTCTCATCTCAAAACTGGTGTAACCAGTCAGGAGGAGAAGGTAACCTCACACAACACAATTCCAGTATCACATAGTCCCACCACATCAGCGAACCAAACACATAAATACACAAAAACATACTCGGAGGCTCTAAATAAAAATCTACCTAAGCAGCAGAGACCTCCAAAGCAGGCATCCAAGCAAATGCTGCCTCAAAACAAAACACACACAACACATAACCCACAAAGTCAGTGTGCCAAGCAGCCACAGCCCTTAAGGCTGAATAACACACCTGATACTCTTGTTATAGGTGACTCTATTGTCAGACACACTGACGTCCTGCTCACCAGGCTGAATAAAGAGAAGGTCACAGTGAGCTGCCAGTCGGGTGCTAGGATCCGACACATAACGCAAGCACTCAGGTCACTCCAAAGCAAATACAAATATGACTCAGTCATTGTACATGCTGGTGTGAATGACCTGAGACGCACCTCCCTGGACTACATGAAAAGAGACATAGAGGAGCTCTCTGATCATGTAGCCCAGGCTGGTATGACCCTGACCTTGAGCAGCATCTTACCCTCACCTAGAATGATGCCACAGTACAAAGACAAAATGATCAATTTTAACAATTGGCTAAAATTTTGGTGTCATTCAAAGGGGATCCAGTGTCTGTCAGCCTGGGATGACATGCTCGACAAGCCACGTTGCTTCACTAGGGACGGCTTGCACCTGTCACCACTGGGCTTTCGGATATTGGCAAAGGCTCTTGCCACCCCATAGTGCCTTTTTAGGCAAGGCTCAAAAGTCAAACCCACCCCCATAGACAGCACAAGGAACAAGAAACTAAGGGTAATGCTGCTAAATGCCAGAAGTCTTAACTTCAAGATGCACGCACTCGAAGCTCTCCTCAGTATGGAGAACATCGATATCTGTGCAGTGACAGAAACCTGGTTTAAGGCTCCAGAGAGCACCCCAGCACTACCAGGCTATACCTCATATCATGCTTTTTGGTCCCAAAACCCGGACCGAACCACAAAAGGAGGGGGAGTTTCCATATTTATCAAGGATATCCACACCTCCAGGTTAGTGGCATTGCACAAAGTATCGGAGACCATCCATGTGCAACTAACAGTGGGCAAGACTGCTTTTCAGTTTATAGCATCCTACAGACCACCCTCTCAAAGTCAGGAATCCCATTCGACTTTCCTGAAAACATTGGAGAACATGAAGATCTCTCCGAACACCATTATATTGGGTGACTTCAACTACCCAAACATTGACTGGAAGCACTACTCAAGTCCCAGCACCTTAGCCTAAAGATTCCTGGAAATTATAAACTCAAATGCTATGGAACAACTAGTCACCAATCCCACAAGAGGGGACAACATACTAGACCTGATCATTACCAACATGGGAACTCTATGCTCCACACCAGAAGTATATCTCTCATTGGTAAGATCAGACCATAAATTAATTTCACTGGATGTCCACATCCCGACCCCACCCCCAGCCTAGAAAACCACAGTGAAAAACTTCAAAAGCAAACTTCTCACTTCTCAAAACCAAAGTGGAATCCTTCAAGGCCCCAGGGCCAGTGGAAACTACAGTCCAAACTGCAGAATCCTATATAAATGCATTCTACGGACATCTCCAGGAATGCATGGATCATGCTATCCCAAACAAAACCAAGGCCCAGTCATCCAAAGGCAGGCATCCAGTCTGGTGGACCCCTGCCATAAATAAACTGTACAACAGAAGGAGGAAGCTACTACATGATAGAGCAAAATCCCTAATAGGGAAGGCATCTCTGATCAGTACTAGCTAAAAATTACGATCCTTCATAAAATCCTCCAAGGCCAGCTTTGAGAGAAAAATTGCACAGGACACCAAAGACAATCATAAGGCTTTTTCAGTTATGTTAGAAACCTGGGATGCAACTCCCAGACTTGTTCTGAGTTGATTCTAAATGACAAAAATACACTGAACCCACAGACATTGCCAATATCCTGGCAGACAGGTTCAGTGCAAACTTCTCCACCCCTCCCCAAAAGAGCAAGTATCTATCCCAGCAGAGGGCTGCCTCCCAAACATCTCAGATGCTCAGGTGAAGGCTGCCCTCTCCAAAGCAAAAACACTGCTTCCATGGGACCAGATGGCATCCCAGGTTGCATCCTACATGAACTACAAGAGGAACTAATCCCTCAAATAAAACAGCTATACAATCTCAGCCTCACTACAGGATATGTGCCCACAGAATGGCGTACAGCAACAGTGGTCCCACTCCACAAAGGTGGAGCCTCTACGGACCCTGGAAACTATCGCCCCATAAGCCTGACTAGCTTAGTCTGCAAGGCTATGGAGAGGATCATCATGGAGCTCATAAACAAAGACATTGGGGACCTACAGACACTAGATCCTACCCAGTTCGGCTTTGTCAAGGGCAGATCCTGCCTTTTGAACCTGGTTGACTTCTTTGAAACAGTCACCAAAGCCATAGATGAAGGGAAGGTAGTTCACACAGCCTATCTGGACCTTGCAAAGGCATTTGACACAATACCCCACTCAGGCATCATAGATAAGCTATCCAGCTTAAATATAAACCCCTATGTCACAAGATGGGTTGCAAACTGGCTCAAAGACAGAACCCACAGAGGGAGAGTTGCTGGAGCCATGTCAGACTCGAAACCGGTCACAAGTGGCATCCCACAGGGTTCTGTCCTGGGACCACTCTTGTTCGGAATATACTTTTCCGAGGTACAGGCAAACGTGGGAGGACTATGGCTCACCAAGTTCGCAGACGACTGCAAACTGGGCGCCATAATCAACTCTCCAGCTGACACAAACATCCTTCAAAAAGGTCTCATAGAGACAGATAACTGGTGCCAGTGCCATGGTTTAAAGCTAAATGCCAAAAAATGTATAGTCATACCCTTTGGCAAAAACAATGTGCCCACAAATTACCACACAGATGGAAACCCATTAAGTACAGAGAAAGTTATTAGAGATCTGGGGACCCAAGTTGATAGCAATCTCTCCTTTGAAAACCACATTGCCAAAGTGGTTAGAAAGACCTTCTACATAGCCCACCTCATCACGAAGAGTTTCACATCTAGATCAAGAGAGGTAATCGTGCCCCTTTATTCATCCCTCATCAGGCCCATCATAGAATACAATGCCCCTTTTGTGATGTACCTTAACCAACACCTGCAGCAATTAGAAAGACCCCAAAAGTATCTCACCAAGAGGATCAATGGTCTCAAACAGATGCCATATACTGCTCGGTTAAAAAAACTCCAGCCCTACTCAGTTGCATACCGCCTACTTCGAGGCGATCTATGCCTGACATACAAAGCTATGTCAAATCCAGAATTAATGGACATGCTCCACCTCAGTAAATCTAAATCCCTTAGAGCCACATACCCGAGGGACTTGAACCTCAGCACAGAAATAAATAGAACTTGCTGGAGGGACAGTTTCATAACCCAGAGGCTCCCTTCGCTCTGGAATAGAATTCCAGTTCATGTGAGGCAGAGCACCTCACTGAATCTCTTCAAGATGAATCTCGATAAGTGGATGGGGGATCGTAGGTTTGTCCCAGGGATTACTCTCGTGTCACTATTAGACAGAGGCACAGTAAACTAAACCTTAAAAAGGGCACAGTATACTCAAATCAAGGGGTGGCATAAGCCATACAGAATCGGGCTAGGCTTATAATTGCCCCAGGGCAGATAGCCTAGTATGAACCTATGAACCTAAGAACCTAAGATGATGTGCCTGAGATGGGTGGCAGGATGCAGATTGTGGTATAGATAAAGAAATTAGGACATCAGAGCAGAAGCCAAAGTAGCTCCAATTGCAGAGAATGTCAAGGGGAAAAGATTACAGTGGTCCAGGCACATATGCAGAAAAACAAAAGGCAATCTGATGAAGATGATTTGGGGCAGAAAGGAAGAAGGCAAGAGGAAACAAGGGCACACAGCAAAGAGGTAGATGGATTGTGTGAGATAAGACCTATAAAAGTCTGGCATGAGTGCCGAAGAAGGCAGGAAAGTGGCATTGAATAGAAAGAGAGAGATGGCAGCAGTTGACATGACACCCCAAACCCATGTACAAAAAGGGAAAAATGCGGGTGATGATGATAATGATGATGATGATGATGACAACTTGCAGAAGGTATAGCAACAACACACCCACACCAATGTCAATACAAAAATCATTATACTAACAATAGAAAACTGTTTTACACCTATGCTGTCAACAAAAAAAAATCTCTACCCAAGTCCCCTAGAACTCTTAAGACATCTGTATAAATCTTTTATTACATGTAATCTTCATACCTCTACATCAACGCCAACACCAAAATGCCACCAGCAGCCAACCACTTCCATGCTTGTTAGGCATATTCAGCTACTGGGAAAGTCCTAGTTATCGATGACTCTAGTGTTAGGCACACAGACTCCACGGTCATTAGGCTGCATGAGGACAGGTTTAGAGACATCTGTTTCTCAGGAGCCAAGATAATAGACATTACTAGGGCCTTAACCATCCATTTTTCCAGCAATTATGACTATGATATGATATTAGTCCATCTAAGAGTAAATGACCTGGCAGGCAAACTCATCAACACCATTTAGAAGGATATGCTGGAACTTAACACACCAGCTTCAGCTAGGGATAAGATACTTGTTCTGAGTGGAATCCTCCCTTACTATAGAACTTTGCCTAGATTCAGTGGAAAAGATAACAGGGTTCACCAATTTGCAAAGCTGCTGGTGTGATTCCAATGGGATCCAGTATGTATCACTTTGGGAATGAGATAACTGATAGTTTATCTTACTTTGCAAAATAACATCAACATGTTTGTTGTTTGTCCAGCTGGGTAGGATGTTCATTATATAATGTTTGCCTTTGCTACCTCCACTGTACCTTTTTAGGCCAACTCTACAGTGAGCATCCCACCCAACCAGATAAACACCAAAACTCCCAAACTAGAAGATATCAAGGTAGCTCTGCTCAACACCCATAGTCTTAACAAGAAATTGATCTCAGGGTATTTCTGCATCAGGACTCTATCCATGTATGCACTGTTGCATTGCTAAAGAGATTTATTTCACATACTTCAAGATCATCCCTTCTGTGCCTGTATTTTTTGCCATCCATGCCTTCAGGCCTATCAGTGGCACAGGTGGAGTCTTTTTCTTCATCAGACATAATATCCCTTCAAAACAGTTTCTCAGAGGCCCCAACATAAGTTATTCAACTTCAGCTCACTTTAAGAAAATCATATGTCAAACTCATAGCCTTCTACTGATCACCCTCCATGGCTCAAAATGGACATGATAAATTCCTGGCATTCTTTAAGGATATCCCAATAAGCAAGGGCTGCTTAATCCTTCGTGACTTCAACTATCCTTCCATTGATTGGAGCACCTACCCTTCCACCACTGGGTATGCTCAACAATTCTTGAACTGAGTAAACAAAAAATCCCTGGATTCTTCTCATACACACCTGGGACATAAACATTCTTTACTTGGTTTTTCACAAACTTGACCTCTGTCTGATCCCCTCTCATGGTTAGTCTTTCATTAGTAAAGTCATTACATTCAGAACTTCCAGAATCTCAGTGACCAAAAACACCGTTACTGGGGACTTCAAAAAGGCAAACCTTATACCATGGTATGATAAAATCTCTAAATGTATCCATATCAACTCCATGGTTGACCCTGGTTATATAGCCAAATACACTGACAATTTTTATGTCTGATTATTTAAATGTATTGACCCAGCAGTCCCTTCCAAAACCAAATAAGGTGGAGAATTATAAGTATAAACCATCCTGGTGGTGTGCCCATATAAATATATTGTGTAACAGAAGGAAACAACTCCTTAAAATGCCTTATAGGGCCAGAACACACCAGCATAAGTATCGTATTAACAACCTGACTAAGAAACAGAGGGCAAATATAAACACCAGCTAAGCATCACACAAATTAAGACTAGAAACTGAGACAAAGGATATGGACAAGTCCTTATTTGACCATGTCAGAAAAGTAAGAAATAACTATCAGTACTGCTCTAAACAATTCCATCATGGATCCTCCCATTAAAACCCAAAAGACACTGCAAACATACTGGCTAGCATGCTCGCATCAAATTTCTCTCAACAACCATCACCATGACCCAACTTAATTACACTTAAAGACTAGGGACACCTCCTTCATGGATCCAGGCAACATACCAGGTTGTCTAATACACAGTGTTAAACAAACATTCACTGATCTCCCTTCCTCAGACCATAACTTAGACTTTGCTACAGATTATGTACGCAAATTTTAGCCGACTGCTGTAGCAATGCCCTTCCATAAGGGCATACATTTTGCACATCCCTGGAACTATAGATCAATCAGCCTTATGGGTCTTACTAGTAAAGCCATAGAGAACAATATCCCTGGCCTGATAAATCATGGCAGCCCAAATCTTACTAAGATCAACCCAATGCAGTTATGCTTTGTAAAGGACAGGTCCCACCTGCTTTGAGATGGTCACTAAGGTAGTTATTAGTGGTTACACTTTCTACACCCATCTGGCCAGTGCATTTCTTACCATGACACAGAATGCAATTGTTTATAAGCTTATGGCCTTAAGCATGTATCCCTATGTTTAAGATGGATACCCAAATGCCTTAAGGATAGAGCACATATTCTCCAATTGGGGGACACCTCCTCATGCAGAGAGACCACTGGTGTCTTCCAGGGGTCTGTACACCCCCTCCCCATTTGGCATCTATTTGTGGACCTCAAAACTGATAACATTGAACTTTAGTTAATAAAGTTTGCTGATAACAGCAGATTGGGTGTGGTTGGTGAATCCCCTTAGGAGGCATATCCAGAGGACTCATAGTAAATGCCAAGAAAGTTAGCATCATCACCTTCAGCAAGCAAAAACACTTTTGATCTTACTGCATTGAAAAGATCTCCTGACCATACAGTCTTTAATCAGAGGTCTGATAGCTCCATTTCCTTTGACCTCCCCCCCCCCACATGGTGACTGGAGTAAGGAAATTTTATATTTTGCAACTAATTGCCAAAGGCATATCTTCTAAAACCAGAGAAATCATTGTCTTCCAATATTATGCCTTAGCCATTATTGTTATAGAATATAATGTACCATTCAGCATGTATCTGTATAGGCATATGAAGTGGAAAACAACACAGAAGTTCATAACAAAAAGGATCTGTTGTCTCATAAACCTTAACTGCTAGGACAGAATAGAGTTCTTGTCTTTAGGGTTGCATGGCCTGCTGAGGGGAGACCTGTGTTTTGAGTACACTGCTCTTAGTGATCCAGTTCTCAGCCTCCTTCTCCTTCACAAATCAAATTGTGTAGCCAGTACCAGAACGAGAACCAAAGATTTCAACTTCATCAAGGAATAAATAAACTAGATGAAGAGATAAGTTCATTACCCAGTACCCTCCCTTGCCCTGAAACAGATTTCCCCTGCATGTTAAGCAATGTGATTCCTTGACATCATTTAAACATAGCTTAAACAAGTGCACGACTGCCCTAAAATCTGTTTTGTGAATTATAGATGCTACACTTCTTGAAAATGGTGGTAGAGCCTGACGGTCAGTATTAGCAATATATGCATGGCTTCTGGTTAAAACTGCCTTGTATATCCAATGATCCTATATGACAATTTTTATCTTGGATGGCATTGCCAGTAGCAATAGGTAGCTTGCTGACATTTTATCATGCTTTGAATTATGTGTCTTATATGATCTGGGAAGTACTGGCATAAGAAGGTAAGGAAATCAAAGGAGCGGATCCATAATCCAAAATGTTTGAAAGTTTGGGACTTTTTAGTAAAAGTGATATTTAAGTAGGGTACGTGCCATTTCTGCAGGTGGTGGATCATAAGGCCTATGAAAGAAACAGTTTAAATTAAAGATGGCCTGCTGTGCTTGTTGCCTTAGTCCAAGCTCAGTATAATTACTAATGTTCTCAAGTTTATTAACTGAGGATATTAGGTTATACTACTAATACTGAGAAATATGAAATCATGCATGCCTGTGATTGTTTATATGACCTTTAGACAACTGCATTGCTTATGTATACTGGAAAGAAGATTACAGTCATTGAGCAGTTTGTAAATTGTATTAAAACAGATAGCCTTCTTTTCAAATAAGTCCATCTTAAAATATTAAAATTGTCATAAAAAATGTAAACTCTTAAGATAAATGTTCAAGAAATTCTATAAATAATGCAACGTGTTGCAGCATTCAGCAAGTAGTAACTAATGACCATTCCAATCACAATCTAGTGAATATACAGTGTAAAAGATAGAGACAACATGCATTTCTCAGGAAAGCAGTCAGAGATTCTCAGGAAAGCAGTCAGGGAGTTAGAAATTTGATAAGATAGATCACATCAGCTATTTTCCCATACTATGCAGACAGAATTTGGATAACATTTTAATTGAAATATGATAGCCTTAAACATTTTGTTTTTCTACAGAACTTTAAATAAAACAAATCATCTCCTGATTAGGATGATGTACAATTTTAAATGTGTAGCTGATGAAAAATGTTTGCTATAAAATTAACAACTTCCATGTTTGTTCTGGGATATCTAAGTTTTTCCATATCCATCGTGTTTGCAGAGGATTTAGCATGTTCTTTTCTAAATTCTCACCCTCCCCCCCAACAATTCCTCAGGCTGTTCTCCTATGATTTCCTTTTCATGCATTCTGAATCCCCCCTGACTACTTGTCAGATAACACCAGATGTGAGCCTTCACCAAGTGGACCCCTGAGTCCTCAGGTAGTTGATGTAAATGGTACTCATTGTTTAGAATCCAGGCAGTGAGGATTCAATGGAGAATGACAAACACAGAGCCTGGCACCCATCATTATTGTGGTGGCTGACAATGTCCCCAGTTGTGTGATGGCTAGTGCAATGACTTCAGGACACTGTTGCCATCCCCTAGTAAGAAGCTGTCTTCCAAGGCTCCAGGTCTCCACCAGAGGCTGTACAGGCAGCAAGTTTCCCTGTCACTCTCGCCTGGGACAGAAGAGATGGCTGTCATCTACTTTAACTCATCCACACAGGCAGGAGTTTATTAGTACAAAGAGTGGGAGATTTCAAGAATGATTTATCATTTTATGATGTGCATTTCTACTACCAATTTGGTATCATATGCTCTCTAGGTATTCTACTTTCCTTTGGTTACACAGATACAACCAGTCGGGACTGTCCTTAAAAAAAAACAATATTCACTGTGTCTTCACTAGTGCACTATCATTTTGGAGGTAAGCTGGCATGCTTCCTGGGCAGTGACAGTATTATTTATCTATTTATTTATTTATTCCAGTTTGATGACAGGGGAGGTCCACTGGACTTAGGGAGCCCGTTTTCAGTGGAGGTCCGGGAAGAAAAGCTCCACAATACATAGTTTAGAATTATTACAAAGAATAATTGCTTTACAAACTTTAAAAACAGGTAGAATTCAGAAGAAGAAAACAGTTACAATTTCATTTAGGCAAGAAAGGCAGGCACACAGCATCATGGCTACATATTACAGATTTGTAATTTATAATATCCACACTTGAGTGTGAGGTTAGCTTGATGTGAAAGTTAGCCAGGAGTGTAAGTGGAGGAGAGCTTATGGGGTACGGGGGGAAGAGTACAGTTGCATTTCCTGTTTGAATAAAGATAGGAATGTAGTTGAGTTTTAAAGTTTTCAAAGTTGCCACAGGTCCTTAGAGAAGAAGGGAGAGAATTCCATTTTTTAGCTAAGGAGAAGTATAGCAGAAGCTGACCAGCAGGACGATTGGGTTTGTGGACGGAGACTAGGTTTTGGTGGGTAGAGCTAAGGGTTCTGTGGGGTGTATATGGTACTAGAATATTGGTTAGTGCAGGGCACGTGGTATGTTGAAACAATAATCTGCGGGCTGTGGTGATTTGGAGATAGTCTAGATGGTTGGGGAGTTCAAGTCAATTTAATGAATGAAGGGAAGAACAATGATGGGAGGAGGATTTGGCTTTGGTTGCAAATTTGGAGATTTTATTGTAACAGACTTCCAGTTTGGAGGAGAGAGTGGCAGGTAAGTTAGTAAGTAGAGGAGAACTGTACAATAGAGAGGGTAGTAGACAGGTAGTGGCTGGAGATAGTCTAGTGGAAGCAGAGAGGAAGTGGCTGTTTCTGTAAAGTAATTCAAGTTTTATATGGGTTTTCTTAATGTTTTGCTGGATGTGAGTATTGAATTTCAGATGTTCGTCAATGGTAACACCAAGAAGTTTGGTGAAGGGAACAATCTGCATGGTGGAGTTGTTTTGACTGATAATTTGGAGTGAGTTTTTATCAATAGGGAAACTTTTGGAGGGGAAAATAGAAGGATTTTGGATTTGTTGGCATTTAGTGAGAGGTGATTTTGGAGCATCCAATTTTCGGTGGTTGAGAAAGAATTATAATTATTGAATGCAAACCAAATAGAAAGCAGCAGAGCATGATTAAATAGAGAAATACAATTTGACAGCAGATTAGAACTGTTTGATGTTCATATTTTGCTTGATTTGTTAACAATTCTTTAAGCTGGAGCCTCTATGTAAGCAACAGCATATTTCTTTTCACACTTTTCCAACCTCTCTTAAGAAATGGCTAATAACCATTATATTTATTTCTGAATTTTTCTACTGCTTCTTCTTAAGACATCTAATTAAATTCATCCACTACCCTTTCAATGAAATTACACTTCCTCATATCTCCTTGGATCTGTCTACTTTGTAACTTCAAATTGTACCCATTTGTTTCCATGCATCAGTTCATCTTAAAGATAATATACATTTTTGAAAATGCATTTCTGTAGTACAGGGAGAAGTTACAGTCTCATTTTATTTATTTATTTATTTATTTTGAATTTGTTTACAGGGGTAGAACACTGATCCCACTGTACTCATTTCAGTCTCAGCCCAGGGAAAACACAATAGATACATGGCATTATATACAGAGTGAATGACAAAATGCAATATATACATATGGTATATATATATATATATATATATATATATATATATATATATATATATATATATATATATATATATAAAGTGAATATTATAGATGGATGGCTTGAGGGTTTATATATAGGGTGACTGAAAAAACAAAATATATACATGTATTATATAGACACTGGCATGGGAGTTGGCATGCTAAAAGAATTGCAACCAGAAATAGTCAGGACAAAGTATGTAGACAGAAGCAAGGAATGAAGACATTACGTTATATGATTAGAGAGATAGCTGTTACATTTTCCTAGGGTTTTGAAATATGCTTTTATTTCACAACAGAAAATAGGATAAGAGAAATGATCTTTAAGCAAAGAAAGGAGAGATTCCCACAGATTGGGATCAAGGACTGAGCAAGCATGGTCTGTGCAGTGAAGCCTAGCTTGGGGAGTTTGGTGGAGAAAACATGAGTGGTTAATATGTCTAAGGTTGTATGGTGGTGCATCTCTGAATAGTCTGAAAACAAGGTCTTGTTCTCTCCTTCTTCATTTCTTTCAGACTATACAAGTAATAACTCTTGCCAATATGACATCTCCTGAAATGAACACAACATTCCACTTGTGATAATGTTAAAGTGCTTTTATAAAAAGCTAATAATATTAATAGCAATTTTGTTTATACTGGCAATTTGTCTCCATGTGCATTTAGTAGCTTAGATTTTCTTGTTATTGTTGTTTTACTTATCTTTAGATACTCTGGCTCAGTTTCTTGAATTCTGTCTATAACCCTGACTTTTTTGTTGATATGTACTTTTCTTTTTCTTCACATTTTTGTCACGAATGTAAGACGCCATGTTTTAAATCATTCAGCTTTTCCACTTTTTTCCTAAACTTCATGTATCCTTTTGACACACGGCATGGTGCGAATACTATTTTTCTTCTAGATGTTCATCTGAAATGTTGTGGATAAAGGTAGTGAAATTCAGTGAACCCACTATCGATGTCATATGTAATGGCATGTGACTTCTGACCCTATTTCAAATGACTGCATTTATTTTAGTATGATCCTCTGTGTCCCGCAGTCTAGTCTGCATATTCACAATGAGACCACATTAGGTCTTATTCAAGTTATTTGAGTTTCTCCACAATAAAGCCAGTTTTTAATCTGCTAAAATATTTGACTAATCAAAGAACTATCTAATTTATAACACTTAAAACAAGAGTAATAGAGTTTTTGTTCTGAATAAACAAAATAATATGGACAGCCTTCCTCTAATTAACCTATTAACACTATTATAATCAACTCCCCAAAAAGGAAGGTGAAGCTAGTGACAAAACCGTGTATAAATCAAATCCAAACACTGGTGAATGGAATAGGAAAGTACATTAATAAAACTGGGTGCTTCCATCTTACACTGACAGACTTCTTTAGAAGAAATCTGTCTAAGGCAAACATACTCAGTTCTATTAAAGTGACTTAACCTTTCCTTTTTTGTTTGCTATTACATTGAGCTAATCTTCCCTATTTCCTGTGTCTGTTGTGAAGTTACAGCTGTTAATTCAACGCTGCTTTCATTTCAGTGCTTCACAAGGTTCCAAATACACTATGTTTTGTTTTCAATAAACATATTTATTTCATTATCATTTATGGCATAGGCAATCTTACTTTTATATAAATGAAAAACAAACATTGACACCACTTTAGTTGCAAACATTATACATGACAGACACCATTGAAACAACTGCAGTTGCAAACATTATGCATCACTTATAATCTAGCCAGTCATTGTCAGTTAAGTAACATATGGCCTATTCAAATCCTGCCTCTTAAACCTTGTTCCCTCTCTGCATATATTGCTCCCACAATTCCCATTTTTTTCTATGTGGTTTGCTCCTTCCCTTTTCTAAAGATCTCAATTCCAGTTGTTTTATCCCTGTCACTATATTCACTACTAGTAGTAAAGTTGGTCTAGACTTCGATTTTTTTGGCTTCCACCATAATTGTCTTTCTGCAGCAACTGCATACATTTTCTTACAAGTGACAAACTGGTAGTTGAGAGTTTCCAGCCCTTGTTGTTTTTCTACATCCTATGAAAAACAGAGTATAACAGATTAGTCCAGATAAAATCACTTTATCTAGCAGATCTAGAAGACTCACTCTTTGATGACTTCCCCTCATTGAAGTTTATTCAGTTAAGTAGGGAGAGGGCCCAGTATAATAAAAAAAAAAAAAAAAAAACTTTTGATAGTGATTTTACATTGAAATGGTGATTTTTAAATTAAGATTTGTTGAAATGGGGATATCTTAGGTCTGAGTGATGAGATGACTGAAGAAATGTATAGTGGAAAGGATGATAAATATAAGTAGGTGTGACAAAGAAGGTCCTGCTACTGACAATTATGATAACAAATTTTGTATGAGGAAGTTACTCACATACTTTGGAGACACTTTCTATCAATGAAATCATCAGCAACCATTATTGTATCTGTGTGGAAACCAGTTCAGAAAAAAGTATAACTGTTCATGGTCCTATTTTTAGTAAATGACCTTATAAACTAAAGAGCAAATTTGAGAAAGAAAACAGAGAGATTGTGGTACTGTGTTGTTTAATAATAAGTAAGAGTGACTAGTCTTATAATCTACAGTTACTAGAGCTTCATGTCATGTAGTCCATCATGTTAGTCCTCCAACAGAAGACTGGCATGTGCAGCACCCAAGTGCAGTAATTGTTATATAAACAACAAAGTTTGTGATGTAGATATACGAGTGTGTGAGTGCATAAATGTGCGAGTATGTGAATATGTGAGTGTGTGAGAGTGTGAATGTGCGAGTGTGTGAGCTGCCAGGTATCCAACATAGGTAAAACCACCAGGAAAATAATTTCCAGAATGTATGAACACTGTTATGCTATTAGGAAGAAAAACAAAAAGAATGCTTTGTTGAGGCATACACATAAATGTATACAAAGCACACCAGTGCACACAGCCAACGGAGCTCGGACTCTGTACAAGGTGAAAATATATCAAAATAAACAAACTCCAAAACCATAGACAGAGTCCTATGGCAGTAAGCGGTAACAAAATCACGAAAGTCCACCAAACACTTCAGTATATTTGTCAACGGACAAAAAAGATGATGAAAAAATATACTTCGAAAATGTTTTATTCAAACAAACGTGAGCGCTTTCACCATTAGGCTTCATCAGACGTTTCATAGTAATCTTCCCATAACACATTTAAATACTAATACAAAGTCGCCTATAGGCTGAAAAAGCTAATTACATATGCAATAATAGCAAAGCAGCTCATAATAACACATAAAAATGCATTCGTACATAAAAGCATAGTGCATCTAAATCTTCAATATAATCAATGCATAACATAATAAAATAAGCACTATAAATATTCATAAAAATATAAGTATATTCATAAATATATATATATATATATATAATTAAAACTGCAGAATGGTGCTAAATAAGCTAACAACGCCATCATTAGAGCATAAATATCATATGAAATATAAATAGTATAGATGGAGTTAACTATAAATGATTTAAATATAATTAAATTTTTATTTTTAACAATCAACCTATTAAAACTAACATTACCTCTTGGGTCTAACACATCTTCTTTTCTTAAGTATGGGTCTCAAATTAACTTTCTCATTCAGACCTGGGGGTTGGTCCGCTTTACATCTAAGTATCCAACGCAACTCACATTCAAGTGTATAATTAATCAGGTCCCCTCCCCGTGCACTTGCATAAACCTCTTGTATAACACTATAAAGAAACTTATGTTGGGGGCCAAAAACCTTGTTATGTTTAGCCAAAGAATTGGTGTCAGTGCCTATCCTTATATGGTACTGATGTTCCCGCATTCTCTCCCTTAGGGTCCTGTTCGTCTTGCCTATATAGAACGACGTGCATGCTACACATCTAGCCAAATACACCACATTCTTACTCACACAATTGGTGCCTATGTTAAAATTATAGACAAAATTATTATGTGGGTTAATGAAGGTCTCCCTAGTATCTATTAAACAACATTGATTACAGTTCCCACAAGCTCTGGTATTATAACCAGCAGGATTCCTAAGCTTTGGTGACAACCCCTTATAACATAAGAGTCTCTTTAAATTAGGTTTATTCTTTTTTGTCCGTTGACAAATATACTGAAGTGTTTGGTGGACTTTCGTGATTTTGTTACCGCTTACTGCCATAGGACTCTGTCTATGGTTTTGGAGTTTGTTTATTTTGATACACATAAATGTGTCAACTTCAAACATTTTCCTTTTCATGTAATTGATCATACTAAACAAGTATTTATGAGATGTGATAATGAAAATGTACTTTATGTCAAAGAATATGAATGGCAGACAATATACTGACTGCCACTTCCTTTCATGGTCACAATGATCACATTAATTGTAAATGTGTTTTGAAAAAACAGAAACATAAAATTAGCTAAATTAAAGTAAGTATAAGCTATTATATATGTAACATATGAGTTATTTGATTGTTCTATTAAACATGACAATGTTTTAAATATTTATTAGTTGATTGCCTTTCATATTCAGAGTCTGATGAAGTCTGTTATGGATAAAAGTGTTACTCTTAGGTCATTAAAGTTTGTGATTATTCCTTCTCTTGAGTTCTGGCCTATGTTGTTGTTTTTTTTTTTTTTTTTATTTACTAGAACTTACCTGGTCAAAACCAATAATCATCCATGTAAATATTTTTTTATTAACATAAGTTAAAACAATAAGAATCTTCCAATACATTTCCCTTTTCCCAATATCGACAAGCTTTTTGGTTGACGTACTGCATATATCTTCAAAGGGCCATTGCTCTATCCTTTGTTTGTATAAATGTATATATATATATATATATATATATATATATATATATATATATATGTATTTACATAAACTTTTTTTTGTAATTTCATATCCTCTAATTTTGCTCAGATTATCCAGCATTTTGTAAATTCCCTGTTATTGTTTGAAATGTTCCTTGTTTCATATTCATCAAGCTGGCCTGAAAATGTACCATTTGGGTAAGTTCTCTACCCTGGGAAACAAATTTAAATAAACAATAAAGTAATGCATGCATACACACATACATGAAATATCTTGTAAGCATAGGGGGAAAAGTTTTGTGGTGATGGATAAAATCAGAAATTACAAACCAAGTGTATAACCCTCAAGTTCATGATATTTAATGAGTTACACAGTCCTGATTATTTTTGATTTTTCTGCATAACTTTGTTAGACTAGCATTTCCAGTTGTCTTGAATAGGTTAAATTACAACATAGGCTTCTTCTTTCAAGGCCTTTTTTTATAATTTGCTTATGTTTTGTGGATAAAGTGTCTCATAAGTTGTTTCCTCTTGCCACTTCTAATGCCTTTCTTGGATAGTGTCTGTTTACTTTAAGATGGATTACAGTATTTGATTAATCTTTCTTAGAATTTATTGGTGTTATAGTTTAGGTATGTTTTTAATTATGTTACATAACAAACCTGTACAATGTTAGGATGAATGGGTTGAGTCCCCTTAGCACAAGCTGTTAGAGGCTGCAGTTGTTGCAATATAATAGTAGTGATTAGTCCCTTTAATGAGTAATACTATTACTGATCCATCAGAGTGGCTTAAATAAATGACAATGTGTTTTGTTTTCATTGTTGAAAAGACCTGATTGCTAAACTTGCACAATAAGTTATGTTTGAGAAGAAGGTATGATGCAACAAATGCAGCTAGATATTATCTCTCTAATTAGGCTGAAGGACTTTGCTTTTTTCATTCACAAACTGGATGATAGAGAACATAATTTGCGGGCATGACCAAAGGTGCCACATCTGGTTTTCCAGTAATAAAATTTCTGGACTAGTTGTGTTTATGGTTTAATTTTTTTATTACTCTTTCTTCGCTCTATTATGAATGAATTTCATTCTAGGGGAAGATACAGGTAGGAAGGTGTTTCAGATAATTTTATTTTACTTTACTTTTTTGTTTAGCTCAGTATAGAAGGGCTGTTTCAGTTTATCTATGATATTTTGAGGGTGTCAATAGCTATATTTTGAGTATGCAGTATGTAAAAATGTATGTTTTTGTGCAGATATATTTTGGTGATGTACCGAAAGTTAAACAGAAATAAATGTATGCAGTATGCTATATATGATATTTAATCATGCTCATTATCTGGGATCTACAATTAGGATAACTTTTATTTATATAGTCATTAGTTTAATTCCAGCAAACCAAAACATTGTTTACTGGGAGATTCAGGGAGAAAAGCTCCATAACAGAGAGTTAGTGACAACCGTATTACTAATATTACATTATGTGTATTGCTGTTATTGTAGTAACCATAAAACGTATGCAGTATTTCTTTAGTATATGTAAGGAACATGCAACATTCAGGGGAAAACTCTACATAGGCAATGGAAAATAAACTCTACCTACACAGCATCCAAAGTTTAGGAATGAACTATTGACCTGAATAGAAGCCACCTAACCAATATTTTGACAATGCCCGAGAAATTTCATCATGTATTTCTAAGACTGCATTACATCACATATATGTGACACACACACAAAAAAAAAACAGACCATCTAGTCTTCTCTGTTTCTGCAATTGGTATATTTTAGTTTCCCATCATGTGTGCTGCACTTTAGCTTGATTTTTTTGAAGGACTCTGTAGTCTTGCTTTTTACTAACATTTCCTATAACCCATTTCATTCATTTACTGCTGTTTCTATGAGAAGGTACTTTATAAGATCCAGGATTAACCCTGCACCCCTAATTTAGTAAGGGTGCCCTTTCCTTCATCCTCTGTCTTTATTGTTGGAATATATAAATCAAAGCAATATCTCTTTAGTATCTTGCACACTAAAATCATGACTCCTTTTGTTCTTTAGCCTCAAATGAAAATAGATTTAAGCCACATAATCTGTCATCCTTGATTTCTTGTATTAATCTGCAGGGTTTTCTTTCCACCTTATTTGGCAGCCTAACATTAGTATCCCTTCACAGGCACCAGAAATGATTGCAGTAGATAAAATGAAGTCTGACAAGGGGTATTCAGAGAAGTAATAAAATACTACAGTTTCTCCTCTCACTTTTTATCTGGTGGTTCATTTCTACTATTACTGTTTTACATGAACGTCTTTTTCCTGATCTGATCATTTTAGGTCCCCCCCAAGAGCTACTATGAGGTATTATTGTATCCCAAATGAAGGACTTGACATTTCCATGCATCAAAACTTTAGATTCCACTTCATAGACTACACACACAAATGCCTGGCTTTCAGGCATTGTCTGTTATTTCTCATTCTTTATATGCATACTTTATGAATGAGATCAAGTCATATGAATATACCAATAAATGTGGGACAGCCCCGCTGAAGAGAGTTAAACATACCAAGTGGGACTACCCAATAAACAAAATCACAAAAACGTTTTTATGTCAAAAGTATTAAGGAGGAAATATATTTTTTTAAATTCACTTATACTGAAGCCAATCTGAAGGCATGAATGCTGAATTATGGATATCGGCAGGGGGGGGGGGGGACTTGGGGACCATCACACAGGTAAATATAATGTGTTGTGACTGTGCACCTTACCGGTGATGGGCCCTCTTAATGGACAGTTAGGTGGTTCTTACATGCTACTGATTCTCTACAGAACTGGTACAGAGATACTGCAACTACTCAGTATGAATGAATGCACACATTTGAAGGCATGTATGAGCTGCTTGCACCAGTAAAACAATGCAGGTACCAAGATAAAGCCTGAACCTAAGCCAAAAAGAAATAAAAATAATTGGATGAAGTACTTCATGTTAGGGTAAATCACTCAGTTCTTTGTATGCATCCATCTGTCTGGAGTCTCACATATTCAGTTCTTCAGTCTTGTAATCAAAGGTTCTTCATAAGAAGGCGCATCTATCTATAGAAAAATCCATGAAGGCTAAAAGCACAGTGCACATGATCAGTAGTGCTATAAGCACAGTGCACATGGTCAGCAGTACTATGAGCACAGTGCACATAATCAGTAACTATAAGCACAGTACACATGATCAGTAAGTATAAGAACAGTGCACATGGTCAGTAGTACTTTAAGCACAGTGCACATGATCAGTAGTATTACAAGCACAGTTCACATGATCAGTAATACTTTAAGCTCAGTGCACATGATCAGTAGTACTATAAGCACAGTGCACGTTGTCAGTAGTACTATAAGCACAGTGCACATGATCAGTAGTATTATAAGCACAGTGTACATTATCAGTAGTACTATAAGCACAGTGCACATGATCAGTAATACTATAAGCACAGTGCACATTATCAGTAGTACTATAAGTACAGTGCACATGATCACTAGTACTTTAAGCTCAGTGCACATGATCAGTAGTACTATAAGCACAGTGCACATTGTCAGTAGTACTTTAAGCACAGTGCAGATGATCAGTAGTACTATAAGCACAGTGCACGTTATCAGTAGTACTTTAAGCACAGTGCACATGATCAGTAATCCTATAAGCACAGTGCACATGGTCAGTAATGCTATAAGCACAGTGCACATGATCAGTATTACTATAAGCACATTGCACATGATCAATAATACTGTAAGCACAGTGCACATGATCAGTAGTACTATAAGCACAGTGCACATGGTCAGTAGTACTATAAGCACAGTGCACCTTATCAGTAGTACTTTAAGCACAGTGCACATGATCAGTAATACTATAAGCACAGTGCATATGGTCAGTAGTACTATAAGCACAGTGCCCACAATCAGTAGTATTATAAGCACAGTGCACATGATCAGTAGTACTTTAAGCTCAGTGCACATGATCAGTAGTACTATAAGCACAGTGCACATGGTCAGTAGTACTATAAGCACAGTGCACACGATCAGTAGTACTTTAAGCACAGTGCACACGATCAGTAGTACTATAAGCACAGTGCACACGATTAGTAGTACTAAAAGCACAGTGCACATGATCATAATACTATAAGCACAGTGCACGTTATCAGTAGTACTTTAAGCACAGTGCACGTTATCAGTAGTACTTTAAGCACAGTGCACATGATCAGTAATACTATAAGCACAGTGCACATGGTCAGTAGTACTATAAGCACAGTGCACACGCTCAGTAGTACTATAAGCACAGTGCACATGATCAGTAGTACTTTAAGCTTAGTGCACATGATCAGTAGTACTATAAGCACAGTGCACATTATCAATAGTACTTTAAGCACAGTGCACATGATCATAATACTATAAGCACAGTGCACGTTATCAGTAGTACTATAAGCACAGTGCACGTTATCAGTAGTACTTTTAGCACAGTGCACATGGTCAGTAATACTATAAGCACAGTGCACACGATCAGTAGTACTATAAGCACAGTGCACGTTATCAGTAGTACTTTTAGCACAGTGCACATGGTCAGTAATACTATAAGCACAGTGCACACGATCAGTAGTACTATAAGCACAGTGCACGTTATCAGTAGTACTTTTAGCACAGTGCACATGGTCAGTAATACTATAAGCACAGTGCACACGATCAGTAGTACTATAAGCACAGTGCACGTTATCAGTAGTACTTTAAGCACAGTGCACATGATCAGTAGTAGGAACAGTGGTGCCAAATCTGTTGGGAAAGGCTTATGGAAGATGGCACTCACGGAAAAGAAACAGCTCTGCAGCTTTATGACAGCTATACAGAACTGTCTCAAAAAAAAGACTTAGAAAATATTTGGGATTAAAACAATATTCTGAATAGCAATCCATACATTTAAGAATGAGAATGTGTGAAATGTAAATCTCTATAGCTAAGTCTACAAATGTATCCCTTAATCCCTTTATTTTCTCTGCTGATTAATGCTTACTGATTTCTTCTTACTACCTACCATCCTGGTAATGGCTTTCTATTTTCTAGTTCAATCTTTCTAACCTCTGCACCTTAAAATATAGCATTTGTTCATCACTTCAGCATGCTTGACACAAATTTTAGCCCTGATACTTTGAAATGCACAATCCATACAAATTATAAGTTATAAAATGCAGTGTTAAACCCTTAAAGTGCTTGCAAACCATGACATGGGAGGCTGTACCCCACATCCTTGCTACTTACATTCTGCAACTCCTAGATTTCCAAACATCAGAGATACGTCAATGCACAATAACATAAATTTCAGTACATATTCCTCTACATTTGTACTTTCAGTTTTGCTACACAGAGGATTGAACTCATTGTACTCAGAATGTCAGCAGGCACTAAATTTATATATTTTCAAACAGAAATCTGTTGAAATATTTATATCTTTCCTCATATTACCCATAGGTTTATAGGTTCATAGGTAAGTATTAGGCTAGCTGCCCTTGTGGGCCATTTTAAGCCTAACCAATTTCCCTCAAAGGTGAGGGATATCTAGCTACTGCAATGCACATCAAAGCACCACTGAGTTAAGCCTTCAGCATTATCTAGCCAGCAATACTACATATTTAAGTCTACCCACAAGTTTTACTCAATGCCTAATTCCTTGTTACCTGCATATGACAACCCTGTAGTGTAATTCTATCGATATGCATTATCCCAGGTTGCAGATTTAACATGCCAGTATTGCTGCTGCATATGTAAAAACAAGAATTCCACTGCTTTACCTTATGAAGCACATTGTCTGTATATGTGTTGTCTGTGTTAATAAACACATATTGTCATCTTGTTCATATCTGAACATTTTTCCTCTACAGATTTCATCAGAAGAAACTTTTAAGTCATTATGCAACTCGATTGTCAAATGTACATGTGTAATATAATGGATTGTAAAAAAAAAAAAAAAGATATAATCTGATGATGAGGAACATCTCTTTTCTTACTGACATTAAAACTGGTAACAGACAGTTGCTCCTAGTTTGTGTGTACTAATTTGAATAAAATAAATGCTTTCTGATGCTTACGATACCACAGAAGTAAGTAAGACTATATTCAGCCATTAAATGGCCCACGGCATGTGGTGAATACCACCACCAGGGTCAGGCAAGAGTGTTAGGTAAGAAAAGGAGTGTGGCTAGTGACAGTGTTTGACCATTAGTGCAATAAAGTTGGGTATCTTACTTAGAAGTCTGGGATTCCTTTGATGAGATGCATTAAAAGCAAAAAGTTATGTCCCATTACCCTACAGAGCTCAAGTGGCCTAGTCCATAATATTCCATTTGGAGGAAAATTAATCAGAAATTTCAGCTCTTCAAGTAAAGCCAAGGAACAAAACTATTAATGAAGAGCTTGACACAAGAAATAATGATTGATTTTATGGATATACACAAGTACTGGTTGCCTCTACACATCTGCCCATTTCCCTAATTACTGCCTAGGAAGCTTCAGGTTATACTTAATCAAAATAGTACTATTTTTTCATATCTGTCTTTAGAATTATTTGTGTTCGCTCCATCAATTCTTCAGTTCCATCATGGTGTTTGACACCTCACTTCTTACAGGAAGGATGATCCATCTAAATAACTGGTCTTTTGATGAAGTACTAGTCTCTCTTATCTCCCCTGAGTCTTGTCATCTTATACTGCAGCATGTCTTTTTGTTGAAAGATAGTAGCCAGCTGGACACCACGGATTCCCAGGAAATGCTGAATATATTCTCTGTCTCCTATCTCAGTATGCTTTCCATTGTAAGTGCACTTCCTTTTTGTCACACTCTTCTACAATGTCTTTGTCTTATCTATACCTAAGTTAAGAACCTGCATGCCTGCTGACTTTCCATCTCCAGGTATAAAGAAAAGAACTCTTGACATTTATTTCTTTATTTTTATTTAACATTTGTTTACCAGGAAAGTCTCACTTGGAATGAAGCCAATTTTCAATGGAGGCCTGGGAAGAAACACTCCAGACAGATGTCTTTGAAACATGGGAGGAAACAGGAGCACCAGGAGGAACCCCACACACAAACCCAGGGAGGACATGCAGACTCCACAAAGAAAGCACTCCAGCCAAGAATCGAACCTCTTGCTGTGAGGCGACAATGTGCTGTCCTTATATCTTCTAATGATTCTGTGAACTTGTTTTGTGGAGAGGATAATGTAGTTGTGGTAAGTTGGTGCATTTCTTTAGGCAGAGCCATAGATAAAATGGGGTAATGATGGCAGCCTCCCTAGGTGAAAGGTATCAAGGGCCACATTTGGGAGATGCGATCTGCGTACAGCACCAGCATTCCAATACTGCATGTGTGGTCAGTGCTGAAGCACTTTAGTGTCCATGCTTGCTAGAGGCACTACCAGCATTTAGAAATGAATAATGGCACTGCATTTGCAGTCAGGGCTGAAAAGCTACAGCGCTACACTCTACAGTCATGAGACCTGTGGATTATACCTATCATCTGCAAATATCAAATATACATGTATTTTTAAATCACTGTCTATAATTTAAAGTAGAACTATGAAAGCTTATAATTACCCAGTATACAGTAAATTAAAGGTCATTATTAAAAGGCAGGAGTACATATCAGAAAGGATTAAATCACAAAATTAATAGTTTATTTAGCAGTGGAGAGTGAAGGTCCCTGTCAGAAATTAAAGGTCCATTCCTGTAACTCCCAGCACTTTCAGAAATAAGCTGTTATTCAAGCAAATAACCAAGAATTCCTAAATTTGCTCTTATACATCTGAAGCATTTTTTTATAGAGGCAGTTGTGAGATTTGACCCCACATCCCTGCATGCCATGCACACCACCTCCAAGTTAATTGATCATGAGAGGAGATACTCCAAGGTACTATAACTCAGATAATATAAATCTCCTATCTTTCACACTTTCAATATTGCTATTCCAAATACTGCACTTACACTCTTCAGAATTTCAACAGGAGCCATGAAAGGGAGCACAGCATTTCAACTAAAAATGAAGTATTATAAACATTTAACAAAACATACAAGAAAACTGTTACTATTACTAGAAGGGAAACATAGAAAATTATTGGGCATCCTTTTCTAAAGATTTAAAAAGTTGATATTTACATGGCATACAGAATTTTCTTCAATTTTGAGTGTACCAGTGAGTGTCCCCAAAACTGTCAAGATACTATATTAGTTCTGATTCCACTTTTTTTTGTATTTAGGGACACATGTATCACCTACTTACCTTCTAAAGAATTTTGTAACAGGATGCAAATATGTCCCCTTCTATTTTCAAAAGCATATAGATAACTAGCATTTTCCTCATGAGATTTCTCAGGTTTGATGTATTACACTAGTGTTCTTTACATAGTGAATCTTCCAAAACTGTGAATACTACTGAATGTCCTGATCAAAGTCATCGCCATCATATCCTATTTGAGGAGTGAACAACCAGTGTGTTGACTTTATACAATTTCTTTGTCTGCATTCTGGTGACTGATGCTTGTTGTATGCTATTGCCTCCAATACTGACTAATGCACCCTGATGTATTACTGATGGCTTATGGAAAAGGTTTTATGCTTACTGTTGCTTTTAATTCTTACTAATTTGCACTTAAAAAGCATGCAGACCCCTCTATGTGCCCTCTCAATCTTCTGCTCATATTGTGATTCTCTGATGAAATTATTTTTGTACGTTGGCTCATTATAGGTGTTTGGCAGTAACTATTCATGTTACAATGAAATATGAGCAACACTCTGCAATTCCTTGCACTAATTTTCTTATTATTTCACATGTCCATAGGTGTATACTAGGCTAATGACTTGGTCATTTATAAGCCTAGCCATGCAACACAAAGGTATCCCATGAGTTATTGTGCATTAGAGGTTATTTTAAGTGAGGTATGTTAGTTAGAAAATGATTTAACATGTGACTCTGTCCATCACAGACATAGATCTCAGACTAGGGGTGAATTTCCACTTTCACATCCTCAAGTCCATGTTCTGCTTGAATATGGTTAAGAAAGGGCTCTGCTTCACACTGTTGGGAAGCCTACTCCTGAGAATGGGAATTCCTTGAGATACATGCCTTCTTCTCCATCATGCCTTATTTAACTGTCAAGTAAAGTTAAAATCCTTAATACCTAGTATTTCTGGTCCTGCTCATTGTGCAGATATGCAAAAGGTTAATCAGAGCAGGATCCAAGAATGCCTTGCATGCCAGGCATAAATCACCTCTCAGCAGTCTATAAGAAACAGACTATACAGGTAAGGTTTTTATATGATCTGCATAGGACATTGTGTTTACTCTCTGTGTTCTTTTTATGAGGAACCCCCAAGGACATTCTAGTCATTGCATGTGCCTAATTAGATGGATACCAAAGGGGGTGTTATACTCAATGATGGGTCTAATGTGGGCTGACTATAGTGGCTTAAGGACTTTTCTGGACCTAGATGCCATGCGCTTAATTATAAGTCGAGTGACAGAGAATGATTTTCTTACTACCTTAAGACACATGCTGCTCAAAAACCAGGTTACTATGTTCATGAGCCCCCAAATCCCTGAATACTTTGTCTACTTTTAGGAATGTTTTATCAATGGGGTAGTTTTCCCAAAAGGTACTAAGGTACTATCAAGCATTTCAAGGCATTGAGTTTTAAGCCATGGCTTTGACACCAGTTATTTGAATGTGTTAGACCTTCCTGTAAAATATTAGTATCGGGGGGGGGGGGTGATTGCTCCTAGTTTGCAATCAACTGCAAACTTGGTAAGCCAGATGCCCTTGACAGTGGCCTTGAGTTCCAAAAAAGGGCCAAAGAGAAGTGGGCCCAGCACAGAACCCTGTGTGAAATCTTCTGATGACTGACTTCTTTGTGGAGGTCATCTCTCAAATCCTAACTGCCTGGGACCTGTTCTGTGAGCCAGCTGTCTATTCAGTGAGTAATATAGGAGTGGTATTTAAGTATTACTGCAACCAGTAGTGAAGTGTTTCATAATTCACTAAATAATGTCACTGTGTTATAAACATGTTAAATGAGTCCCATTTTTTAGTAGTATGCAACTTGTTAACTTGATCCGCGGTGGTGGTGCTGCGGGAGCGTTTTCGCCTCACAGTAAGATGCTGTCTGGTTCGATTCTCAGCTACAGCGTCTTCTGCATGGAGACATGCATGAATGGGTGTACCTTTGTTGTGCATCAGGGCTGGTAACTCAGCACGTAAAAATCAACTACCAATCATTAGCGGACCGGAGTTCCGCTGTGGCGACCCCTAACCGGGAAAAGCCGAAAGACACAACATGCAACTTGTTAACTTGATGAAATACAGAAAAAACACCCATTTAATGTATGTGCTGTGTCAATGTCACTGTAAAAATATCAGTTAACAGGAGAAATGGTCAGAAATTAGTCTGTTTAGAGGTTGCGTTAATACAGTTAATACCGGAAGAGTGATTGTTTCACTTCACATGCACACAACTGTCCGTTTTATTTTTAAGACTGCTGGCCAAAATCTGTATGGCGGGTGGGGTCATCCTTATTTCAATGGTCTGGTGTGTGCAAATTTCTGTGTGCATGGCATGCCTATGCCAATGTGTAGCACCTGTAGTAAAGATATACATATTGGGAATACGTTACTTACTGAACGGTTGTGCTGAGGCCTATTTTTTCCCCTTTAGCAGCTTTAAGAAAAAGGCTTATTGGCATGAAAAATAAATGTCTGCAATTGTTTAAAACTGATGCGTACAATAAACCTAGTAAAATAACATATTTTAATTGCTGTATGGGGCAAAACTTGTACAGGATCTATCATTCATTTAATGTGTAAGGGGTAACATTTACATTGGTCAGCATGTTTTGAACCTACAGTGGAGGCAGTGTGTGTGCCTGATAACCACTGAGTGTGTATGCATTTATCTATATAAATATGTATAATGTGAGGTTGTGTATATGTATACATATATATATATATATATATATATATATATATACACACACACACACACACACACACACACACACACACACACACACACACACACACACACACACACACACACACGCACACACGCACACACACACACACACATCTACATCTGTCTGCCATGATGGTCACTGTAATTCCCCAAATTTTGCCTCCTGGTTGTGATAACACATAAGTACCATAGCAGTTTATGCCTAATTCTGTGAGTTTGATTTCAATGCCCAAGTGGAGTATTGCATCAAATGCCTTAGCCAGCGCATATCATTCTGTTCTCATCCATTGCCTTGGTGACCTTCTCAAAGAACTCCACCAGGTTCAGTAGGCATGACCTGCTTTGATGAAACCAAATTTGGTTGAGTCCAGTGTCTGAAGGTTTCCTATGTCTGTAGTTCCCAGGATCCACTGATGGTCTGCCCTTGTGCAGAGTGATGACCATTGCAGTCTTCCATTCACATGGCATGAAGCCTGTGTAGAGGCTATGGTTGAATAGTGACACCAGTGATCCTGACAGGTAATATTTCAAGCTACTTAGCAGGCATCCTGGGTTATTATTGGGGCCTATCAAAGGTATATTCTTGGCCTTAGAGAGCACATCTAAGACCCGTTCCTTCCTGATAGTTGGATGTGTTATGTTAGATAGTATTTCCTGGAATGCAGCTAGGAATGAGGTGGACTGTAAAGATGGAGCTGAATTTGTAAACCAGAAGATTTATTTCCCGGTTTCACGAACATGGTTCCATCTCTTATCAGTTCTGCACACTGCTACCTTTGAGGTTTTGGACTTTACAGTTGCTGTTGGCCAGGTTTGCTATCTTAACCACAAATTTTGCTTTGTTGTATTTAATTAGTCCTTTTAATTGTCTATTCAGTTTGATGAGAGAGTTTTTATCTTTTTTTGGTGTTACAGTTCCTAATTTTAAGTATGATTTTTTTTCTTTGTTGTACAACCTGTTTAATGTTGGATTCCCCAAGGATATTTTTTTTTTTTTAAGTTACTTTTGCGCTTACTTCTGGTAGGCACAGCAGCCTATAGGCAATCAGTGGCATATCTGTACCGAGCTACCATGAATAATTTTGCACAGGCTGCTGTGTTATCTAGGTCTGAAGGGTCATAAAATATTGACAGGTTATCACTTAATAAAAAAGTAGCTTGCCTTTGACTAGCTACTAACTATTACAGAACTGATTCTTATTTCAAAGGAGAATGCTTTGTGGTCTGATCTCACCAGATAGGACACAACACAAGAGGGGGGCAGTGCTGCATTCTCCCATATTTGTGAATACCAGATACAATATGTTTGCACCTTTAGTAGGCATATGCACTAACTTGTCCATAGTATTTGCTTTCACAAAATCTAGGAATCTCTGTGCCTGCAGATTTGAGGTCATGTATGATTCCCAATTTATTCAGGGATAGGGTCATAGGTGCAAAGGTAGGTACTAGGCTATTGACCCTAGGGCTTATACAAGCCTAGCCAAAAAGGTACTCTGGCTTTCGCCACCCAAGAAAATTATTTTCCTGTGCCCCTGTTGAGTAGAGTCACAGAGGTGATCCCCGGGGTGAATTTCCTATTTCCCATGCAATCATCAAGATTTTTCTTCAAGAGTGCTAATGAGGAGCTTTGTTTGATATAGATAGGTAGTTTGTTCCAGAGTATGGGAAGTCTCTGGGACAGGAATCTATTCCTCCAGCATGTTCTGTTTATTGTGGTGACAAGGCTTAGGTCCCTAGAGCGTGTAGCTCAGTGGGATTGGGATTTCTTTAAGTGGAGCATGCCCAACAGCTCTGGGTTTTACATAGCTTTGTATGTTTGGCAGAGATCACCTCTGAGTAGGTGATATGTGACGGAGTAGAGCTGGAGTTTTTTGAGATGGTCTGCGTAGGGCATCTGTTTGAGGCTGGTAATCCTCTTTGTGAGGTATTTCTGTGGCCTTTCCAGTTGTTGTAGATGTCTTGTGAGGTACATACCAAAAGAGGCATTGTACACTATAATAGGTCTAATGAGTGACACGTAGAAGGGAACAATTACCTCTTTTTTTCCTGGATGAAAAACCTTTTGTGATGAGGTCTTCCATGTAGAAGGATTTCCTGACTACTGTGGTGATGTGATTATCAAAGGAGAGACTACTGTCCTCCTGTGTCCCAAAGTCTCTTATCACACTTTCGGTGTTAAGTAGACTACCACCTATGTGGTAGCTCATGGGTACAGAGTTTTTACCAAAGGGGGTGACAATGCACTTTTTTGCATTGAGCTTGAGGTATAATTAAAGGCCCCCAGGAGTTTGGTATTTAATTAAATTGTGAGTATCTAAAATAGATCTATGTATGAGCCATGGATTTCATGGTATAAAGATGGTGTTCTATAGTTTGCTAGGATATGGCATGAGACTCCGGTACATCATTCTATTTAACCAGCTAACAGGTTGGCTTTGTTACTGATGTAGATTGAGACACCGCCACCTTAGGTCCTTTTCTGTGCAGGTACCGGTCTAAAAGTATGGAAGACGCTGAAGCCTTGCTCTGCTAGGGTACTTTGCTATTTTGAACCATGTCTCAGTAACTGCACAGATGTCCACATTCTCCAAGGTGAGAAGAGCTAGGAGGGAGTGGATCATCTTGTTTAGATTCCTGGCATTGAGCAGTAACATCTTTAGATTTACTTGGGTGGCTCTTCTTGAGCAGTCATTCTAAAGTCTAGCCAAACAAAGTCTCATTGCGTCATTCTCACATGCCCTAATTATGCTACCACAGGATTGAAATATGGCACAGTTTTTGACCCCATATCCCATTTAGGAAGGCTATTTCAATTACCCTGACATTTTCTATAATAAAATGATTTCTTGGGTCTCTCATGAGTTATACACATCATATCTTCAAACTGCATCTTACTCTTCAGTTATATTTTCTTCTCTTTGAAATTAACGATAGGGTCTGAAGGCCACCCATTTTCTTGGGGATATTTCTGTTACACAGCACTCCTCCTTTTTTAATTCAATATTTTTTTAGATAAAGTTCTTCTAAAATGTCTTTAATCAGCTTCTAGAGAAGACCGTGCATCATTTTTGATGATGCACTCTGATCTGCTTCAGAAATATTTATATATTTGTGCTCATGAATTCTGTAGAGCAGTTCTTTATAAGGTTCATTAAACAGTGACTATAACGTCTTACATCCTACTGGAGTTGTCTCTCACTAATTCCCTGGAGCCCACAGGCCAGCTGTACAGTTTTGTAACATGTTAGGCCTAAGAATTATTTTGGTAAGTAGGCAAAGCAATACTGACTTAGATTGTCCTATTTAAATAATGTAGAATTAGTAAATCTGGAAAACAAATTTCTCAGGACAAATTCATGATTTTTCTAATGGAAATTATTTACCAGTCCTTTCATCTCAGAGAATTCAAATATCCAATCTGTTCTGTAAAAAACAGTAAACATGCAGCCTGTCTGAATAGAAAAAAGAAAGAATGTTTGAAAAACTTTACAGATACCTTTCAAAGCACCATTTTTATTCCCTTACAATATTTTGTGGCTTTGTGTACAGCTGTAGCATAAAACATTATATGATCTCAGTGTAGTACAATAAGGAGAGAACAAAGTGTGAAATGGTGGGCACCTGAGTGTGTGAAAATAATTTACAGGACACAGTTTATACGGAAGTGTGCTGCTTGGAGCAATGACGTGCTCAAACAAAGGCTACTGCCTGCAGATAATGCAGAATGTCTGAAGTGTCCACTGCATTGCAAGTATAAATAAAAATGACGATCCCTGAACAAAAGAGAAAATTTCTGTGATGTCAGGGGAACACCTCAGGAAGAGCTGTGATTGTTGACATGTAGCAGATGTTAGGATTAGGCACACCTCCTGCTAACACAGCATTCCAGTGTCCTAATCTGATGGGCAGCATGGGATGAAGCCACAATAGCATTAAATAAGATGCATTTGCCAAGGAACTTTTTGGCCACTGCAGTCCCTGTTTTGTATTACCACCTTATTGCAAAAGCCATGCTGCCTTAAATTCAGAGCTCTTTACATTCTGAGGCATTCCAATTTTTTCATGGCAAATCCATGATTTCCCTACATGTGGTTAACTGACAGTTCAGCATTATTCAGCATATTTCATGCTTATTTGCTTCCAAAGGAAAACCACAAAAGCCTTTTTTCCCATTCTTTAGGAAGTATACCTACCATACTGAGTTAAACAGAAACTGTAGTTAGTTCCATTATGATTTCCTTCCCATCCCCAGCCTGTTCTTCAAGTACTGCTGGTTAAATCCCATCACGTTCTGGTACAATTAGAATTTTTAGCCTTTTAGGATTTTTGAGTCTCTTTCTTCTGTGAAAGGACTGGGAGTGATCCCTGCCTCCATGTGACTTTTATTGACTTAACATGTTAAATGTGCCCTTGATTTCAGTGCATATTAAGTAGAAGTACTCATTGTGTTTCATCATAAATGTCTGTACTTTCTCCATTTTTCAATCTTCAGTAAATAGCTCTCTTTTTGTTTTCTGTGCTCCAATTTCTATCTTTAAAAATTTTAAGTTCCTTTTTGCCCAAAAAGTGCACCGTAACACAGGTCAGCATTCGACAAACCTTAACATTAAGCTGGCACTCCTTTCCCTGTTTTGGTCTGTAGCCTCTCATGTCCACACTATTTTATTTGTATCAGTACAGATACAATCTATTCACAATGTTTTACTTCCTGTTCATTTTTACTTCTTAATTCAGAGAATTTTGATAATAATCTTGACATACACGCAAAGAACAAGCATTCCCGAAGATTGAGAAACAGCCCCAATACTTGCAGTAACAGGCATGATAAAAATGGTCTATTTCCATTATGCAGTATTGTGTGATTTAGGACACATTAGCCACATTGAGGAAAGACGTCATTACTTCCTCAATTGTACATCTGAATGTGCAGATAAGCACTTTCCTGAGGTAGTTTACTCTGTTGGCCCATACATCGTATTGGTACAGGCACACCACAATCTACTCTATCACAAACACACACGCCCCACCCACAAAACACACGTCCCCTACTTGTCCATAAGTTGACAGAATGTCCCTAATGTCTTCTCTTATGTTTTCACTGCTCATTTAAATGACAGATGATTAGATGTCACTGCTAGGCATAAAAGCTTCAGACATCTTATCCTTCAGTAATTGCATGTTAATACAAAAGTTGTTATTCTAGCTTCTAAGCTTATAAGAGTAATAAGAAAAGTCCATACTTGATTGTCTGTCTTTGTCACACCATTAATTTTGGCTTTGACTACATATCTTGTGCCACAGGGTAGAGTACCTTCTAACGACGTATACACTATACACAGGAATTGATGCCGACAGAGTTTATAGTCATTTAGAAGAAAACTCAATTATGACAGTAGAACAGAAGGGCAATAAAAGAAAGTCATATGGAACAAAGGCTCATCTGCTGTTAAATAAAGTCATAGTGGAGAACTGCAAAAAGGGAAAGAATCTAATTATGGTATGGACTGACTACAAAAAAGCATTGACAGCATCCCACATTCATGGATAAAAGAGTACTTAAAAATGTATAAGATACACCCTACATTGATCAACTGCATTACAGTGACTAGGAAACAGTGGCAGACCACTTTGCAATTAAACCATGATAAAAGACAAATTATTATCCCAGGGATAAAAATTCAAAGGGAGATATTCCTAGGTGACTCTTTGTCACCGCTAGTATTCTGCCTTGTCCTTAACCCATTAAGCTGTCTACTTAACAGTTTAGACCATGGCTATAATCTGGCTCCTAGTAAACAACAAAGTGTAAAGACTTTTCATCTTCTCTTTGTCGATGATTTGAAACTGTATGGCTCATCAGATGTGGAACTGAAAACACAACTGCAAGTTCTCAAAACTTTTCAGATGATAGAATGTCATTTGGTCTTGATAAATGTGCAAAAGCAACCTTTAAAGCAGGAAAACTGCAACACAAGGAAAACATCAGTTTAGGACAAGAATGTGATATAAAAGAACTTGAGATAGAAGGAGTGTATAAATACTTGGGAAATGACGAAGGATCAACAATAAAACATGAACAAATGTGAATAAAACTTAGTAAGGAATACTTCAGAAGACATAAATTAATCCTGAAAACAGCACTAGCATCTAGGAACAAAATCCAAGCTATAAACCAATTTGCTCTTCTTGTCCTAACTTACAGTTTTGGAGTGACTGACTGGCCCCAAAATGGGTTGGATAGATTAGATAGGAAAACAGTAAGGATGCTTCATGCTCACCAAATGATTTTATAAAAATCAGTGCATACCAAGATTATATATTCCCCATTCGGAAGGAGGGATGGGCCTCCTTGAAATTGATTATATGTACAGATCTGCAATTGTGGGACTCCATACATATCTGCTGAACTCACAAGACCTAAATGTAGTGAAAGTTTTGAAACATGAGGGGAATAAATCTAAGATGACTTCTGGGACTCCATACATATCTGCTGACCTCACAAGACCTAAATGTAGTGAAAGTTTTGAAACGTGAGGGGAATAAATCTAAGATGACTTCTCTGCTTAATCTAGCAGAAACATATCGGTGTCAAGCAGGAATGGAAATCAAACCAGAAGTAGATAAAAATCAGGCAGAAAATGAATGTTCCTAAAAACAAAAGAAAGAATATAAGGTGAAGGACCAGATGTAAAGGCAAGAAATGTGGAAAATGCATAAATATAGTTGCAAGTATAGAAAACTTCTGGAAGAACCTTATGTTGATCAGGAATGAACACAGCAATGGTTAAGGAGAGGTGAAGTCAAACCAAGAGATGAAAGGTTAATATTGGTGGCCCAAGATAGCCTGCTGCAAACACGTTGGTTTATAAAGTCCATTGAACATGAAACAGACAAATGTAGGTTTTGTAAAACTAAATTGGAAACAGTTGCACACCTCATTGCTGGTTGTGACATACTAATGGCAGAAGGACTGTATATTGAAAGGCATAATAATGTGGCAAGACTGTTGCACTGGGGATTGTGCAAACATTATGGTACTGATGTGGCTGAAAAACACTGGGAACATGAGCCACAAAGCATCATAGAAAATGAAGAAGATTACATCACATGGGATCATCCATTACCAACAGTTCAAAAGACAGATGCTAGAAAACCTGATATAGTGGTCCAAGAAAAGAAGACAAAAATAGCATTGATCATTGAAATTGCAGTGTCCTGTGTACAGAGAGACACAAAGTCACAAAATATCAGGATCTGCAGGCAGAAATGAGAGCAATGTGGAAGAAAGATACCCAGACAGTTCCAATAGTAGTAGGAGCAACAGGTCTTATAAAAAAAAGAGTCTACAATCATATTCAGATATGCTACCAATACATGTAACTCCATATGAATTGCAGAAGGAGTCTTTAGTGGGCATACTGTAGATGCTGCAAAGAGAACTACTGGCTGACATCAAAGATTGAAACAATACTAATTTCATAAACTTTAGTTCTACTTTGACTTAGGAATGGGGTCCATTCCTGTCATGGCATTAGAAACGCAAAAGATTTGGAGAAATTAAGTAGTGCACGCTGCTTAGATGTACCCTATCCCTTTTCCTCATAACTCATGAACTGTTGCAGCCCTTGAATAATGCCCAAGGTCCTCATTATATGGTAAAGAAACCTTTGCCACCAGAGCTTATCGCTTGCTGTTTCCTGTGCCACGGGGTTAGGGTTTGAAGCCTTCCTCACCATCCACCACCTTTCAAATGTATTATTTTTTCTAGTTTCAGTTTTTATTCACATTTTATCCCTAGTGTTGTGTGGTGGTGCAGAGGACTGATATAATCTGAATGATGTGGGTTGATACAGGGTTTGAGCCATGTTAAGTACCTTTAAGATACACAATTTATGTTGCCCTGGTGTCTATCAATCCCTATGACCCACAGCATCTTTTTTTTTCTTTTAGAAGTGCCCTTACAAAACATTGTTAAGAAGATATCCCTGATGGGTTGTGTTTACTACTTATCCTAAGTGCTGTTAAGGGTAATTTTCCTCTTGATCCTAACTGCCATTAAGGCAACAATAGTGAAGTATTTTCACTTGTGGCTAGTCCCCCCTCAACCCTAAGTGCCATTAAGTCAAAAGATGAAAGAGTTATCCCTGCTGTCAAATGGTTCTTTTCCAGCCATGTCTCTGTTAGGTGACATTAAGACACAGTGTTATGAGCAATTCATGGTGTCTAGTGGTTCCTCCATCTCAGGTATGTTTAAGTGCTGTTAAGACACAAGATGTAACAGTTATCTCTGATGTCTAACGGTTGCCCCAGACCCAATGTTGCAGGATTTGCTCACTAGTCTAGGGGAATGTGGAGGCATGAGAGCCCCCTCAAACCACACACAGACACACACACACACACACACACACACACACACACACACACACACACACACACACACACACACACACACACACACACACACACACACACACACACACACACACACACACACACACACACACACACACAATACTACCTGTACACTAAACTCCCTGGTCCTTACCACTAAGTCAATGGTCACAAGCTTTTGGCCGTGTTTATCACCACAAGTTGCCAACAGTGGCCTATGTAAATACCTTACCAGACACAATTCCTTGGGAAAACACATGGCTAATGTGCACCTGGAATGCCTGATTAACATTTAGCATGTTTGCAGAGGCAGTCCACCTCAGTGCTGCATGTCTTCTTTCTGCAGCACTGTGATAGGACTGTGTCTGAATCTAAAATGGTTACCATGAACTGTACACCTTGCATATAGCTCAAAGTGACCTACCTGATTCAGGCTCATTAGATTTTCCCTGTATTTGCTTTCCATTTGCTCCTGGTGGTATTCTACTTCAGCACTGAACACTTGTCCCACCCCTGTACATCTTCTCGTTCAGGCCTTCCAGAACATTCATTTACAGTTTATGTCATTATTTCATCAATTACCCACCCCAATTAATTAAACTCCTAGCATTTCAGTTTCTGTATAAGTTGATTGCTTGTCCCAGTCTACTGTGAACTGAAGGTATCCTGTTCAAAAGAAACTACTCACTCATAAATTATAAAACTGATAATGTCCCAAGCTTTAGGTAAAACATCCAATTAATTTGGCTGTTACAATTTATCTGTATAGATACAATATATCTATAAATACATGTACACACAGATATGCATATATGAGTGCCTGATGGTTTATTGAACTGCAATTAGCTTGAATACCAGCAGGCCAGGGTATAGTAATTTAATCAAATTTCAAAATACTCAACCATTGTTTCTGTCGAACAGTTTGAGTCTTGTTTCTGTCGAGCAGTTTGAGTCTGAATGCAATATTAACAATTTTTTTATTAGTGAAATTCACTGCAAGTACACTTTTGTATGTTTGCACTGCCAGTGATGGACTTCATTTATATATATATATATATATATATATATATATATATATATATATATATAAATGTGTGTGTGTGTGTGTGTGTGTGTGTGTGTGTGTGTGTGTGTGTGTGTATAGATAGATAGATAGATAGATAAGGATGGGCTTGGGAACACATACTTAGAAAAGGTTTTTTACTTGTATCAGTATACTCATTTTTGAGAAAAATGCTGTTCAAGTTTCTTGTTGATCAGGTGAGTTACTTTGGGGGTAGAAGTTTGCAGTACTGATTTCACAAGATGCTGCGCTGGTATCAAACGAGCTGTACTGGTATCTCAAGGAGCAGTATTGGTATCAGAAGGAGCAGTACTGGTATCAGAAGGAGCAGTACTGGTATCAGAAGGAGCTGTGCTGGTATCACAAGGAGCTGTTGCTGGTATCAAAGGATCTGTGCTAGTATCTCACGGAGCTGTGCTGGTATCTCAAGAAGCAGTACTGGTATCACAAGAAACTGTATTGGTATCTCAAGGAGCTGCATTGGTATCTCAAGGAGCTGTCTTATAATCTCACAAGCACACAAAAGGGCTTTAAGTATTTTTTGCACTTCTCTTATATACTGTGACTGTACTTTAGAAATTTCAAAAAAAGTACTTTCTGCTGATGATTTAATCAGTTAATTGCACTGTATTCAGTTAGTTGTAGGGCATTGTATTACATTGTATTTTGTAATCTGTAGGGCTGTTGTAGGTAGTTTGTGTAGTCTTGTTACACTTGGACTCCAACCCAGCTATTCTACATTAAGAAGATAATTTTTGCAGCCTTGTGGTACTAGTGTGCTGACCTAAACTCTTTGAGTTGGGGATCACTGTTAGAAGGCTTATTGTGTGTTTCCTGATTGGTAGTGAGATTAAAACAAGTTTCTGTTTGCTCATATTTAAGCCTCATGTTTGTGGGGTGCTGCTCTTCCTGCAGCGGCAGTTAGTAGTACCATGTATATATACAAAAGCTTAGAAGCTCAGTTTTTTTCTAAACAACTATTAGTGAAACCCTTCCAAGTTGTTCTACTTCTCCAGGAGAAACTCAGTTACGCACTGAGCAGTGTTGCCTTATTGATCAACCTTGGCCTACGCAAAGTATAGGTCCTTCTTGTAGTTTCAGCACTACCAGCACAGTCCTGTCAAATTAACCCTTCCCCTTACCTAATAAAACATATAGTAAGAGCCTGCTATCATGGACAGGTAGTTTCCCATCATCTCTCTAGCCAGTCTGATAGACATGGGCATCCTGAGAGAATGTAGCAATTGTCTCATATATACTAACAACCACTTACTCCTGAAACAATTTATGTGAGAGATGTAGTTACACTAGCTTTTGGATACTGGAAAAGGCATTAGCCACATCTATTGTGCCTTTTTAAGCAGTGCCAAAATAACCAACCTCCAAACATAACATAACCCTCTCTAGATAAACTCAAGGTACTGCTACTTAATGCTAGGAGTCTAAACAAGAAACTGGACTTCAAAGAAGCACTTCTCACTTTAAAAGATGCTGATGTCTGTGCAGTCACTGAGACATGGTTCAAAGGCATGGAAAGCACCCTCGGCCTTGGAGGGGTACAATGCCTTCCATATGTTCTGACCACAAACTGAGGATGAAGAACCAAAGGAGGAGGTGTACCCATCTTCATTAAGGATAAGTGCACCTTGTGACCTTTGTGTCAAACATTATGACTCTCTTGAGCTGCTCCATGTACAATTCACTATAGGCAAAGCCTGATGCCACATCAAAGCTAGCTACAGGTCCCCCACCTTGAAACAGTAAAACCATGCCACATATCTGGACTTAATGGAAGTCTCTTGTCAAACAGCCCAACACCTTACTTATGGGTGATTTTAATTATGCTACCATCAACTGAGAAACATACATGACCACAAACATGCTGGCTCAGAGTTTCGTGGATTTTGTCAAAGCAAATGCTCTGAAACACCTTGTCAGCACACTCTCAAGAGGCTCAAATGTCCTGAACATATTACTCACTAACATGGGAGAGCATTGCACCCCTCCCCCGTGTGATGTCCTCCCTGGAAAGATCGGACCATAAATAAGTCTCATTCAATGTAATTATAAGACCAGATACTCCATCCATCTCAAAAATGCTATTTTTTAAAGTCAAAATACCTCCTACTAAGTGATGGTATAAGAAGTTTCAAAGCCCCCTCAACCGCAGATAACATGAACTCCTATACAAAGTGTACACCAATACCCTGTATAACCACTTAAACAGTTGTATAGCATTGGCTGTATCTGACCAGATTAAAACTAAGTCTTGCCGAAAATATAAGCCACTATAATGGACTCCTAGTATAAACAGGCTATGTATCATGAGAAAGAAACTGATGTCCAAGAATAAGAGGAAACTGGCTCATCAGAGGAAGAAATCTCTCTTTAGCTTAAACAAACAAATCAGAGATCTTGTCATGTCCTCCAAAGCTAATTACAAAGCAAAAAATATCCTCCTTAGCTAAGGATAATCACAAGGCATTCATTAACTATGTCTGAAATCTAAAAGGGAATACCCAGCTATGTGCTAAACTGGTTGTGGACTGCACCACACATACTTAACCAGAGGTAATAGCCAATCTGCAAGCTGTTGGTTTGGAGCAAACTTCACCCTCCTGCCCCATCAGTCATTCCCCCAAACTATACCTGCCACCATTCCTCAGCCTATTATCTCAAGAGACCAGCTCATCTCACTGCTCTCCAAGGCCAAAAACATGGCATCAAAGCGTCCAGACAACATCTCAGGTTGCCTTTTAATTAACTCAAACATGACCTGGCAGACCCATTTGGATCCCTGTTTAACTACAGCCTGTGAACTGACTCAGTGGAATGAAGGACAGCAACAGTAATCCCTCTACATAAAGGGGAACCATCAACTAACCCTGGGAATTGCAGACCCATAAGCTTGACTAGTCTCATCTGCAAAATCATGGAAAGAATCATTATGGACCTTTTTAACAAGTAAATAGGTAATATCCAAACTCCTGACCCAACCCAGTTCAGATTTGTTAAAGGTAGATCATGCCTGTTAAACAAGGCTGACTTCTTCAAGAAAGTTACCAAGGCCCTGGACAAGGGAAAGACGGTGCATACCGCCTTTGTTGACCTACCCAAGGGATTTGACACAGTCCCTCCAGCTCAGATATTATAGAGAAACTCTCCGAGTTCAGAATTAAACTCTTCATTACCAGATGGGTAGCCAACTGACTCACCAATAGGACACACGCTGTCAAAGTGGATGACGTAACCTCTAGCAAAAAACAGTCACCAGTGGTGTACCACAGAGTTCTATGCGGGGCCCCTTACTGTTTGGAATTTATTTCTCAGAAGTCTAGTCAAACTTTGATGGCCTGTGGCTGACCAAATTTGCAGATGATTGCAAATTGGCAGCAATCACTGAGTCCAACAATGATTTTAATATAATGCAGACAGGGTTAACACAGACACATGACTGGTGCTAAAGCCAATGTTTTAAAGCTAAATGCAAAATTCCCTTTGAGAAAACGCACATCCCTGCTAACTGCACTACAGACAGCACTCCCCCAAGGGTAGACCTAGTGGTACATGATCTGGATACTCAGGTTGAGAGCAATCTGAATTTTGACCACCACGCATCCACAATAGTAAGGAATTCCTTCCATGTGGCACATCTTATAAGTAAAGGCATCACATCTAGATCTAAGTATGTTATAATTCCATTATATAAGACCCTCATCTGTCCAGTAATTGAGTACAATGCTCCCTTTTGCATGTGCTTCACCAGACATCTGCATCAATTGGAGAAACCACAGAGGTTTCTCATCAAGAAATTACAGGCCAGACAAAACAAGTCTTATATGGAAAGACTTGAAAGCCCTGTCAATGTATTCTGTCTCCTACAGGTTGCTAAAGCGTGACTTATGTGTGTGGCTTATAGGGCAGTCTCTGACCCGGCCATGATGGAAATGCTAAACATTCACAAATCAAACCTAGTCTGTGACATGAACATGTCATGCTGCAGAGATAGATACATCTACCAGAGATGGTCACTTCTCTGCAACAAGTTTCCAGTTCATGTGAAAAAGAGCCCCTCCGTGACCCTCTTAAAACTGAACCTAGCTCAATGGATGAGTGACTGCAAATTCAATCCTGGGGTGACAGCCATGTCCCTCTTGGACAGAGGAAGTCAGTATTAACTACCGTAGACCCTTACCTCCCTTCACTCATCTAACAACTGACAACTGTGGAAACTCAATATAAATATGGCTAGGCTTGTAAGGGCTCTAGGGCTGTTAGCCTAGTAACCTTCTATGAACTTATGAATATGTACACATACAAATACATACAGACACACACCTACACACACACACACACACACACACACACATATATATATATATATATATATATATATATATATATATATATATATATATATGTATGTATGTATGTATATATATATATATATATATATATATATATATATATATAAATGCACAAACAGACAGGATATATGTCATGATTAAACAAGAAATTAATTAATATCAGGTCCCACAACATCTAGAAGAACCACCTATCCAACCTCCTATCCTCATTTATTGAAATATAATAACTCCACGGTCACATAACTGCAAGAAAATCACAAGCTGCACATGGGTGAATAACGATTCTTGTTCCTTGTTTACAGCATTCCACTGCTAATATTAGAGTATTTAAACTGTACCTGCTGTTAACAAACTAAATTTCTAAAGATAGTCTCACCCTGCCCAGTTCCTTAAAAGTTACAGTTCAAAAGCAGTACTATAAACCTTGAATCTGCATTCTGTAGAAATAATATGTAAAATAGTCATATACATTGATGCTTGTGATCTGACATTACCAGACTCAGCTGTACTGTATACAACCAAAGAACATGAACATACATATGTTTTTCAGTGTACATTTGTTTTCTCATTATCTATGTACTGTTCATTCTTTTTCTCTCTCTCTTAAATATCATTTATTCATTTATGAATGTTGCTTTGCTTGTTAACCAGTTGCGTGGCCTAGTCCAGGACACTTTTCATCTGCTACCCGTCCATATGACAAAGACACTATATAGTACATATACAAGTCATTTAATCATGGATACTATACAAATACAAGGACATACATAAGGCATCAAAAGATGCATCACAATGCAAAACAGGGCAATAATATATATTATTATAGGTATACATTAATTTGTTCGTACGTAGGTTGTACAATTCACCAGACTGCAAAAGTACAACCTCTAGATCTCCGAAATTATGAAAAAAAAAAGTGTGACTTTCAAATGAGCGAATGCACATTGGCATTCGTTCATTTGAAGTCGGCATTTTGGGTGCAGATCGCATTATAGCAGGGATCGGGAAATGCATCCTTTCCCTCACTGCAGTGCGATCTCAGAGTTTGTATATTAAAGTAGGGGGGGCAGAGGAGCTTGCCCCCCTGCATAATGCTGTATGTAAACTTTTCGATTTTGAAAATGGTTGACTCTCGTTTTTGAAATTACCATTTTCAAAATCTTGGTATGTTCGGAGTGTTGTGATTCGACATTTAAAGTTGCACAACCGTACGACTGCCAAAATGTGTTTCAGACAAATGAATGTAAACCATTATTATACACATCATAGTTTCAATGAAAAACAATAATTCTACATTTATAACTTTTCAATTTTAAAGACTCAACCAGCTATATAATTCATAAATTATAGGTTCACAGGTAAGTAAGACAAGCTGCCTTTTTGAATCATTTTAAGCCTTGTCAATGTCTCTTTAGTAAGAATCAAACCCTGCAACTTTTATCTGTGAGGTAAACACCTTATCCATTATGCCAACCCCCACCTAAAAGTCATGCTGCATGTATTGCATGAATTTCCAAACACCAGCAACACCTAAAAGTATCCTGAATTAAGAAATACAAATAAGCACCAATATTGCTCTATAAGCAGAAGTGTTGCAAGGGAGCTGTGAGGGGGAAGCAAGATTTGACATGGGGGGGTGGCATTCTTCCATGCAAAGTGTTAAAGGGGTGCTGTCAAGAAGTGTTGCTCCTCATTCTTTTTTGGACTGGCAATTCTGAATGTCGCTGCAGAAATTTACTTAAGCACCTTGTATGTAGTAAGAAGCTCCACCAAGCCATTCACTGTAAATGTATCATTTCATTTGCTATAGATTAAAAGCAGAAGTCATTCTTTTTTGTTAGGTTTTTTTTTTTTTTTTGACAGGGACAAAGATGGGGAATGTATCTTGGTGTCTTGGTGGTATGGTAATGGACACCAGTGTATGGGAGTAAATCTTTTTTTTTTTTACTCTTCAAGTGAAGAGCTGAGGAGTGGCAAGGGTACCAGATTGGAGATTGGCACCAGACACTAGATAAATCAGCTACAGTTCGATATGAATGCAGGTACAGTTCAAGCAATGTCAAGTGCAGAAACAAATGACTGTAATGGAATTCCAGCATCAATGAATATTAAAACAAAAGAAAAAACTCCAAGCCCTAAGAAATAAGTTCAAATCAGTTGGATCTAAATGTGACCTCAATAGGATAAATAAGCACTAATCTAAATAAACTGCTCCTTTAGTTGGTAAAATGCACCAAACAAACAAATAAAATCAACTAAATACTGCAATACAGTTGAAACAAAGTAAGACACAAATGCAGAGTGAGGAATAGGGTGTTAGAACACTGCAATCCTCATCCTAGTGCAAGAGTATGTCACACTGCAAGCTTAATGAGACAACTATGGCTCTGCTACTGACCAATCAGCATCTCCGATTCATGACCCCTAACACCCTGTGCCCAGGGTATCTGCTTCCTTCGCCTCAACCTATCTACATTATTGATGCTGTCTTAAGGAAGCAAAGTCCATGCTGTTACACCTCCTCTACAACCCCTTTAGTGGAGCACCACTAGATGTGTATTTGCACTACTGTACAGCTCTCCTTGTATGTGTGTGTGCCCAAGAAGGCAAAAAACAATAGTATCATTGGTGGCACAGCAATTTGTCATATAGCAATGCTATTAGTCTTGTGATTCATTTGTGTAAGAGTTACACTCAACACATACATTTTTTAATGTCATAGTCTAAACGCAAGTTTGTTCATGTGCGGATAGTTGGGCTTGTGATTTCAGACTAATTAGTCTAATAAATGATAAAACAAGCTACTAAAGCTCCCTTACAGTGATTCAACATGATTCCACATATCTGCTAGGATTAATGCATTGATGACCGACAGGCCACCTTGTATCAGTAAAGAAGGCTATATGTTGCCAAAGGAAACAAAATATTCAATAAACAGGAATACCAGAAAGTTTACAGTGAGAGAAGTAAAAAACTAAACAACAGTGGTTTAATTTAGAGATGTGAGTTTGCTGACACTTTCATTTCTTCCTTAGTAAGTGGTTAAGAGATTATAAAAATGCTGATGGTTGATTGTAGAAAAAAACAGTATATGGCATATTTCCTTCCACTTCCCTGAAACTGAGGAAAAGTAAAAAGCAGTTTCATGTGACTAGGCATTGCATAATTTAAGTAACATGAGACTGGGCTGCTTTTTTTTTTTGTTTTTGTTTTTTTTTGAATTCCAATGTATTAATAATGACTACCTCTCTAAACAACAGGCAGGTTATAACTTACTCAGAAATTCTATCACATTTTATCTAGGAGGGAAAAAAAAAGATCAGAAATGATTAAGAAACAGACGCACAGAATCGGAGTCTGATGTATATACCTAGAAATCCTTTACACCAACACAGATGAACTGGCCTCAAAAAGTTCCTTGGGTACTGGGGAGCTGGGAGGGGAGGAGGAGGAAATCAGGGGTCACTTATATATCTTGGGATAGAATTCTAGTGGTTTTGTTGGTTTTACAATCCTCCCCTTAACACTGCCTTCCCTCTTTGACTGATGTCACCTTCACCTTTGTATTTCCTATTCCTCATTGTGTTACTGCCACTCATGTCTGTCTTTTCCTGCTACTTAACCTAACCCTCTTACCTCTGTGAAGTCCTTCCCCACCTTTCTCTTCATTCTCTTCATACAAAAATGGGCACCTGTCCCACAAATTATTTATATATATATATATATATATATATATATATATATATATATATATATATATATATAGAGATATATACACACAAACACACACACACACACACACACACACACACACATATATATAGATATATATATATATATATATATATATATATATTTGTTTACATCCTAACCCGCCTCTATCCTGCTCATTTCTTACTTTCCCACATTTTGTTCTACAGTTTGCTTCCTTCCCTTTTTTTAGTTCTTTCCTGTACTCCCATTTCCAACCTTTAATCTAATCATACAATAGACAGACATATCACACATGTCCAAAAAGGCTTGCAAATAACCTTTTGCGGTTGTACTGTGTGTTGACAGGTCATGGAGAGCACTGTTGATGCCCATGTACAATTGCTGAGATAGTGCAGTGCTCTTTCTATAGCAACAATAAAGGTCAATCAATGTCAAGTCCTATGTAAACTGGCCTCGGATGCCATCAGTCGTGCAAATGAGTTAAGTGCTGTTGCAAGGCTGTGTGCACATATGCACAGGGATAACGCTTATGCCTTTAGTTAGTCTGCAGCTATTGCTCAGTTTTTTCATAAAGTGATTTGCAGAAAGTCTGTTAACAGTATAGAGGGTTCAAATCCCTTCAAGATTATATTTATTTTTTGATTTTTCTGCCTCCATTCTGTGAATAGGTAACATGCACCTGAGAAGTGTTTCCCTAACACATTGGTTAAATTGGTTAAATTTCTTCAAATGTTTAGGCTTTTATATACCTTGATAGGCACAGACCCCATTCCTAAGTCAGGGAGTAATTAGAGTTCAAGAAATCAGTTTTGCTTCAGTCTTTCATATTTGATACAAGTGCTCCTCTCGGCACCCACAATGTACCCAGAATCGCTTCTTTTTGTACTTCTTAAGGAGTTATTGGTAACATATTAAGATATGTTTGAAGATTCTTTTTTATTAGCTGAGCTGATCCTGCTATTTGTATATCCCTATTCCACTTTGCTCTTGTTTCTGCTTGCAAGTCTTGATATTTTCTAAATTTATTTCTTTCAGTGCATAAGGTACTGTAGTCACTGGGTGTACTGATTTCAATAAGCAATGCTATTTCTTTTTTTACCTTCTTAGCTGCTGGTATGGAAACTTTGCATTTTTAACAATACTTTGCAGTTCATATTTCCAATGTCTCTCAGTTGCCTTTGTGTTGTAATGTTTACAAAGTCACCAGTGTAACAACTTTGTCACATTATCATGTTTTTAGTATACAAACCTTCATCCATGAGTGTATCACAGCCTGTTACCAGAAGTGTCACTGTTTCTAGTTTTGTATAACAAAGCCTACATTGGTCTGTATCTCCTACCTTTTCTATGGATTTTGTGAACCATCTAGTAAGTAATCCACTGTTTTGGACTGTCAATATTAACTGTTCATCTTCTGGTTTAAATTCACCTCACATTAGCCATTCGCACAACTCTTGGCCAACATGAGGTTGTTCCAGAAATTCTACACTTCTTACTATAATTGACATCTTTTTATTTATATTTTCTTTTCTCCTGATCCAGTTCTTTGTATTCTTTCTTTTGCTTTTTTGCACTTTCTGTTGCCAACTGCTTTTCTATGTCGATTTTTATTTTTATCCATGTTTGTTGGATTTTCTGCCTGCCTTTTGCCTAAAGGCTTCTTTTAACCTAACAAAGATGTCATCTTAGACTTACTTTGCTCATGTTTTAAAACTTTCAATATGTTTGGATCTGATTACATCAATAAATATTATGTATTCTCACAATCACTGGCTTACATGTATAATCGATTTCAAGAAAGCCCATGCCTCCTTCAGACCAAAGCATATAATCTAGCAAACACGTTTTTTGTATAATGTTTGATGGGTATGAAACAATTTTCTTGTTTTCTTGTCAAGCTTATCCAGCTCTTTTGGTGGCCAGTCAATCACCCCAAGACTATAAATTAAAACAAGAACTGCAAATTGATTTATAGCTTGAACTTTATTCCTAGATGTCAAAGTAGTTTTCAGTATTAATTTTATTCTTCTAAAATAGTCCTTACTGAGCTTTGTTCTAATCTTTTCATGTTGTATTTCTGCCCTTTCATCTATTCCAAGATATTTATACACCCCTTCTTGTTCTAAACCTTGTATATCATATTCTTCTCCAAGTTTTATATTTTCTTGAGTCTTTGGTTTTCCTCTTTCAAATGTTATTTTTGCACATTTGTTGACACCAAATGACATTTCTGTGTCATCTGAGAAGTTTTTAACAACTTGTAACTGCTATACTAGGTCTTTATCTGCTGAAATATAATTTTTTAAGCCATCCATAAAAAGTAGGTGACTTATTCTTTGAATTGATTTTCTTGGAGTCAGACTGAATCTGTAATATAGACCGTTGAGTAAACAGTTTAACGGACTGAGAGCAAGACAAAACAGTAATGGTGACAATGAGAAATCACCCTGAAATATTCTTTGCTGGATTTTCATACTATGGGTAGCAATTTGTCCTTTTTGTGGTTCAACTGCAAAGTGGTTTACCATTTCTTCATAGTAAATGTTATAAAATTTGCCAGTGTGTGATGGATGTTTCATCCATAAGCATTCTATAATCCAGGAGTGAGAAATACTCTCAAATGCTTTTTTTTACTCTATCCATATCATACTGATATTCCTTTTCTTTTTACAATTCTCCCTTATGACTTTAACAAAAGATGGACCTTTGTTCTATATAAATGCCTTTTATTCCCCTTCTGTTCTATCATTGTGATTGAAGTTTTGATTAAATGACTGTATACTATAGCTGCATGAATTCCTATATCTAACTTACAAATTGCTGGGAGCCAAGTTATTGGATGATACTTCTTAGGGTGATATAACTCTTCACTTTAAATATGAGGAGTTTTTTCTCCATTGTTAGCCAGTCTGTTGTCAGTTCAGAGTGTACAGTAGTTTCTAGTCAAGGCTAAGTCATGGTGCAAAGATGTCAAACTTAGGTACGCAAACTGGATCCAGTGTTTTCCAGTAGAGAGCCTTTCTTAACTTTATCTCCATCTCAGCAGCAGTTATATTATTCCAATCAATATCTTCTCTATCAGTGTTTCTTAATTGTTCTTTTATTAAAAGTACTCTTAACCAAGAATTGAACCAGGAAACCACCTGCTGTGAGGCAACAATGCTATCAGCTGTGCCACTGTGCTACCCTTTACTTGTTTTATCTATTCAGCCTCCTTGCTGTACTCAACTGGGTCCTGACAGATATTTCAACAGAATGCATCATTTGACTCTATTCTTGGTGGTATCTCAACTATTTGTGATTTTCTTTCCTAGCTCCCTGTAGTATTTCTTTGAGGCGTCTTTAAAATGTTTGTTTTGTAAATCTTTATATTGCTTAGTGTATTTCCTAAGTTTTTTTCTGTGCAGAGATTTTTAATTTATTGCAAGAGATAGCATTAACTCAAATCCTAATCCATTTTGATGTTGCATTTTTTAGATCATTCACTTTTCTGATAGTTTTTTTTTTTAGATTGGTTTCCTTTATTGTTTTCTTCTATTAATGATACATCTTTCCATATAACTTTCTCAAGTGTTTCTAGTCAGTACCTCCATTGTGGTGATCTATTTACTCTTTTATTTTCCTTACTAATTTATGCTTTCCAGGTAATACCTCGTCTGTTGTTATATTCACTGCACAATAATGGATTCTGCTGATTTCTGTCATATTGTGTGGCTCTATCTTTCCAATTACTTTATTAATTTGGCTTACTAATTTTTTGCCAGTCCATATCTTATTCACTTTTGGCAGCCTCTTTCTCTCACACATATTATTATATTCATCAGCATGGATCAAATCCATCAGCACTACATAGAATATCTCTGACAACAGTAATGGGTTCTTATCTGTTGTGGCCTGTCTGCTTTTTTTTCTGATTTCAGGCCGCAAATGTGTAAAGAAGTCCTGGGTATAGTGTAACAGACAGAGAGGATAGTTCAAATCCTCTCATAGTTGAGTATATAAGTTTTTTCAGGACATTTGCATTACAGTACAGGTATAGTGACAAAATTCTAATGCTGTCAAGACTAGTCTAGGTCTTTACATCCTGATACTTTTCTGTATCCACCCTATCCTGTTGTTTTTCACATTCTCTAAGTTTAATTATTTCAGTCTGATATCTGTGTATGTCTCATAGCCCAGTTCTCCACTATGTTATGAATCACTGACTTGGGCATTGTCTTCCTTTGCAGTCTTCTGTTCTGTTGCCAAACATCCACCTCTGCACTCTTCCATTGGGTATCCTAAGTTTTCTTCCTTCCACAGGACATTTCTCCACTTGCCTATTGTCTTGAGTTACAATAGATCAGCACCTTAGCATTACAATCTGTGCATGCTGTTTTGTAACAAGTAAGACATACACTCATGCAAGGTTATTGTTTACAACAGCTGCTTGTACTTTACTGTGGTTGTCACTTGGTCCAACATGATCTTCCCATGAGTCTCTACTGTTTCAAGGTGAGCATCTCAAGTTGAACACATTGACCTGGCAGCATGCAGTGCTAATCATCCTAAGAGCTTATTGTGCACACATTCTAAACAGTGTTGTACGCAATGTTTCTGAATCCCAAGAGAGAGTCAATCATGTTATATTACAGCAGTGATTTCATTTTCTTAGCTATGTCAAACTTTAATCCTGGTTATGCCACTGAAATAAATGGCAAATGTATTTGTTGTATAGAACAAGTGCAAGGTCAGAAGCCACAAAATCCATGGAATATTGTTACAGAGAAAGTAATTCATTGATAGTCCCAATCTATACTAAGCTCCCCTACCACCTAACACACACACACACCTCAAAATTGTTTCACACAAGAATTCTGAACACAGATGACTGCAAACTGGGCGCCATAGTCGAAAACACATCTGACACAGATATCCTCCAGAAGGGCCTCACAGAAACGGATAACTGGTGCCAGAGCCATGGCCTGAAGTTAAACGCCAAAAAATGCATAGTCATACCCTTCAGGAAAAACAAGGTTACCCCTAGCTACCATATAGGTGGCAATCCACTGAGCACAGAAAAAGTCATCAGGGATCTGGGGACCCAGGTTGACAGTAGCCTTTCGTTTGACACTCATGTTGCTAAAGTAGTTAGGAAAACCTTCTATATCACCCACCTGATCATGAAGGGATTCACATCTAGATCAAGGGAGGTCATCGTCCCCCTGTACTCATCACTCATTAGACCTATGATTGAGTACAATGCCCCATTCTGAATGTATCTGACCAGACACCTGTGGAGCTTGAAAGGCCCCAAAAGTTCCTCACCAAAAGGATAAAGGGTCTCAAAAATATGTCTTATGCTGCCCGACTGAAAGAACTCCAGCTCTATTCAGTCTCATACCGCTTGCTCAGAGGTGACCTGTGCCTGACATATAAGGCCATGTCAAACCCAGATTTGATGAATATGCTTCACCTCAAAAAATCTAGATCCCTCAGAACCACAAGGGCGGGAGACTTAAACCTTGACACGGTTATAAATAGAACGTCAAAAACTTCCAAGGAACACCCAGTAGAAACAAATAAAACACAATACGGCTGCAAGCTGCTGGAGAAACTTAACACAGGAACCGGTAATAGCGTAAAAAAGAAATTTAATTTCCGCTTTCGTCACAACTTCATCAGAAAACACGTAATGTTTGAAACTAAGTCAGTATAAATAGCCAAGTCAATGAAGAAACAATTAATTAATTACATATGCACATGAATATAATACTAATAAAAATATTTAATTAATTACATATTTTTTTAAGTTTGGAAACACTTATTACAAACAGAAGTGTGGTGTTGCAATGGGGTCCCCAGGGGCTCCGGCTTTTGCAAACATGGTCATGGCTTGGTGGGAGTTGGAATTCCTTACAGTGTTAAAAAATGAATTTAATATTCTGTTCTTTGGTAGATTCATAGATGACTTGATTTTCATTATTGAAGGTAATATAGACATTGTTAATTCTTTTGTTAACAAAGTTAATTCTTTTTCTAGTTATATCAAATTCACATTAGGGGACACTGGGTTGGCAGTTAATTTTCTAGACACACATATATGGTGGGATCAAGAAGAAAAATCTTTCCACAGTAAAATCCACAGGAAACAGACCTTTACCAACGGTTATTTACATTATAATAGTGGTCATCCCACATATATGAAGAAAAACATTCCTAGAGGACAATTCATTCGAGCCTGTAGAATGACAACCAAGGATGAGATGTTAATTTCTGAATTTCATTTTATAGTTTTTTTATTTTCACAAAGGGGGTATGATCAGTTATTTTTATTCAATATAGGGGAAGATATATACCATAAACGGTCAACTTGTTTCCCTGCTATATTATATGACCATCAGGGCATTTACAATAATAACAATTCCAATAAAAGTCACAATGATGTTGTGTGCTCTTTTGACATAAGTAGTGATTGTTGTCATATTAAAAACATTATACAGAATAATTGGAAAGTCATACAAGGTAATCGAGACATTTTGCGCACTGTAGGTACTGAACCAAGTTTTGTTTTCCGTAAATGGAACACTCTCAAAAACATTTTAGAACATAATCATAAGAATTCTTCCATACATTTTATTAACAAAAAAGGCATGTTTCGATGCCAGCATTGTCAAGTTTGTAGGTATATTTCTGAGGGTCCCTTCATTAACATTGTCAGTTCAAACAGGGTTTTAGAGGTTAGTGATTATATTGATTGTAACACTGATGGAGTGGTTTATGTGAGTTTGTGTTCCTCATGCCCAGCTTTCTATGTGGGAATGACCACGAGGTCATTAGCCACTCGGATTAAGGAACATTTATACGCTATTAAGGTAAAAGATTTTAACAATGCGTTATATAAACATTCCATTTTATGCCCTAATTACAAAAAATTTTTATTTTCAGTTTTGGAAAAATGCAAATTAGATGGAAGGGCTGGGGATCATAAGAATTATATAGAACAACGGGAATGTTTATGGCAGATCAAATTGAAATCTGATGTTTTACCAGGCTTGAATGAAAGCATCAATTTAAAGTGTTTTTTAAAACATCGTAGGTTACATATAAATAAAAACATTGATATTGATCTGAAGGCATGTTTTAATGTATAAAAAATATTTTTATTAGTATTATATTCATGTGCATATGTAATTAATTAATTGTTTCTTCATTGACTTGGCTATTTATACTGACTTAGTTTCAAACATTACGTGTTTTCTGATGAAGTTGTGACGAAAGCGGAAATTAAATTTCTTTTTTACGCTATTACCGGTTCCTGTGTTAAGTTTCTCCAGCAGCTTGCAGCCGTATTGTGTTTTATTTATAAATAGAACGTGCTGGAGGGACAGATTCATCACCCAGAGACTCCCTATGCTGTGGAACAAAATCCCGGTACATGTGAGGCAGAGCACCTCTCTGGCCTTGTTCAAGAGGAATCTTGACCAATGGATGGGAGATTGCAGATATACCCCAGGGATTACTTCAGTGTCACTGCTTGACAGAGGCACAGAAAAATGATAGGCATAGTTTTTATTCAAACTAAAGGGGTGGCAAAAGCCACATAACTATGGGCTAGGCTTATAAATGCCCTTGGGCAGATAGCCTAGTATGAACCTATGAACAAAACCAAAAATAATGGTCCAGGCAGTCAGAATAAGGCCCCAAGTCAGGGAAAATTTTTAAATATAGCTCTTTTAAACTTGGACAGTAACAAGTTTGGCTTTATTACACATTTTCTGAAGGATCACAAGTCTGAAACTCAAATGACTGCCATTATTTAGTGATGTCAGTCCTCAAACACTTGTCAGAAAACCCCATATTTTATGAAGAACAGATCAAAAATATGAGGCAAAAGAATGGAAATTCTGTGAAATTCTGGACAGTTGAGAGGTATGTACACAAACAGACACAAACACAAACACACAACACACACACACACACACACACACACACACACACACACATGCATGCATGCACACACGCGCACACACACGCGTGCGCGCGCGCGCACACACACACACACACACACATACATACACACACACAGTCATTTCAGTGTAAAGAGTTCACTAATCTTGTAGTAACAGTAACTCAGCTAAAACTATTGTTGGATTTTGAGTCGATGTCAAGTTGAAATCTGACATTTGGGCCACAGTGACAGTCTGCCACTAGTCTTCATAGCTGTGGGTAATCAATGTGACTCAAGCAGTCTTTCTTTCAAAAATGATTTTAATAAATTAATTTAATGACATAATAAAGTAGGCCGTGTTTCCTGTTTTCTTTTCATAATGTTTTTGTCTTTGAATAAAGTAGAAAAGGTACCTCATTTCAGTTGTGTTCATTCTGATAGTTGATATATCAGGATAACTCTCTTCTGTTCATAATTTTGCTGAACAACCCTGAGTTTACCTCATATTTTTGCCATGTCCTTCATATAAAAAAAATTATTCCATGGTGAATCACTTAGGATTACAGCAGTCAATAACATTAAACATTAGATTTTCCTGTTTCTTATTGTTCAGAAATCTGTGTGATGATGCAAAACATGTTGGTCTATTGACTTCTTTTAAGTGAATTGCAATAATACTTTACATTACCGCTGATTTAGTTGCTTTGCTCCCTGTTATTTTTACTTTGCCAAATAATTCTTGACTGAACAGATCATAAGATATGCACATCAGTGTATGAACTTGGTATACAGAGTTCTCTGGTACCATTTTCTTTGTGACTGCAACATAAATTAGTAGCCTGTTCATTCACAGAATATGCAATAACAGTTTTCAGTTTCAGAAATATCAGTATCCCTGAGCCTGTACTTACACAGGGTCTGTGTAATTTCCTAAGCCCATGATTCTTAATTCTTTTGCAGCCATCTGCTATTTGTTATTTTATTTATTTTTATTTTATTTTACATTTGTTGACCGGGAGGATCCGACTGGATGCATGTCCATTTTCAGCGGAGGCCCGGGGAGAAAAGCTCCAAAACACAGGTTACAAAACACTTAACTAAACAATGAAGCAAAATATACATTCAAAATAAGAGCATTCTAACTTATTAACATTTTGCCTCACTTATTGTTGCTTTATTGCTTGTTTTAGTAATTTCCAAACTAACAACTCACCTTCACAGATGACCTCATTTGCAGGATCAAGTCATGGGCTAGTCATTTTACTGCTGTAGCTTGAATACAAAATGGCAGAAAGGCTCCTCTCACACACTGACTGGTACTTGTTGGGTAGACAGTAAGAGGTGGAATAAACCTCACATCTTTGCCATGAACAGAATCTTATGCAAGGGAAGAATACCCTTCAACTGTCCAGATTTTCTCAGCATATCCAGATTTTTGCCTCACATTTTTGTTTGTTCCATATAAAATTTGTCATTTTCTGGCAAATTACTGGAGACTAAGTTCATTAAGTAATGATAGACATTTAAGTTTCAGACAACATCCTTCAGAAAATGAACACAACATAAAACCTTTATTCTAGCAACTTTCTAAATTTATAAGAGCAATATTTAAAATGTGTCCCTATTTTTGTGTCTTTTCCTGCAATTTTGTTTTTTTTTTTTGCTTTGTCCAGATTTTTTGTGCTAAGGGGTTGAGAGGTATGATGGTATGTCAGAAGCCAGCTGATTCTTGAAATAACCAGTGAGAAATTCAAAAATGTTTATTTGGGGGCAGGAAATTTAAGATACATATAAACAGGAATATGCTAATTTAAAAAAATGCCTGGTTTCACCGCCTGGCAGAATGCCAGGGGGTATTCATGGAGGTATCCTAAATACAAGGTCAACTACACCTACTCTACATTGCCCACTTCAAGAAGGACAGTCTGCACTGAAATCGTAAACATCTAAAAAATCTCAACAGGACTAGGTTGTCACTGGATGATGTGGGACAGCATGAAGGATTTCAACTGACTGCCAGTGGACCAGGCATGCCTAGAAATACAACACTCAAGGAAAAACGCAGAAAGTTTCATTAGGAAAAATTCTGTAAGTTTCATTATGTGGTGGGAAGGGCCATATATTAGTTTGCATAATAGAACCCTGAAAAGAAATATGAGGTTATATGAAACAATCAGCTAAACATCTGATGTTACTCTGGGAGATCCAATATTTTTCACTGTGGGTTGAGATGTTTGACAAATGAAACTGCTTTGCCAGGAATGGATTGCGCCTCTCAATTTAAGGTTCCATATACTGGAGAAAGCTCTTGTTGCCCCCATAGCAGTTTTTTAGGCAAGATTGAGCAAATGACCCTCCCAACCTAACAAGTAGTACAAATCAAGCACAAGACCACATCAAAGTGGTTCTGCTCAATGCTAGCAGTCTAAATGACAAGATACTTTACCTTACATTGAGGCCCTCCTGTATTTGGAGCACATTTATGTGTATATATGTGTGTGTGTGTGTGTGAGTGTGTGTGTGTGTGTGTGTGTGTGTGTGTGTGTGTGTGTGTGTGTGTGTGTGTGTGTGTGTGTGTGTGAGTACACATGCATTGTTGCTGAAACTTTGTTTAAATGATCAGAGAACATGCCATCTATGCAAGAGGTTTTGAACATTCCGTGACTTTTCACCCATTGGAATCCGTGATGGCACATCCATATTTCTCATAGACAACACTACCTTGAGGAAGATTCTGAGATACCCCAAACAGAACTTATTGAGATCCAACTGTCATTAAAAAGGATCAATTATCAGACTATAGCTTGCTACGTGACTCCCTCTTTGTCCTCCTAAAACTATGTTAAATTCTTAAGTATTCTGGATAAATTTTCTACAGAGACGCCGTCATCCTGGAAGACTTTAATTTCCTAATGGTTAACTGGGAAAACTACACCAGAAATGCAGGATATGACAAATGCTCTTAGACATAAAAATGAATTCTCAGGATCAAACTGTCAAAGTACCCACTAGAGGACAGAATATTCTTGACCTGGCCCGGACAAACATAGCATCTCTATGTACTATGTCCATGGTATTCCCTTCCCTAGTAAAGTCTGATCACAAACTAGTAGCCTTCTCTGTCAAACTCCCTGAAATTTCATATGCAAATATCACTGAATTCAAGGCCTTCAGACAGAAAATGAAACTAAAATTCTTCTAAGAAGAAATCTTGAAATTCACATACAGCTATATTAGCCAAGATGCTGATGTGGCAAGTGCTTAAACAAACAATTTCTGTTTCCACATGGATAAATGTGTTAACTTAGCCATTCCAACTAGATAAAAACAAAATGGGCAATTTAAGACAACATGGTAGACCACAGCTATAAATTATACAGTAAAAAAGAAACATCTTAATATATACAGCAAAACTAAAGTCCCTCAAATCAAGGAAAACATCAGAAAGTTATCCATGAGAAAAATAGACATCCCTTTAATTCAGATTAACATCAGAAGCCAAAGATGAGTACAAGTCTTTCTTTAGTTACATCAGGAACATAAGGAATAGTACTCATCATTGCTCACAGCAAGTTCAGAACAGAATTACCCACATGAACATGTAATAAGAAATTGTAGAAGATGGGTGGATAGCTCCCTCTCATTTGACCATCATGTTACAGCGATGATTAGGAAAGCACAAATCATTGCAAAAGATGTACCTTCAATATCAAAAGTCGCCCTTATCATCTTGTATTCTCCACTGATTAGGTATGTTATAGAATACAACCCCTCTCACCTAACAGAATGCATTTCACTAGACAGATAAAGCAACTAGAAAGATCACAGATGTTTGTAATTGCAAAGATCAAAGGCTTAAAGAACCTAAGCTGCCAGGAGAGTCCAGAAGCTCTAATCTGTGTATTCAATATCCTATAGGCTCCTTAGGGGTGATATCTGCCTCTCTTATCAGGCCAAAAGGGATCCAGCAGTAAAATCCTCTTATAGCTTCATAAATCAAACAGTCCTACAAACACCAGGACCAGATACCTAAATCTACTTAAACAAATAAAAAATTAAGGCGGAGAGCTAGAGTTGTCAAACAGCACTTTCAAATTAAGAAGTGTGATTCACTATCTAACTTCAAAAGTGAACTGGATAATTGGATAGGCATTTATAAATTTACCCCTGGTATGTCAGGCCTGTCTCATCTTGAAAAGGGAGGAAAAGCCTTGGGTGGGTAATGGCAAGATGTTATTGGCCTCCTAATCGAGTTGCTTTTTTATTTTCTATGATTCTATGATGACTGCAGATGGAACAAAAAGAACAGCAACATCTCTCTCTCTCTCTCTCTCAATACATATATATATATATATATATATATATATATATATATATATATAGGTCCCTATCAGTTGATCGCGTTTTCAGAAACTTGAACTCCATATGGTTGAGACCACATGATACAGTTTTTGAAAACTGAAGCTGTAGAATGAAGATTACGGTACAGTGAGGATCTAGAAATTTACCCTTTCCTCACGATAGTGAGAACCTATAGATGGTACATATAATTTCCAGGCGTGTTTGTGGGGTGCAAGGGGGGGGGTGCCCCACCCCGCCACAAAAATGTAAAAACGTAGATTTCTGTGTGTTTTTGTTTCTGATGTTCAAGTTTTCGGAAACTTGATTGTGTGGTCTTTTCGATTTTTTTTTTTTTTCGAGTTTCCGAAAAGTCGGTCATCTGACATAGACCCATACATACATACATATATATATATATATATATATATATATATATATATATATATATATATATATATATACACACACACACACACACACACACACACACACACACACACACACACACACACATGCTTTTTTTGTTCCAAGAAGAGACAGTGGCATATGAAAAGTCTTACTTATCTGGTTAATCTGGGGGACTGCTGTGAATTACTTGTTTTCATCTCAAAACAAATAAACTGGAAAAGCAACAAGACCATAATTCTTGAACAGTTCTTGGGGTAAAGAAACCACAAAGCAATATTTCCCTTCTTCCACAAACTCTATTGAAAGTTTTTTGTTTTTTTTTTTTCTCATGGGCTTATTGAATATCTGAAACAGTAGTAGTGATCATCAGAATTGCAAAAAAAGTAATTGCACATACATATTAATTCTGAGACAGCACTTTTTATAGAAGTGGTACAAGCAGTACAGCTCCACCCACCCCGATCATGTAGCACAGGTGGGCAAAAATACTTTAAACTGGATCAGTGTGTTATGAAATTTATACCACTTTTGTTTAAATTTCAGTTCTGAAGCATTTGCATCACTGTATCTGACACTTTGGACAGGGAACCAACCTTGTTTCACTGAACTATGGCATGTACAACGTTACATATATCAAGCACCACCCATAGCATTTCAGTATAATTCTGAAATTTCCAGTTATGAAAAAGAAATTTCAATAGTGTATCTATCACTGATTTCTGTTTAAAAAAATGTGCTACCACTTTCAACAAGAAGATCAAAATAATGTACTACACTTAACAGCAAAATTATGAGAAATATGTTTTATGCTTCAAGCATCCTTATTTAAAATTGCAGAGTTTTAGAAATATTTACATTAAGGTCATAACTTTAAATCCAGCTAAACATATTGGAATCCCTAGGCTGAGACAGAAATTGGTCTAGACCAGTTAACACATTTAAATAAACAAGCAAATAAAAATCCTGCAAAAGGCTTTGAATTATAAAAAGACAAGACAATGAAGTTTTCACTGGACCTTCTGCCTGTAACTATATACTGGAATGCTATCATTTTCCAGAAGTTGTATAAAGGGTGTTTTTTCAGTTCCCAAATAAACCAAAGCTTTACATAACCCTAGCAAGTATGATTAAATTAAGATATAAATAACATAAATGTTATTACACAGATTGAGTAATTGTGTTTATATGACATATGTAAATAGTTTTCTAAAGAAAAAGAAAGTGCAAATTTAACTTCTGACTCAGACACATTCTAGAGTCATTATGTGTTGACATAAAATATTGCATAACCTTTGCAACCATTGTGCAAGCAATTTTTCCTTTATCAGGCAATTATATGTTTTTTATAAGTGTTTGATAAATACACTTTATGGCATGTCTGAATGCAATTAGCACATTACTACAGTAATATAACAATGGCAGGAAGCATATGGTGACCACATAGCAGTTTATAGGGCACTAATGGAAACTGCACTGTGCAATGCTGCCATTTACAATTACTTCTCAGGATCTGGCCCCTTTATATTGTGTTATGGAAAGTTTATTCAGCTGAAATAATGGAAACGAGTTTTAAAAGCACCTGTCTGTCATAGCAGCCTACTTCCAGTTCCCAGAGCAACATTCTTACCTGACAAAGATGTGCATCTGTTAGAAGTAGAAGTAAAATAAAACAGATGCATTATTTTATTGTATTTCTCTGAAGAAGACTGATGTTACAGACAGCTATTGATCTAACATGCAATGCTTCTCCAAGTGCCACTGTATAAGGTGTGGGTATTAACTGCTGACAAATGTACTATTTGATTATCTCAAATGCATCTTGGGTGAAAAAGTAAAACTGAGTAGCATTTTGTTAGCCTTGTAAACATCTGCCTTATGGAATAATACTTTTAGGGTGTTGTACCAACCTAAATGTGACATCATGCAATCTATGCAACCACCCATTTTTTGAACCACTAATCCTGGTAAGGATGAAGGTGGTAGCAAAGTAAAAAAAGCACAAGACTTCACAATACCCATCTACATTCTCCAGATGTTTCTGGAGGAGGCCAATATATTTACAGGTGAACTAAGAGATATATAGTCTCTCCACCATGTCCTGAGTCTGCTTCAAGTACTCCTTCCAATGGACAATGACTCATATACCCCCTGTGGGAGGCATCCAGACAGCATCTTCACTACTAGATCAAACCACCTAAGTTGTGAAGAGCAGTATCCCTACTCTAGGTTTCTCCATGACTGCTGAGTTCCATTCTCTGTCCTAGAGAGCGAGTCTAACAACTATACACAGGAATCTAATTTCCAACACTTGCCTGCTCTTACCCACCATCCATGATGAGAGATGAGGATGGGAACACAAACTGACAGATAAGTGGAGAACTTCATCCTAGAACTCGGTTCCTACTCCATCATCATAGCGCTGGACATCCACTCTACCATTCTTTCTAAATAAGATCCAGAGATACTTAAACTCCCCCCATCTCAGATAATTGCTCCCACTTCACCTTTGAAAAGTAGTCCTCTTTTTTTCCAATAGAGAACCATGACCTCTGATTTAGAAGTGTTGGTTCTCATACCTGCAGAGTGCACTAGAGAGCACTGTCATTTGAGACCAAATGGACACTATTATCTGTGAACAGCAGAGATGAACCCTCTTTCTGCAGACTGTATATTCTCCAAACTTTATTTGTGTTTTGATACACTGTCCATGAAAATTATCAAAAGGAGGGAGGTGATGCTCACCCTTAGAGAAGTATTGCAACTACTTTGAATGAATTTGACTTAAAAGCAGAACAAATTTGCAGAAGTCCCTTTACAAATGCAGGAACTGAATGACATACAACACTAACCATTGAATACCATGTTTTTGTAGCATCTCCAACAAGATATTCTGGGATACTCAGTTATATGAGTTCATCTGATATGAACAATGTTTGTAGAATGGACTGACAAATTCCTGTAAGTCCTTACAAAGAGTTGAATGACTGTTCCATTATACCCATTCTTCATAATTTTTAAGGCCCTACAGTCACTGCACTGGTTAACCAAGAGCAGAGCTTGATAACTTTATGTCATTCAAAGAGGTTGCTGCTCTTCAGATGGCCGTGTATGTTACTGGGTTATACTTTAATGGTCAAAGGTCTGAAGAAATTATTAGTGGGAGCAGTACATTAAAGAATGCTGTTCTCCTGGATGGAAGCCCATTGTGGATAGGTACATGTAAACCAGAGACAGTAATAAGTCTGCTAGACAGCAACAGCAGTTCCTTGCAATTAATTTTGGATGGAAACACATAAATATATTTTTATGAAAGCCAGACAAATAAGGGGTCCAACAGGTTGCCATGAATAGCTTTCCTGACTGCCCTCATAGCTATATCTCTATCTTGTGTTATGAAGGAGTTGTAATACCTTCCGCATACATGTTTATATTCAATACCTGTATGGATTGCACATAGATACATAAATACAAGCATTTGAAACACAGGCATTTATGCACTTCTTGCCTGGCAATTTACCAAACACTTGCTCCCATAATAAATATCCAGGCTATTCTTAAAAAATATCTACATTAGTGCTTGCTTAAATGTAGTTTGGAAGTCTATTCCATGCATCAGTTGTTCTCCCAGAGACCCAGTTAGTACACTTATGTCCTCGATACTCAGGTATGGCACCATGCAAGGGCATCTGATTTCAGATGTGCCTGCACTGCACATCAGTATAATGGCTATGTGTGGGGCTGCACTTTGTTTTTAAAGCAAAAGTTCTGTGTAATTTTCATGGATATGACCGGCAACTCTGCTAAACCAAAGGTAATGCCAACCATGTCAGCTGTACTACAAAAACTCTTGTAAGATACTGAAGTGTAACTCTTAAATAGAGGCACAACAGTGGTAACAGTTCCTGGTCTTAATGCCAATTGCCTGCAGTTAATGTACCACAACTAAAGCTCATACAGACCTTTGAAACTCACATTCAATGGGTTGAAGATTTGTAATGAAATAATTTGAGAGCATATCCATCCGAACAACTTTTTTCCAATGTATCATACTGCTTGGAATATTTGATCAGTAGAATATTTCAAACTGGATGGCCTACCTGAACTCAGAACAATGCTGTGCGTGCCATTGACTGTACCATGCTACAAACTACAGCAGCAGTCAGACATGAGCTTAGACTTAAAACGTGAAATAACCAAATGGTTTGCCTGAAAATGAAAGGGTTTATTTCATTCTGCAGATCAACATCCTCTCTTGCTACATAAAGTCTGCAAGTTTTGCAATACAATAATAAGGCAACAGTTCAATCAAAACCTCAAGTTAATAAAATAGTTTTTACTGTTGACTTACAAATCTTCAAGACAATCCATTGTTTCACCTTGCTGCCCTCTTCAACGAAGCCTCATTCAGTCAGTAAGAATGATAACTTGAACTTGAGCCACTCTAGTTGAAGTGCTGCAGATCGAGTGGCGAGCAGTGAGATATTCTGCAGTGATACTGATATGGAGGAGCAATTGTCCTTAATGCTGACAGCTTGTGTTCTGCTAAGGTGTCATGAGATCTCCCAATTTAGCAAATTCATTGGTCCATTAATTTCAATGTGATTTACAACTACAGAGAAAAAAAAAACAACAGCAGCATCCATGGCTGTGACTGCTCTCAGGTATGTGCTCTGTAAAGGTGCCCTGAGTTCAACACACTGGCAGATTTATTGGCTTTTTACTTTCATTGTGATTTACAGCTGCTGAGAAAAACAACATGCATGGTGTTATTTTTCTGTGGGATTTTTTGTTTGCATTATGTACAACTTATCTCAGTTGTTTACCAATGCTAAAGTAGTTGCAAACCAATGGTGCTTTTTTTACAACATAATTTTTGGGGAGTGTAATGAGTTGGCAGATTTTAAAAGTCCCCTGCAGACTACTCTATCACAAATACTGGGTGAGTAAATTGGTATAACTAAGGAAATAATTTCTTGAGCTATGTTGCAGAATTGGTATTACCTAGACATAGTAAGGCCTTGGTGAGTCTAATTATGGTGGCTTGCAAAAAGCAATTACTAGAAAATGGAAATCAAAAGTTTTAATCAACTGTACTAGGAGTAGTGAATATAGTAGCAGAGATAAAACAACCGGAAATGGGATGTTCAGAAAATGGTAGGAGAAGATTACATAGAAAAAATAGGAATTGTGGGAACAATACATGCAAAATAGCATTCTGGAGGAAGAATGAGGTCTAAAACAATGCAGGATTTGAATGAGTTATGTAATGTTTGACTGGTCATAAGTGATAATTTAATAAATATGTTTCTTGTTTAAAAAAGAAAAACAACACCATATTTTTTTTAAATGAAGACCATATTGGCTAAGAGCAATTGTGGTTATGACAGACAGCTTAGTCAGACTCAGTGGTATTTGCTTACTAGCCCTTATGGAAGAATCCTTATGTATGTATGTATGTATGTATTTATTTATTTACTGAACAGTGCATTTTTTAACAAACAGCCTACCGAGTAAGAGCATGCAAAATGGAAACATTTTTAATAAGTCTGTTGTACTTGTTTATTAGCACTTTAACTCTGCTAACAGGCTGACAGTGTTGGTGAAAGTATGTGTTTTGTTTTGTAGAACAACATGCTGTGTATTGTTTCTCTAAAGTTATAAACCATAAATCAAAGCTGTTTTGGTTTGCTCAGGTAAATTTAGTTTGCTCATGGTTCAGAAAGGGCTGAGCAAGAATCACCCAAAGTATTAATTGTGATGCCCCTGCACTGGCCCAGTAATCAATCCTCACAACTGGCAACAGTGAGGGACGTACACATTGGGAGAATGACAAGTACACACACAGTAATGTGACATTTCCCTTAAGAGCACACAGCGACCACAGTCAGTCCAGGGCTGATTTCTCCATCTTTCTCCAGATCCCCAATAAGACTCCCCATTGGCACAGCTATAGGGTTATGATCTCAGCTGAGGGGTGTAGCCAAGACCTCCAGCACCCTCTCTGTCCAACCAGTGCTTCGTGTCGCTCCCCAAGTAGTTCACACACACACACACACACACACACACACACACACACACACACACACACACACACACACACACACACACACACACCTGGGGAAGGCTGGCACAGGTTTACTAGCTATGCTCCCTTCTGCCCAGACTATAAGGTACTTATCACTGCCAACATTCCCTACTTATCATCTACTTAAGGCCCTTACAAAGGGTGACCAGTCCTACTGTGTAATTTTACTAATAATCTAAATGGTAAGTGTGACCAAGAGCAAGGCTATTGGAGTGGCCTATACAATGTCACCAAATACATATGTAAGTACTTTAAGAGCTTAAATATCCCTTAACAAACCAGCCACAAAGATAGATTTAAATATATTTAATAATACGTAATAAAAGAACAAGACAATACTCAATCAACACAGTAACAACATTGTTCAGAATCACAGGAAATATTTTAAACAACATTACAGGACAGTCTCAAATAAATACAGAAAACATCTAAACTAATATTTACTGTATTCCCATCTAAATCTAAGAGAAATGAATGTACCCCAGTTAGTTACTATTAGCAAGGCAAATGCAGATGAGTGGATGTTCTTGCTAGGTCCAAGACAAGATACAAAATGCCCAGTCTCTTTATAAAAGAGTTCTTAAGTTAATATTAAATATTACTGCTGGGTTAGCTTGGATGACATCATTTTTCGTCACCTGACTTTAGTTCCCAAGCTACCCCCATTGTCAGAAAGTACAAGCATTTCTAGCATCTCTGTGTGAAAAATACATATCTTTCAGAAGTATGCAGCTGCTAGGAAGCCATATAGCAATAAAACACTTTACATTTTCAACTTAGTAATTACTTTTCTCCAAGACAATAGAAAGAAATGTCTAGTTCTAGACATCCTGTCTCCTTGCTGCATTAGCTAACTTTTATAGCACATTGTAAAGCACTTAATTTCAACTTATTTTCTTAAAGACTGTAATTTAAGCTTCTATGTTCCAGCAGGGTATGCTGTGGTTATTCTTGAAGCTCAGTTCAGAACATACAGTTCTGTATAAATCATATCAATATTCACAAATGACATAGAATTATTTACAAAATTCCAGATAGCTGGGCTGGCAGTGTCACATTTCTCCCCTCCCTGAAAATTCATGCTAGATTTTCAAGTGACCATTTTGAAACATTGCTTGAGAGGGTGGGGCCTATCTGGGAATACTTTATCCCATTCCCAATCTTGAAAGCCCTTCTGTGTTGGCATTGTTAACACCACTCTGGTGTTGCACTGTCATATCATATGCTTGCAACCCCAGGCTCTACCTTAGTAACTTAGCATTTTGCTGGCTCGCTTGATGTAGCCATGTTAAGTGATTGTGGTCTGTAACTACAGTTAATTTCCTTCCATACAGATAATGCTATAGTTTCTGCAGTGCCACACTATGGCTAGGCATTCCTTTTCTACAGCTGTATAGCATTCCTCCCTGGGTTGGAGCCTATGACTGAGATATACCATGGGGTGCTCTTCTCCCTTTGAGGAAACCTGGATAAGTACAGCCCCCACCCTATGGATTGAAGCATCCACCTGCACAACAAATTTTTTGCTGTAATCTGGATCGACTAACACAGGGGGTCCTCCCAAAGCTCCTTTATGCTTCTGGAATGCTTGCTCATATGCTGGAGTCCACAGTACCTTATCTGGCCTGTTTGTCATGTCTGTGAGGGGAGCAGCTATGGTACTATAATTGAAGATGAACTTTCTGTAGTACCCTGCTGTCCCTACAAATGTCCTCACCTGCTTTTTGGTAACAGGGGCAAGCCATGCTTGAATGGCTCCACTTTAGTAGGTTCTGGCCTGATCATACCACCTCCACTCTATGTCTCAGGTAGGAGACTTCTGCCATAACCACCTGACATTTGCTCAGCTTAATTTTCAGTCCTGCCCTCTGTAGTCGGCCCAACACCTCCTTGACATGCTGAAGGTGCTCTTGTCAGGAATGGCTGTAGATGGCAATATCATCTAGGAAAGCAAGGGCAAAATATCCTGCTCCTGCTAGGATACGATGTACCAGCCTCTGGAAAGTCGCTGGGGCACTTTTCCTCCCAAAGGGCATATTTGTAAACTCAAAGAAGCCAAAAGGAGTCAGAAAGGCTGACCTCTGTCTAGGACTGGGAGTCAAGGGCACCTGCCAGTAACCCTTGGTAAGATCAATAGTGATAATATACTTAGCCCCACACAACTGCTCTAGGGCTTCATCTGCCTAGGCATGAGGTAAGCATCTGACTCTGTGTGACTATTTAATTTCCGGTAGTCCACACAGAGCCTGGTGCTGCAATCCTTCTTTGGTACCAGCACCACTGGGGAGGCACAGGGACTGCTGTAGTCCTGAATTACCCCTAGTTCCAACATTTGCTGTATCTCCTCCCTCAGAGTATTTTTGACTCTCTCAGGCACCCCTTAAGGGGCCTGCTTAATAGGCCTTTGTGGTCCTGTATCCACATGGTGCTGCACCAGGTGGGTGCACCCTGGTTTCCCAGTGAACATGCCCCTAAACCCCTGTAACACTGCTCAGATTTCTCAAACCTTGGTAGGGGATAGCTGCTGGGACATTGCTACCCCTTCCAGTGAGGTGTCAGTTTGAGTCTCACTGAAGAGATCACTCACCAGATCCCCCTCAGATTCCTCTTGCCATTCACTGCAAATACTCAGCACAATGGCCTCCCTATCATGATAAGGTTTCATCATGTTAACATGGTACACTTTGTGCTCCTGCCTCCTCCTAGCAGTTCTGTCATGTAGTTAACATCACTGACCTTTCTTACCACCTTGCAGATTCCCTTCAAGCTGTCTGAAGCTTGTTGTGTCTGAGAGGAATTAGAATCATAACCTACTGCCCTACAGCATGCTCTCTAGCTCGAGCATCCCTGTCATACCAGACCTTTTTCTGCTGTTGGGCTTCTTCCAGTTTCTCCTAGGCCAAGACCATGAGTAACCTGAGCCTTGTCCTGAGGTTTAGGACATATGCCACAACAGACTCCTTGTGGGATTCACACTCACCCTCCCACTCATCTTGAATCAAATCTAGAAGTCCGCTCACACTATGCCCATACAACGACTCAAAGTGTGAAAAACCTGTGGATTCCTGGGGCACCTCACTGTAAACAAACAACAGATGGGGCAAATATTTGCCCCCTCCCTCTTAAACTGGTCTGCAAATGCCTGTAGCATCATCTTGAGTGTAGAGTTTAACCTCTCAACAAGACCATTAGTCTGGGGGATGCTAGGGGGTGGTCTTTAGGCACTTCACCTCACAGTACCTCAACAGACAAGCCAGCAGGTCTGACATGAAATTGGCACCTCTGTCAGCCAGTATTTCTTTTGAGAAACTTACCCTGCTGAAAATCTCTAACAAAGCATCTGCCACCTTTTCTGCCACAGTGGAGGACAGAGCCACTGCCTCAGGGTATCTGGTAGCATAATCTACTACTACTAGGATATACTTTCTCCCTGTGGAACTTTGGTTACTCAGAGGTCCCACAGTATCCATAGCTACCCTTTGAAATGGCTCCTTAATCACAGACAAAGGCATCAAAGGAGCTTTCACCTTGTCTCCTGCCTTGTCTACCTTTTGGCACTACTCACAGGTCCTGCAGTACCCTGTTACATCTCTGGAAATCCCAGGCCAATAACAGTTCTCCATAATATGTCTCTTTTTATGCTTTTTGCCCATATGACCTGAAAAGGGAATATCATGGGCTATGGCCAGAAGCGTCAGATGGTAGGCTCTGGGCACTACCAACTGCTGTATTTTGTCACCCCCTTCCTCAGGGGTCCACTCTCTATACAGTAACCATTTGTTCAAGTATACACATTCCCCCTTCCCTTGAGAAACAGGTAGCTCACTAGCTACCTCCCTCAGGCCTTGTAATGTAAGGTCTGAGAGCTGAGCCTGTCTCAACTCTCTCTTTGCAACCCTTCCCAGCTCCCCTTTCACAGGAAGTCTGGCATTCTCTGACAGCGGTTCCTCACTGTCAGCTTGGGTACTACTACTACTCACTGCTGCCCTTGCAGTCACTCTGTCCAAGGGAACAGCGGCACCCACAAGCAGAAAATAAGTGCTTAGTTCAACAACATATTTACACACACTTTCAACTGCCTTCCATCTATGCCCATGAAACTTTTTCCTATAAGCTTCAGGTAAAAACTTAAAACATTCTAGCAAACAGTTATTTACAACATTATAATTTAAACAATCATTATAAGACAATTTAGAAATTACATTTACAGCTTTACTATGAGGTAAGGGGATCAGAAACTGTACCCTGAACCCGAATCCGCCACATAACACAAGCACTCTGGTCGCTCCACGGCAAGTACAAATATGACACAGTCATTGTCCATGCTGGTGTGAACGACCTGAGACGTACCTCCCTGGACTACATGAAAAGAGACATAGAGGAGCTCTCTGATTATGTAGCCCAGGCAGGTATGACCCTGACCCTGAGCAGTATCCTTCCTTCACCAAGAATGATGCCACAATATAGAGACAAGATGATCAGCTTTAACAATTGGCTTAATGTCTGGTGTCATTCAAAGGGGATCCAGTGTCTGTCTGCCTGGGATTACATGCTTGACAAGCCACGCTGCTTCGCAAGGGACGGCTTGCAACTGTCACCACTGGGATTCCGGATATTGGCTAAGGCTCTTGCCACCCCCATAGTGCCTTTTTTAGGCAAGGCTCAAATTCTAAACCTACCACCCTAGAAAACAAAAATGGGAAGAAACTGAGGGTAATGCGGCTCAATGCCAGAAGTCTAAATCTTAAAATGCACGCACTCAAGGCCCTTCGCAGTATGGAGAACATCGATGTCTGTGCTGTAACTGAAACCTGGTTCAAGGCTCCTGAGAGCACCCCAGCACTATTAGGTTTTACCTCATATCATGCTTTCCGGCCCCAAAACCCGGACCACACCACAAAAGGAGGGGGTGTATCCATATTCATAAAGGATACCCACACCTCCAGGTTGGTGGCAACGCACAAAGCTTCGGAAACCATCCAGGTGCAACTAACCATAGGCAAAACTGCTCTACAAATTGTAGCATGCTACAGGCCACCCTCTCAAACTCAGGAACCCCACACAGCCTTCCTGAAGACACTGGAGGGTATAAATGTATCTCCAAACACCATCATATTGGGTGACTTCAACTACCCAAATATAGACTGGGAACATTACTCAAGCCCTAACTTTCTAGCCCAACGGTTCCTGGAGTTCATAAATTAAATGCCATGGAACAGCTAGTCACTGTTCCCATGAGAGGAGAAAATATACTAGATCTCATTATCACAAACATGGGGACAAAATGCTCCACACCGGAAGTATATCCCTCATTGGTGAGATCTGATCATAAACTAATCTCACTGGAAATCCACATCCTGCCCCCACCCCAAACAAAAAAGACCACAGTGAAGAACTTCTTTAAAGCAAACTTCACACTACTCAAGACTGGTGTGGTATCCTTCAAGGCCCCTGAGCCAGTGGAAACCACAACCAAAGCTGCGGAAGCCCTTACAAATGCCTTCTATGAACACCTCCAGGACTGCATGGATCAGGCAATCCCAAATAAAACCAAGACTCTTTCCACAAAGGGCAAACGTCCAGTCTTGTGGACCCCAGCCATTAACAAACTTTACAATAAGAGGAGAAAGCTATTACATGATAGAACAAAATCCATAAAAGGGAAGTCACCCCTGATCATTATTAGTAAAAAATATGAGCACTCATAAAATCAACTAAGGCCAATTTTGAGAGAAAAATTGCCATGGATTCAAAGGACAATCATAAGGCCTTTTTCAGCTATGTTAGGAACCTGGGTGGAAACTCCCAGATATGCTCAGAATTAGTCCAAAATGATACAAAAATCACTGAACCCACAGACATTGCCAACATACTGGCAGACAGGTTCAGTGCAAACTTCACCCCCCTCTCCCCACCTAAAGGAGAGATAACTATCCCAGCAGAGTGTAGCCTCCCAGACATCTCAAATGCGCAGGTGAAAGCTGCTCTCTCTAAAGCTAAAAACACAGCATCAATGGGACCGGATGGTGTCCCCGGCTGTGTGCTACACGAGCTAAATGAGGAATTAAACCCGCACATAAGGCAGCTGTTTAATCTCAGCCTTACCACAGGATACGTGCCCAAGGAGTGGCGTACGGTAACTGTGGTCCCACTCCACAAAGGCGGTGCCTCTACGGACCCTGGTAATTACCGCCCCATAAGCTTAACAAGTCTAGTCTGCAAAGCTATGGAGAGGATCATAATGGAGCTCATAAACAAAGATATAGGGGACTTGCAGACATTGGACCCGACCCAGTTTGGCCGTCAAGGGCAGATCATGCCTTTTGAACTTGGTCGACTTCTTGAAACAGTCACCAAGGCCATTGATGAGGAAAGGCAGTCCATACAGCCTACCTTGACCTTGCAAAGGCCTTCGACACAATACCCCACTTGGGTATTGTAGAAAAACTTACCAGCTTAAATGTAAACCCATATGTCACAAGATGGGTTGCAAACTGGCTTAAGGACAGAACCCACAGGGTTAGAGTTGCTGGCGCTATGTCAGACTCCAAGCCGGTCACAAGTGGTGTCCCACAGGGCTCGGTCCTTGCCCCCTATTGTTCGGCATCTACTTCTCAGAAGTACAGGCCAACATGGGAGGACTTTGGCTGACAAAGTTTGCAGACGTGGAAAGTGCATCGGACACGGATATCCTTCAGAAGGGACTCACGGAAACAGATAGCTGGTGCCAGAGCCACGGCCTGAAGTTAAACGCCAAAAATGTATAGTCATACCCTTCGGGAAAAACAAGGTAACCCCAAGCTACCATATAGGTGGCAATCCACTAAGCACAGAAGAGGTTATCAGGGACCTGGGGACCCAGGTTGACAGTGGCCTTTCTTTGACACTCACATTGCTAAAGTGGTTAGAAAGACCTTCTACATTGCCCACCTGATCATGAAGGGATTCACATCCAGATCTAGTGAGGTCATTGTTCCGCTGTACTCTTCACTTATCAGACCAATGATCGAGTACAATGCCCCATTCGGGATGTATCTCACCCGACATCTGCAGCAATTGGAGAGACCCCAAAAGTTCCTCACCAAAAGGATAAAGGGACTCCAAAATATGTCATATGCTGCCAGATTGAAGAAACTCCAGCTCTATTCAGTTGCATACCATCTGCTCAGAGGTGACATGTGCCTGACATACAAGGCCATGTCCAACCCGGAATTAATGGACATGCTCCACCTCAAAAAATCCAAAACCACCAAAACCACTACAGCAAGCGACTTAAACCTTAGCACGGATATAAATAGGATGTGCTGGAGGGATAGATTTATCACTCAGAGACTCCCTATGCTGTGGAATAAAATCCCGATCCATGTGAGGCAGAGCACCTCGCTGGCTCTGTTCAAGAGAAATCTTGACCTGTGGATGGGAGATCGTAGGTTTATCCCGGGAATCATCTCTGTGTCACTGCTGGACAGAGGCACAACAAACTAATGGGCAGTATTTTTTCATATAAGGGGTGGCGTAAGCCACAAAAATTTGGGCTAGGCTTATAAATGCCTCAGGGCAGATAGCCTAGTATAAACCTATGAACCTATGAACATACTCTCCCAAGCATATGAATGAAACTATCAAAATTATCCCCCTCTGTAAATTGTGGAAGAAATTTACTGACCTTAATTGCTTCTGGGGTTTCAGTTACTCCCTTCCCCATTACCTTCATGACTCTGGTGAAGAGTCACCATCTCCTTTTCATGTTGCCTCTTCCTCTCCTTCTCCTCAGCTTCCAGGCATTACAGTATCTCATTTTCCTCAACCTTCGGACATTGCAGTTTCTCATTTTCCTCAGTCTCTAGATGTCTCAGTCCCTCTGCTGCCTCTATTTCCAAACGCTTGGCCTCTAGCTCAAGTCTCATTATCTCCAGATGCATTTTTAAGTCCTGTGTGGAAAGGTTTAGCTGTCTATTTTTGGAGAGTTTTACATCTCCAAGGCCAGTCCAATTGTCCTCCCAATTGCTATTCTGCAATACAGCTGTGGGTAAAGCTGCAATCATGTCTGCTTTAGTCAGGTTGGCATGCACCAGTCCTTTAGCCTGGCACATCTCAGCCAACTGGCTCCTTGTCAGCTTGCCATACTCCTCTGCTGACATGTTTGCCTGTTCTCACTGACTAACTAAGCTAACAAAAAAAAAAATAAAACAGTTGTGATATGACCTCTGAATATTCTCTTTGTGGCTGATTGAGAGTACAAACACCTTCAGTGACTGCTGTACACAGGCTACAGGAACTCAATATCCACACCACTACAAGCCAATTAATATGTGATGTGGCTGTCTCACCGCTATCAGCCAATTAATATGTGATGTGGGTATGCCACCACTGCTAAACAATTAATATATAATGCCCCTGCACTGGCCCAGTAATGAAGGAGCCTCAATCCTCACCACTGGCTACAATGAGTACACAATGGAAGGATGACAAGTACACACACAGTAAAGTAAAACTTCCCTTAAGAGGGATCACAGTCAGGCTGGGGCTGGTTTCTCCCTCTTTTTTCAAGACCCCCGTAAGACTCACCATTGGCACAGCTATAGGGTTAAAATCTCAGCTGAGGGGGTCAAGCCTAGACTTCCAGCACCTTCTCTGTCCAACCAGTGTTTCATGTCCCTGCCCAAGTAGCTGACACACACACATTTTGAGATTTGATTTATATACAAACACACACACACACACACACACACACACACACACACACACACACACACACACACACACACACACACACACCTGGGGAAGGCTGGCACAGGTTTACTAGCTATACCCCCTTCTGTCCAGACTATAAGGTAGTAATCACTGCCACCAATCCCTACTTAGCAGCTACTTAAGGCCCTTACAAGGGGTGACAAGTCCTACTGTGTAATGTTACTAATAATCCAAACGGTAAGGTTGACCAAGAGCAAGGTTATTGGAGTGGCCTATACAGTGTCATCAAATCATATGCAAGTACGCTAAGAGCTTAAATATCTCTAAACAAACCAGCCACAAAGATATGTTTAAATATATTTAATAATAAATAATAAAAGAACAAGACAATACACAATCAACACAGAAACTACAGAGTTCAGAATCACAGGGAATATTTTAAAACAACATTGATGGACAGTCTCAAATAAATACAGAAAACATCTAAACTAATCTTTATTGCATTCCTATCTATGTCTAACAGAAATTACTGTACCCTAGTTACTTACAATTAACAAGACAAATGCAAATGAGTGGATGTTCTTGCTAGGTCCAAGACAAGATACAAAATGCCCAGTCTCTCTATGAGAAAGTTCTTAATTATCAAATATTACTGCTGGGTTAGCTTGGATGACATCACCTTCTGTCACCTGACTTTAGTTCCCAAGCTACCCCCATTGTCAGAAACTACGAGCATTTTTAATATCTCTCTCTGTGAAAAATACATATCTATCAGAACTATGCAGCTGCTAGGAAGTCATATAACAAAAAACACTTTACGTTTTAAACTTAGTAATTACTTTTCTCCAAGACAATAGAAAGAATCTTCTAGCTCTAGACATCCTGTTTACTTGCTGCATTAACTAAATTTAATATCACATCGTAAAACACTTAATTTCACCTTATTTTCTTGAAGTTTTGTAAGGTAATCTTCTATGTTTCAGCAGGGTATGTTGTGGTTATATTCTTGAAGCTCATTACATAACATACAGTTCTGTATAAATCATATCAATATTCACAAATGACATAGAATTATTTACAAAATTCCAGATAGCTGGACTGGCAGTGCCACATTAATATAATTTATTTTGGCCATGCTTTCTTACAATAAGTTTAGCATGCTTTCTTATGAATGTAAACTGCAAAACATGAAATATTTCAGTTTTGCTCTGATAAATGACTTCTGGTTGTTTGTAAAGTCAGTGCATCTTATTAATCAAGACTGACATGCTCTAAATAGTTTCCCAGTGATAATTTCTGATCTCAGCTGTTTAACTACTAATGGTCTGTAGAGAGTCTAACGTAGTTGTTAGAATTTTTATGTTTTTCACAGTGCATAAGAAATGATATTCTGTCTAGTGCAAAACATTTTATATTATCTTAAGATAATCTTAGACTTCAAACCAAAAATGGTTTGTTGACTTAGCTGAGATAAAATCAGTTTATTTGCTGGTGGCTCTTCCGGACAGACCAGTAACATTTTTGCTTGTTTTTAGCTTTTTATAGACCAGCAGAATGGTATTGCAACTGACGTGCTGCATCACTGTGAAAACCCAAATGCCCAGGTTACAGTGCCCTGGTCTGTTTGCTACTAAAATAACTGCATCTGAATGTAGCGCACTGTGGTCCTTATTTTCCTTGCATTTAAGTAGGTGCACCAAAAAGTAAAATGGGTAATGTATAAAACACTGAAGTACTATTATTAATTTGTTTTAGTTTTGTTTGGCAGAGAAGTAGGAATGAACAAGGAGATGCAAGTCTAAAGGTATTACTCTAATGTACCATAGACAGACAGAGGGCAGTGGGTATTACCTTACTATGCCACAAATAGATGGAGGGCAGCAGGTAATGCCCTACTGTGCCATAGCCAGATGGAGGACAGCAGCTATTACCCCATCGTGCTATAGATATGGGGAGGACAGCAGACTGTAAAAGTGATGATAGAAGTTTCTACCTGTTTAGCATTAGAAATTATACTGTCAAAACACTGAAGCTAGAAAGAAGCAGTTTATAGGTTCATAGCTTCATAGGTTGATACTAGGCTATCTGCCCTAGGGCATTTATAAGTCTAGCCAGAGTGTGTTTGGCTTTTGCCACCCTTTTAGATTAGTTGACTGTGCCTCTGTATAGTAGGTCACAGAAGGTAGCCCTTTTAAGATTACTTTACTGTACCTCTGTCAAGCAGGAACACAGAAGAGATCCCAGGGGTAAACTTACGATCTCCCATCCACTCATCAAGATTTCTCTTGAAGAGGGTCAGTGAGGGGCTCTGCCTAACATGGATTGGGATTTTGTTCCAGAGTGAGGGGAGCCTCTGGGATACGAATCTGTCCCTCCAGCATGTCCTATTTATTTCTGTGCTAAGGTTCATGTCCCTGAAGCGTGTAGCTCTAAGGGATTTGGATTTCCTGAGGTGAAGCATGTCCAATAATTCTGGGTTGGACATGGCTTGATATGTCATCACAGATTGCCTCTGAGTAGGTGGTACGCAACTGAGTAGAGCTGGAGTTTCTTTAGCTGAACTGCATAGGGCATCTGTTTGAGCCCCTTGATTCTCTTGGTGAGACACTTTTGGGGTCTTTCCAGTTGCTGAAGGTGTCGGGTAAGGTACATCCCAAACGGGGCATTGTACTCAATTATGGGCCTGATAAGTGATGAGTAGAGGGGCACAATGACCTCTCTTGATCTAGATGTGAACCCTTTTGTCATAAGGTGGGCTATATAGTAGGTCTTTCTAACCACTTTGGCAATGTGATTGTCAAAGGAGAGATTGCTATCTACTTAGGTCCCCAAGTCCCTAATTACTTCTTCTGTACTTAATGGATTACCACCTGTGTGGTAATTTGTGGGCACTTTGTTTTTCCCAAAGGGGATGACTATGCAGTTCTTGGCATTTAGCTTTAGGCCATGGCTCTGGCACCAGTTATCCATCTCTGTGAGACCCTTTTGGAGGATGCTTGTGTCAGCCGGAGAGTCGATTACAGCACCCAGTTTGCAGACATCTGTGAACTTGGTCAGCCATAGTCCACCCGTGTTAGCCTGTACCTCAGAGAAATATATACCGAACAAGAGAGGTCCCAGGACTGAGCCTTGTGGGACACCACTTGTAACTGGTTTAGAGTCTGACATGGCACCTGCTATTCTGACCATGTGGGTTCTATCACTGAGCCAGTTTGCAACCCATCTTGTGACATAGGGGTTGATATTTAAGCTGGTGAGCTTATTTATGATGCCCGAGTGGGGTATTGTGTCGAAGGATTTTGCAAGGTCCAGGTAGGCTGTGTAGACTACCATCCCTTCATCTATGGTGTTGGTAATGGTTTCAAAGAAGTCGACCAGGTTCAAGAGGCAAGATCTGCCCTTAACAAAGCCGAATTGGGTAGGATCCAGTGTCTGGAGGTTCCCAATGTCTTTGTTTATGATTTTCATGATGATACATTCCATAGCTTTGCAGACCAGGCTAGTAAGGCTTATAAGGCAATAGTTTCTGGAGTCTGTTGTGGCACCACCTTTGTGGAGTGGGACCACTGTTGATTTACACCATTCCTTGGGTACATATCCTGTAGTAAGGCTGAGATTGAACAGTGACTTTATATGAGGGTTTAGTTTTTCTTGGAGCTCGTGTGAGATGCAGCCCGGGACACCATCTGGTCCCATTGATGCTGTGTTTTTTGCTTTGGAGAGGGCAGCTCTCACTTGTGCATCTGTGATCTCAGGAAGGCTACACTCTGTTGGGATAGACATTTGCTCCTTTGGGGGGAGGGGGGAGAAGTTTGCACTGTACCTTTCTGCCAGGATGTTGGCAATGTCTGTGGGTTCAGTGTATTTTTTGTCATTTTGCACTAACTCAGAGCATATCTGGGAGTTGCCTCCCAGGTTTCTGCCATAACTAAAGAAGGCCTTGTGATTATCTTTAATGTCTTGTGCAATTTTTCTTTCGAAGCTGGCCTTAGATGATTTTATGAGGGATCGTAGTTTCTTGCTAGTACTGATCAGTGACGCCTTCCCTTTTTCGGATTTTGCTCTGTCATGTAGTAGCTTTCTCCTTCTGTTGTATAGCTTATTAATGGCCGGGGTCCACCAGACAGGTCTCCTGCCTTTGGAGGAGTGAGTCTTGGTTTTATTTGGGATAGCATGCTCCATGCATTCCTGTAGGTGTCCATAGAATGCTTTTGTAAAGGATTCTGCATTTTGGGCCGTATTTTCCACTGGCCCAGGGGCTTTGAAGGATTCCACCTCAGTTTTGAGGTGTGAAGTTTGCTTTTGAGAAGTTCTTCACCATGGTTTCCTTGGCTAGGGGTGGGGATGGAATCTGGATGGCCAGTGAGATTTGTTTATGATCTGATCTTACCAATGAGGGGTATGCCTCTGGTGTGGAACATAGAGACCCCATGTTGGTGATGACCAGATCCAATATGTTTTCCCCTCTTGTGGGAGTGGTGACCAGTTGTTCCATAGCATTTGAGTTTATAAAGTCTAGGAACCGTTGGGCAAGGATGTTTGGGCTTGAGTAGTTTTCCCAATTGATGTTTGGGTAGTTGAAGTCACCCAATATAATAGTGTTTGGGGTAAATTCTATCATGCATCATGACACCATTGCACATTTCATTCAACAGTCTGCTAGTAGCAGTCCAGCTGCTGGAACTAGAATTTAATCAGGGTGTAGATACAGCTTTGTGTAGTCTATACTGCCAGTGTATGGATTTCTTATTTATATCTCTACTGAAATCCATAGTCACTGAGGTAGGCTTCACTCAACCTTTGCCTCCAGCTGAATGCATTACTTCTGCCTACAGGAATATACTTAAAATGAAACACTTTGCACTGATAACTACAGTAAGTTGTTTTAACATGGCTGCAACACATTTACTAATTCTGCATTTTGCAATCTTTCTTTCCTGTAAAAGTTCTTGACAAATAGGTTACTGCATAGAAAATGAACCTGTGTGTGCGTAATCAAGCAGATTGAGTCAGACAGACATTGTGTTCTGCATACAAGTTATCCATAAAGTAAAAAAGAGAGGCGTTAAGAAAACAAAGGTGTTAGCGCCTAAAACAAAGCAGAGTAATTTTGCAATTCTCAATAGCTCTCTGTCATCCAAATAAGCTATCCTTGATTGCTGAAAAACAGATTTCTTTTGAGGTTGCATTTAAAAACATAGAGATGGGTTAAAATCCACTACAGAAAGTGACAAAGTCTGATTACTGAAGTTGTTCACCTTATACCCTCGACTTTTAAATACTTTGACAAAATTCCTGAAAACACTGAAGCACCTCAATAGCTTTAAACACTGATATCTGAAGTACAACAAACACTTTTATCAGCCTATGTCAGATATATTATGTACACTTTGGCATATTAAGAACCTAAGGAGTTAATACAGCCACACTTAGCATGTAAGAAATTCATACTATACTTTACTGAAAGTGCTCTACAAGCACACTACATGAACTGAACAGTCCATTCATTCATTCATTCATTCATTCATTCATTCATAAATTCATTCATTCATTCATTCTCTGATGCCTTCCTTATTTTATATGGGGTCACAGAGGAGCTATAACCTGCTCTGCTAAGTAACATTTAAGACAGAGAACTAATCTTGAACAATATGCTAGTCCATTGCTGGACATGCAAGTACATGTTTTCACAGACTGTATTTGTACCAACAACAAATTGTGAGACTCACATTAAACTAATTCTAATTCCATGTTATATTTCAGTTAGATCAGTATAATGCAAATAAGTTATTGAATGCAGCATCTATGCAGTCAGACTATAAACAAAGTAATCATCGAGGTACAGTGTATGTCTGTTCTATGCTACACAACCAGTTACAGTACTGGCTGTTTTTCAGTTACAGAGAGTGTACAATGCTCTGTATATTCATGTCATCAGCAGTATTAAAGTAAATAGTCACACACACACACACACACACACACACACACACGCACACACACACACACACACACACACACACACACACACACACACACACACACACATCATGCATTTTCTGAAGGATATGAAGTCTGAAACACAAATGTATAGAATTATGTAGTGACTTCAGTTTTTGATGACTTACCAGAAAACCACAAACTGTATGAGGAACAGACCAAATATGTGAGGCAAACATCTGGACATTCTGTTAAAATCTGAAGAGTTGAGAGGTATGTTGAAAAGCATATACTTGTTATACCTGTAGTACTTCCTAAAGGCTACCAATATCCATTTGTAGCCCATGTGTCCACACTTTTCAAGCATAAACAGATGCTATTTTTTAAAAGTATAATGCCTGCCTTTCCCACTTCTGTTGGTGCAGGCAGCAGAAGCAGTCCCTCGTGTCTTATGCTGTGCTTTCCTGTTTATTTATTTATATTTTATTTCAATTATTTAATGTATTTATTTTATTTATTTGTTTAGCCACAATCACTTTACAGTACAATATGCATGGTTTCATTATTTTTTCTTAAGACTGAGTTCAAACAATGTTACTGATGAAAACATTTTCAAAAATTAAGGGAAAAAAACAGATGAGCTAACATTTAGTTCAGGAACTTTAGAAGCTTCCTAACTTGGGCAATTTACTGTATTGTGTCATTTCAATTATAGCTTCATAATTTTTGGTACCATCTCAGCTGTCTATGTACATTCAGCATTGGAAAGTGCTCATTTTAGTTACAGTCCAAAACCTGTATAACTGAATCATTTTAATACTTTTGTGTCAGAAATAACCAATAAATGATAAACTGTAGAAAGCAAAAGTTAGAATATACCACTCTATTGGAATATGGCTGACCTCACACACATGAAATGAAGAAAATACTCTTTTCTAAGTGGTTTTAAACTCAACAAGAATGAGACAAAGAAAAAATTAGACAAGTCACTTAAAGTACAATTTCATATAAACTATGGGCTTCAGAGCACTGTTATTTTGAGAATTTTCTTATGCTAAGGAAACAAATGAGGTTTGGTAACAAACCAATTTGTCCAGGGACATGTTCAGAGTGGGGTTATTAAATATAGCAGTAAGATTAAGAGGGAGGAGGGGAGGTACGGGTTAAATGGGGAGAGAGGGAAGTTTGGGAGAAAATGAGGTATGGGCAGGAAGGGGCTTATGGGATTTATGCAAGTGAAACTGGGTAAGGAATCACATTTTGACGTGACCTTGCTAAGGCAGGGTACGTCCATGATGACTTGTAGGTATAACAGGAGAAAAGGTAGGCCCCTGGGCACTGGTGGGTGGCAGTTGGCCTGGGGTATGCATTTATGTATTTTGTGCTTTGAATTTTCAGGCCAGGGGGTACGAGATCTGTAGAGTTTTGTTTCTGAAATGCTTGAGAAGATAGGTGGTTGGGGAAGTTACCTTATCGGAAGTTTTGTTAACAAAAAATGTGTATATGTATGTGTCTATATATATATATATATATATATATATATATATATATATATATATATATATATATATATATATATATATATATATATATATATATATATATATATATATATGGATTTAATTTGATCCAGCGAATTTACATTTTATCAAAACATAAATTCATGAAGTTAATTACGTGAAAGTGCATTTTTTCGAAAATGCACTTTCGTGTAAGAACATAATTAAAAAAATAAAAAAAAAGAGATAGAAATTAAATAAAAACATGCAGTTGGCATGTTAATTTAGTTGTACATCAACGTTTAATGTTGATGTACAACTAAACAAACTATTGCTGAGATTGTGGTACAGTGGGATAAAAGAATATTCCCTTTTCCCCACTGTGGTGTGATCTTGGAGTGAGAATATTAAAGTAGGGATTGTGTGTGGGGGTGCATGGGGGCTTGCCCCTCTGCATAATTGTGTTTTTTTTTTTGGTTTAGGTTTTATACAAATGTGCATTTTCAAATAAGTGAGTTTGGGAATTTAAGTTTCGGCAAAACGTAAATCCACTGGATCAAAGTAGAACCATATATATATATATATATGTATATATGTATATATATATATTTATATATATTTATATATATATATATATATAAATATGGGATCACTACTAAATCCTGAATACTTACAATACTGAAGATTAGAATCCTGAGACCAGATACCCAAAAGACGAGAAGACCGGAAGACCAGAAGTGCAAAATTTAAAATACCGAACACTACACTAAACATACACCACACACATACACATACACACACCTTCACCCAAAACACAAACACACAAACCTAAACTACATAAAATCAGGGGGGCACACTACCCTGCACCCCCCATGTGTGGGGGGCTGTGCTGCCCACACCCCCCTATTTAAATATTATAACTCTAAGGTCGCACTATACAGACAAACACACGAAAACACTACCACACACCTACATTCCCTGCACACACACACACACACACACACACACACACACACACACACACACACACACACACACACACACACACACACACACATCACAGTCACAACACACACTTAAAGACAAACTAAACCCCCTAACCAACACAACCAAAACATAGATATTAACTAATCTCCTGACATCTCCGTACTTAACGATTTTGAAATTCACGCTTCTCGTCTTCCGGTCTTCTCATCTTTCGGGTATCTGTCTGGTCTAGTGATTCCAGTGTTTGGTATTTGGGATTTAGTAGTGATCTCATATATATATATATATATATATATATATATATATATACATATATATAAATATATATATCATAACCTACTTGTTTGGAATAATTAAGAGTTTGGGGTCAGTCCTGCAGTCAGGTTCCATAGCTTTTCAGTTGGAGACGGCTGCTGTAGCTACAAAATTCAAAGATGCAGTCACAGGCAGGAAGCTGTAAAGCTAGTCAGATTTATTAAATGGAATGAAATGTAAGCATTTTCATCCTAATCACAAAGGTTTATCAGGAACTTCATCAGATGTTTGTGACTGGTGGCTTATGTAGCTAGTCAGTGTGTCTATTTTGGGTCTTTTGGCTAGTTAGTGAATTAATGGTCTCCCATTTACCAGTGCACCTTGGTTATCAGGTCTGACTCTTTTTTGGCACTTGGGGGAGTTTAGCTTTGGCATTCTGTGGTGGGGAGTGTTAGTGTGGAATTCCAGCAATCAGGGAGGTTGAGAGAATCGCAAATTCATTTTCACGGGCTTTAGGATCAGGGTGTGAGCCTTGCCTGAGGTAACTCTGGGTCTGTACATGAATGGAGGTTGAGGGGTAGGTGGGGTTACCTGAAGCATGGCACTGCTGGTGTCCTTCGCTGTGAACTGACTGCTGTTTTTATGATAGCAGTGAGGTAGGCTTGATAATAAGTGTCGCATTGCAGGCTAATAGCAGTTGTGGGCCTGCTTCAAAGAAGAAGAAAAAAGGGAAAATAGGTAGGGATTGTGTTCAGTGGTGATACTGCTGACATGCCTTTCTGTTTTCTGTTATTGGTGATTGTACACTACCATGTTTTTGTTGGACAGCTGGCAGGTGAAGTTGCATGGCTATTCGCGGGCTGACTGTGATTGTGTAGCGTCTGCCTCTGCAAGGTGTGGGGTGGGCCAGCAGCATTTCTCTTCACTTATTTAGTCCATCCATGTGGCCAGATGTAGAGGAGGTGATTAATGGCAAGTTAGTGACAGTTAGGAAGAGCAGCAGATATTTGAATTTAAACTTCCGACTTTGTGGAGAATTCAGGTTAGTGAAAGGCCCACTATTCTATCAACATGCTGAGTTTCTGGGGGTGATGTTTGCTGTGGTTTGAGCTGTGGACAACTCATTTTAGTTATGCCTTGGTACAGATTTCTTGTTGTAAGAGGCTGTGAAGTATGGTTGTGTGTGTCTTAATGTTAAGGCTCTGTAAATGCTGACTGTGAATTTGGCGGGTTCCAAGCTTGGGTTGATCATTACTAACAGTAAGGGGATGTTGAGTGCAGTTGCGGAGGGTAATTTGGTGCCCATGTTGGTCCAAATTTCAGGTGGAGATCCAACCTATGTGTAATTCTGAGCGTCAGTTATTGGTGGTTTTTTTTTTTTTTTTTTGCAGGCTTGGTGGGTGCACATGACAGCATGTGTTGCTTTACATGCTGATATGCTGGTATGAGTGACATATGGTGAGAATTCTGTCTCACTGGTGAATACCATGAAACAATATGTATATACATCTAAATACTGTTACTACTGCTAGTGCTTCAAATAAGATATGAGTTCCAGCTCAGCAGTAGTATTTCATGGGCCGTGGGCACTCTCAGTGTAATGGCGAAAGAGGGCGCATGCGTGGTGGATTTTTCTTTTGATAGTCAATGTCCTCCATCATCAGGAAATATGTCATGTGATGGGAGTGATTTTAGTTGGTTTTCAGATGGAGCATGCTTGGTTTGGAGCTGGCCGTTACAGGGATGGGGAGGGTTGTTGAGACGCTTGGGTCAACTGTCATGCTTGTTGGAAATTACAAATATGTTTGCAGTCATTCACATATTTATTTATCAGTAGGGAATGCATGCAATACATTGTAGAATATAAAAAAAGTAGACAGGAATATTGAGAAGTTGTACGACATCTCATAACTGGCCTTGAATTTAGTGCACTTATTCGAGCAGGGTTTTCACATGAGTTTTATCAGATTGGCCATTTTATGTGACAAAAGGGGTGGGGGGGTTTGGAAATGCATTGTTTAATATTTTATGTTGTGTCTTTCGGCTTTTCCCGGTTAGGGGTCGCCACAGCGGAACTCTTGTCTACTAATGATTGGCAGTAGATTTTTACGTGCCGAGTTGCCGGCCCTGACGCACAACCTTCAACGAAGGTATGCCCATTCACGCATGTCTCCACACAGAAGACACTCTAGCTGAGAATAGAACAGGACAATGTCTTACTGTGAGGTGACAATGCTACCGCAGCACCATATTATTTCTTCCCAAATGGTATTGTGCCTTTAAATAAAGAGATAGCTGATTCCTAAGGCTTGTTTATTTTAACTGTTACAATTAAGAATATTGTGGCACTGACTGTAGGTGTTCTGGATTACTGATGTGCTGGATTTTGGCAGTAGGGGAACCACATGGCCTGTTGAGTTATTCTTTTATTTAGTCCTGGATTGCTCTTGTAAGCTAATTCAGGGTTGTGGGGGAGCTGAAGCTAGCCCTGGCTCTTTCGCCCAAATTTGTTATTCGATCCACTAAGGCAGGGTGATGCAGGGGAGTTGGATGTTACCCATAGGGTTTGAGAAGATGTGTGGTTTGTCACAGTTATCTATCCCTGCTGGGAGTGGTCACAATTAAGCTAAGATGGCCTGCGAAAAACTTGCGGTTACCCATCCACTCAGCAAGTTTGCATTTGAACAATGTACGTTGTTTGATGTGTATGGAGAGTCCATTTCAGAGACAGGGCAGTCTCTGGGAGATAAATCTGTCTCCCCAGAAGGTGGTTAATGTCATATATGAGATTTAAGCCTTTCGGGTACTATGCAAGGAGGTAGACTTATGGATATGGAGCATCTCTACTAGAGCAGGGTCTGAGATTGCCTTGTAGCCAGACTAAAGAATTCCTCTATGTCATTCCTTTGACACATTCAGCTGGTGGAAGTGTGGGACAAATTTGTTGTGTATTTGCTAAGGTGGGAAGTGCAACATAGGCATAGGTCAATGACATGAAGGAAGCAGGTTCGGAAATATTCCATGCGATTCATGATAGGGGTTTTAGGCAATGGTAGGAGTTGGGCAGTTGATCAACAGGGCAGGTCCCTGATAGGGCTTAATGTAGTCTTTCAGAAGCATTGGTTAAGTGTTGGCCATGAATTTATACTTTCTTCTTGTTTGTAGGTGGAGAGGCATGGCGCGGACTCCAGCTGATGGCCAGAATAAAGGCATACCGAAAGGTGATGGAGACTATTGTAGTAGATGTATGGTTACTGTAGTGGTACATAAAGAGGCCACAAAAGGCAGTGTGCAGAGTGAGCAATGGTTAGTGGCCTGAAGTGAGCGGAGTTGCAAGGTAATGGCTGCTCCTGGGATGGATGCGCTGGTGGCTGGACTGGAGCACATTGAGGTCACAGGTAATCCCTACTTTTCTGGGTTCATTAAGCCACATTAGAGTACTGCATTTGGGTAGCATGATGAAAAGTGAGGTAGAGGTGGTTTGAGGTGTAGGGTTTAAACTTTGGGGATTGTTAGGATTGTGGGGTTCCCTCAGGAGGAGTTGAGACACAAGTGTAGCAGCATAGGAGGTTATTAGGCTAACTGTGATAGGATCTTACAAGCCAGCCATGTCAACTCTCATGTTCAGATGGGTGGAATCTTTGGGGTGCATTTACAATTACCCATCCAGTTTTGTTGACAGGATACTGGAGTTTGTTCCTAAGACTGTGGTATCTTTGGGGAGCAAATCTGTCTTTCAAGTGGGTATTGGTAATGGTAAATATCAGTTTAGGGCTTTAGAAAGAGTAGCACGAGGATCATGTCACTGGTGTTTGGGTGAATTTGGTAGGTAGGGATGCTGGAAGCATGGTACGTATGTGGGTGTTTTTTGGGGATATTTTGGGAATGGGGTGCTCTGTTGTCTACTGGGGAGCAAGAAGGCTTAAGAAAAGCATGTTTTGGGGGGTTCTTCAGAAATTGGCTATGTTTTAATTACTTACTAGCTACATAGGTAACATGGGGGGATTAAGATTAGTTTTGAGTGTGGTGGTTAGGGTTCTAGTCAGGATCATCATTGGGAATTAGTGCAGGTGTTTAGGAGTTCAAGCAGTCAACACATTAATCAGGATCATAGTATGGTGGTAGTGTTATCTTTCTGGTATCATGGTTGTCGGAGTACTTGTTTGCTGCATACCATAGGTGAGTTTTCAGGAACTACTTCTTGGGGGACTTGGGTAATGGAGCATACTTCTACTGTACAATTTACTAATGCTGTCCAAATTTTGCCCTTAGGTTTTGGGCTATGTTTCATAAAATTTTGATTTTCTGGCAATTGAAGTTAAATCTTTAAGGTCTGAAGTTGTAGAATTCCCTTTAGTAATTCATGCTTCTGCAAGCCTGTTTTGTCTTTTTAAGCTTGTGACAGTAGTATTCGAAATTGTTCCTAACTTGAACCTGGCTCCACTTGTGTTTATGGTTTTCTACAGACTTCTTGGGCTAAGAAGCTGAGTGGTATGTACTGGGTTGTATATTCTGAAACTTAATCTAGGAAAGTGGGGTTAGAGGAAGAACAGCACTAAGATATGCTTAGTGTAGGGGAAGCAGTGTAAGACTGACCAGCAGTCAAGTGGTGGCCATGTCAGGATGATTCATAATTGAGTATTTTTAGGGGAATTGCATTGGTAAGCACAGTGGTGGATATGGGAGCTAGAGAGCATGGGATCTGGGTTATAGATGCAGGTGGTACACCTGTTTTCTGACCTTATACTTTGGGGGAATGATGAGGTTGAATTACAGGCTACTTATAATTGGAAGCGTAATCAGTTTGTATGCAAATGCACATATTTTGATATGTTCATTTTGGGAGAGAGGATTTTCACTTATTTGGGAGCATTGGTGGGCCTTTGGATATGGTAAGGGGAGAATTCATTTATATACTTAAAAAAAAATATTTTGGTCATTCTTATGTCTGTGGGAGGCTACACGAGGCTGCAGTTAAGCTTGGCACAATTGGGATTGCCTGGTTGCTGGTGGATTTGCAAGCTTTACAGCTTGTATGGAACATTTGTAAGGCTGTGATTTGGGAATAATTTGGGAGTTAGAGTTGGAAGGTTAATACAATTGAATGTCTTTTAAATCCTTGTGGTTCAGTTGGTGGTGAGATATGAATTATTTAGCTCATGTGTAATGGTTATGCTGGGTTATAAAGTTATGGTTTGTTACACTGGCTTTAGGAAAGGAATCAGTGGTTTATTTTCATTTGTTTGTGTAACTGGATATTTTGTTAGTTATGTGATAATGTTATGTGTTATAAATACACTTTTTTTTTAAAGTTGCCTCTAAACACATAAGACTAAATGCAGTGAGATGTGTTTATGGCATTAATATTCCTGTGAGGGCAGGGTGTGCTTACGCTGTTCTGGGTTCCAGCTCTAATTATGTTAGAATAGTGAAGGGAAATAATTTTAAATTGGTTATGTAATTACATACTGTTTAATTACACTGGCTTTAGGAAAGGGATCAGTGGTTTATTTTCATTTGTTTGTGTAACTGGATATTTTGTTAGTTATGTGATAGGCTTTAGGAGGAGGTGATATGGATCCTTTTTAGTTAGTGGGGATGGGATACACCGAATGATGCTGGCCTAAGGTATTAATGGTGTGTAGGTTGCTGAAAAGTTATTGGAGAGAGGGGGACAGCCTTGTTAGGCTGGTGGGCAGAAAAGAGGGACAGGTGTGCCCTCTTCTGTTCCCCCTCTGGTTTTGGATGGTTATTCCAATGAATTGGGAAAGGAAGTGAGTATTGAAGGTGGCTAGATAAATAAGCAAGAGGGGTAACGATGCTGCTTATTTGGTTGGATGTTAATTCAATAAGTGGTAAATGAAGTGAGTAACGGGGCGCTGCTTCATAAGTAAAATAAGTGGGATGTGCAATTCAATAAATGGTAAATGAAGTGAGTAGTGGGACGCTGCTTCATAAGTGAGTTGGAGGTATGGACACTGCTTACTGGGTCAGGATGAGCAAGGTCACGCTGTCCTGATTAATTTTTTATGGATGTGGATGTTGGAATTCAATCAGCTATATTGTGTTGTCAGCTGTAATTAATAAATATTCGATAATATAGTTATGTTTATGAAAGTTTAATAAATGTTGTCAAATGTCATTCAGTGTGATGTGTTTTTATTGAAGGGGACCAGGACAAAGAAATATTCATCCATTTTGCATTTTCGTTTATAGATGATGAGAATGCTGCTATTAAGATCATGTTTAAAGGCAAAAGACAACCTTTTGCTTTTGTATTAAACGTGTTCACGTGCATCTTTATGCAAGAAAATACTTTTGTATACTAAAATAAAAGGTTATTTCACATTCATTTATAAATAAACTGTTTTAAAAGTTGCCTCTAAACACATAAGACTAAATGCAGTGAGATGTGTTTATGGCATTAATATTCCTGTGAGGGCAGGGTGTGCTTACGCTGTTCTGGGTTCCAGCTCTAATTATGTTAGATTAGTATAGGGGAAGTAATTGTAAATTGGTTATGTAATTACATACTGTTTAATTAATCATTAGTTTTTTTTTTGTTTTTTTTGCCAAAGTGTTAATTTAACAGTTTGGCAATTGCATAACTAATTTACGATTACTTACCAGATGCTAACCCTGCATAATTAGAGCTGGGATCCACAGTGAGGTAACCACCCCCTGCTCTCTCATGAATATTAATGCCACAAACATGGCTCACTACATTTATTCTTCCACATTCAGAAGCAATATTTACAACTTTGTATTTTTTAAAGGCTGCAAAACAGTTTCCTTTTTGCACAGACAAGCATGAGAACACTTTTTTTGTTTGAAAGAAAAGTGTGTTGCATGCCTATAAACATGATCCTTAAAGACAGTGGGAAAAGAATTAACCCTGGGACACTGATGATAGATTGTAAGCCTCCAAATTCTGATTTAGAACAATATTTATAGTTAGTGAATACGATGATGAGGTCAGGAAAGACAATGTTCCTATTGAGGACATGAATCTATCAGGAGTAGAGGAGAGGTGCCATTCTCCACGTTTCAGAACAACAACAGCATGGGGGAAGTACTGAAGCAGAGTGACAACACCTCAAGGGACAGGATGAACACCCTGGGCATTGTCTGAAGAAATGGGAGTTGTACTCATAAAGGGAATGTGCAGGAGCTATGACCATGAAACAATGTGATTTAGTATCCAACAAGGATAATAAGAAATAGGGAATGAAGCCGGAGATGTGAGGCTATGCAATGAAGATAATGCAAACAACTTGGAAGGAGAAAAGAAAGATTAATTGGAGGTTACTAGCTGATACCTTAACATTTCCACAAAAATTGGGGTATTTATACCTAATCTTGTTTAGATGGTACATCTGTTAATGTGGAACCTCATACTCTGAATTATAAATCTAGTCTGGTTTGTATTTAATTTCTATAATTATGTAGTCTTTCTCAAGTAGTCGAAGTTGACAAAGGATTTCATCCATGCTAAAATATTGGTTCTTCATACATCAGAGGGATAAATTAAATTATGACATGAAGATTTTTTTGAATTCCAGATTATTCATTATATTGGTAGTCACAATTCTTCTTTTTTTTGTCAGATTCACTTGATCATTAAGTGCGGAGCCATTGGTCTTGGACAAGTGATATTTCCAGGATCTCTGTTTCATTTTCAGCTGAATGAGAAGGTAACATAACAGAACTCATTGATGGTATTCACCCTATTTGGAAACAGTTCATCAAGAAACATGTTTCTCAAAGACTCCTCCTAATAATAGCTCATATGACTCTCAAACAGCTAAAACATGGAGGAGACATTGAGGGTGTTTTTCCTGTAACTGCACAGCTGAGAACTCTTTGGATCTGAACATCACATGCAAGCATTAGTGCTCTGATTTGGTAGAGGTACAAGTTATATCAGCTGAATGGATCACCCTAATGCTCTCTGTCACAGATTTATTTAAAATTTGTAAATCTTATTTATAAGAACCTGATAGACAAGTGGCATATGCAAAGACCCCACAGTACTTATCAAGTGACAAAAAGCATGCAATGCATATTTTATTATAGGACTTGGGGAAGGTTGCCATAACATTGCTAATCTTCTAATTGGAGACAGTGAGGGAGACAATTTGCTAAAGGAAGTTTATTAGTTTTCTGCTCATTCCAGTAAACATACAATTGTAATTTTACTAATATTAACAAATAGGGATTTGTGCTAATCATTCTTCCAGATGTTTGGTTTACTTTTTTGCAGCCTGTCCTTTGCTAATAACATATTGTAATAGTGTGCTGTCTTTTGGGATGTATAATGGTTCTCATCTGACTCCTTTATCAGGTGGAAGCCATACCCAGAAGTGGCCTACCTGTGATCAGCTTGCACTGGTTATGTTGTATAAGGTACTTATGTAAGAGACATGTCATGCTGAGTGGAATAGAATAAGTTCATTAGTGAATAAAGTATCATTGTTTGACAAGAAGAATCTAAGTGGAGATGTGGCAATCATTTTGCTGGTGCCAAGCTTATTGTTGAGTTTTAGACTCTGTAATTTGTGAACTGACATGATGGGTGGTGGTTTGTCTTAGCCTCTGCCTCACTGCAAGACCTTACAGGTCATTAGACAATGGGCAAACTGTACATCAGCACCCTGAATGGAGAAAGAACATTCTCCAGCAGGGTATTAATGTACAAGTAATGCCCACTGAAAAACAAATCCACCACGTCACAGCAGGATATCAAGCTGCTGTGAAGCTTGTACTGAAAAACTAATGAATGCTATTACTTTACACTCGCTAGGCAGTGCTTTTGCTGTTTAGTGAGTGTAAAAAAAAAATAAACACAAAAAAGTGTATGTGTGTGTGCATTCATCTGTATGACTGTGTTCATGCTTCTATCTGCTTGTGTGAGAGAATGTGTGTATAAAACCAGAGGAGACTGTGTGTGTGTGTGTGTGTGTGTGTGTGTGTGTGTGTGTGTGTGTGTGTGTGTGTGTGTGTGTGTGTGTGTGTGTGTGTGTGTGTGTGTGTGTGTGTGTGAGTGTGTGTGTGTGAGAGAGAGAGAGAGAGAGTGATCTTCTGTGAGTGAATGCTTGTATGAAAGCAGAGGAGACCTTATGTATGAGAAATCGAGAGAGGGAGGCAGTCTTGTGTGAGTGAATGAGTGTATGAAAGCAAAGAAAACTGTGTGTGTGTTTTTGTGTGTGACATCGAGAGAATGTGAGAGCAATCTTGTGTGAATGAATCCATGTAGGAAAGAAGGAAAGACTGTGTACATGTGAGAGAGATCAAGAGAGAGTGAAAGCGATCTTGAGTGACTGAATGCATGTATGAAAGCAAAGGAGACTGCGTGTGTGAGATGAAGAGAGAGACAGAGAAACAGCAGTTTTGTGTGCATTGCTCTCAACTGTCCAAATTTTCACAAAATGTACACACTTCTGCCTCATATTTTTTGCCTGTTCCTCATAGAATTTGTGGTTTTCTGAAGTCTTGTGGCAAATCAGTGAGGAGTGAATTTACTAAATAATTGCAGGCACTGAGTTTCAGGCTTTATATAGGTTCATAGGTTCATACTAGGCTATCTGCCCTAGGGCATTTATAAGCCTAGCCAGAGTGTGTTTGGCTTTTGCCACCCATTTTAAATGAATTTTGCTATGCCTTTTTTCGAGGTTAGTATAATGTGCCTCTGTCTAACAGTGACACAGAAGTGATACCCGGGGTAAACCTACGATCTCCCATCCACTCATCAAGATTCCCCTTGAAGAGAGTCAATGAGGGACTCTGCCTAACCTGGACTGGGATTTTATTCCAGAGTGAAGGGAGCCTCTGGGTTATGAATCTGTCCCCCCAGCATGTCCTATTTATTTCAGTGTTGAGGTTCAAGTCTCTCGAGTGCGTAGCTCGATGGGATTTGGATTTTCTGAGGTGCAGCATGTCCATTAATTCCAGGTTGGACATGGCTTTATACGTCAGGCACAGATTGCCTCTGAGCAGGCGGTATGCCACTGAGTAGAGCTGGAGTTTCTTTAACCGGGCAGCATATGGCATCTGTTTGAGCCCTTTGATCCTCTTGGTGAGGTACTTTTGGGGTCTTTCCAGTTGCTGCAGGTGTCTGGTAAGGTACATCCCAAAAGGAGCATTGTACTCAATTATGGGCCTGATGAGGGATGAGTAAAGAGGCACGATGACCTCCCCTGATCTAGATGTGAATCCCTTCATGATTAGGTGGGCTATATAAAATGTTTTTCTAACCACTTTGGCCACGTGGTTTTCAAATGAGAGATTGCTATCAACTTGGGTCCCCAGATCCCTAATTACTTCTTCCGTAATTAATGGATTACCACCTATGTGGTAATTTGTGGGCACTTTGTTTTTGCCAAAGGGGATGACTATACACTTTTTGGCGTTTAGCTTGAGGCCATGGCTCTGGCACCAGTTGTCTGTTTCTATGAGGCCCTTTTGTAGGATGCTTGTGTCGGCTGGAGAGTCGATTATGGCGCCTAGTTTGCAGTCATCTGCGAACTTGGTCAGCCACAGTCCTTCCGTGTTGGCCTGTACCTCCGATAAATATATACCGAACAAGAGAGGTCCCAGGACTGAGCCTTGTGGGACGCCACTTGTAACTAGTTTGGAGTCTGACATGGCTCCAGCAATTCTAACCGGTTTACTATTGAAAATGCGAATGGCACTTGGGCGACAGTCGGATAGTCGAACGTATAAGGTCGTAAACAAGGATGTCAAAGACAAAATAATCAATCTAGGAACGGTTTTAACATGGGTCGAGGTAGGTGTTCAGTATTATTCCCTACTACAAACATCTTCCCTACCTCGACCCATGTTAAAACCGTTCCTAGATTGATTATTTTGTCTTCGACATCCTTGTTTATGACCTTATACGTTCGACTATCCGACTGTCGCCCAAGTGCCGTTCGCATTTTCAATAGTAAACCATGCTAACCATGTGGGTTCTGTCCTTGAGCCAGTTTGCAACCCATCTAGTGACATAGGGGTTTATATTTAAGCTGGTGAGCTTATCTATAATGCCCGAGTGGGGTATTGTATCGAAGGCTTTTGCGAGGTCCAGGTAGGCTGTGTGGAGCACCTTCCCCTCATCAATGGCCTTGGTGACTGTTTCAAATAAATTGACCAGGTTTAAGAGGCAGGATCTGCCCTTAACAAAGCCAAACTGGGTAGGATCCAGTGTCTGTAGGTCCCCAATATCTTTATTTATGAGGTCCATGATGATCCTTTCCATAGATTTGCAGACCAAGCTAGTCAGGCTTATGGGGCGATAGTTTCCAGGATCCGTTGAGGCACCACCTTTGTGGAGAGGGACCACTGTTGCTGTACTCCACTCTTTGAGTACATATCCTGTAGTAAGGCTGAGATTGAACAGTAGTTTTATGTTTGGGTTTAGCTCTTCTTGGAGTTCATGTGGGTCGCAGCCCGGGACACCGTCTGGTCCTACTGATGCTGTGTTTTTTGTTTTGGAGAGGGTGGCTCTTACCTGAGCATCTGAGATGTCAGGGGGGCAGCACTCTGCTGGGATAGATATTTGCCCTTTTGGTGGGGGGGGTTGCACTGAACCTGTCAGCTAGGATGTTGGCAATGTCTGTGGGTTTGGTGTATTTTTTGTCATTTTGGACTAATTCTGAGCATATCTTGGAATTCCCACCCAGGTTCCTAACATAACTAAAGAAAGCCTTGTGATTATCCTTAGTGTCCTGTGCAATTTTTCTCTCGAAGCTGGCCTTAGACGATTTTATGAGTGCCCGTAGTTTTTTGCTAATACTGATCAGAAATGCCTTCCCTTTTTGGGATTTTGCTCTATCATGTAGTAACTTCTTCTATTGTATAGTTTGTTTATGGCTGGGGTCCACCAGACAGGATGCCTGCCTTTGGAGGATTGGGTCTTGGTTTTATTTGGGATTGCATGATCCATGCATTCCTGAAAGTGTTCATAGAATGTGTTTATAAAGGATTCTGCGGTCTAGGCCATATTTTCCACAGGCCCAGGGGCTTTGAAGGATTCCACCTCGGTTTTGAGGAGTGTGAAATTTGCTTTAGAGAAGTTTTTCACTGTAGTTTTCTGGGCAGGGGGTGGGGTCGGGATGTGAATATCCAGTGAGATTAGTTTATGGTCTGATCTTACCAGTGAGGGATACACTTTTGGTCTGGAGCATAGAGCCCCCATGTTGGTGATGATCAGGTCCGGTATATTTTCCCCTCTTGTGGGAGTGGTAACAAGTTGTTCCATAGTATTTGAGTTTATAAATTCTAGGAACCTTTGGGCTAGGGTGTAGGAGCTAGAGTAATACTTCCAGTCTATGTTTGGGTAGTTGAAGTCACCCAATATAATGGTGTTTGGAGAGTCCTTCATATTTTCCAGTGTTCTCAGGAAGGCCGAGTGGGGTTCCTGGGTTTGGGAGGGTGGTCTGTAGCAGGCTATAAACTGGAAGGCAGTTTTACCCACTGTTAGTTGCACACGGATAGTCTCTGATGCTTTGTGCTGTGCCACCAACCTGGAGGTGTGGGTATCTTTGACGAATATTGATACTCCCCCTCCTTTTGTGGTTCGGTCCAAGTTTTGGGGCTGAAAAGCATGGTATGAAGTATAACCTGGTAGTGCTGGGGTGCTCTTGGGAGCCTTGAACCAGGTTTCTGTTACTGCACAGATATTGATGTTCTCCATGATAAGGAGAGTTTCCAGTGCGTGCATCTTGAGGTTTAGACTTCTGGCGTTGAGTAGCATTACTTTTAGTTTCTTATCCCTTGTGATACCTATGGAGGTGGGTTTGTCTTTTCAGCCTTGTCTAAAAAAGGCACTATGGGGGTGGCAAGAGCCTTTGCCAATATCCGAAAGCCCAGGGGTAACAGGTGCAAGCCGTCCCTAGTGAAGCATCGTGGCTTGTCGAGCATGTCATCCCAGGCTGACAGGCATTGGATCCCTTTTGAATGACACCAATACTTAAGCCAATTGTTGAAATTGATAATCTTGTCTTCATATTGTGGCATCATTCTTGGTGAGGGTAAGATGCTACTCAAGGTCAGGGTCATACCGGCCTGGGCTACATGCTCAGAGAGCTTCTCTATGTCTCTTTTCATGTAGTCCAGGGAGGTATGTCTCAGATCATTCACACCAGCATGGACAATGACTGAGTCATATTTGTACTTGCCTTGGAGTGACCTGAGTACATGTGTTATGTGGCGGATACTAGCACCCAACAGGCAGCTCACCGTGACCTTCTCCTTGTTCAGCCTGGTGAGCGGGACATCAGTGTGCCTGATGATAGAGTCACCTATTACAAGTGTATCAGGTGTGTTGTTTAGCCTTAAGGGCTGTGACTGTTTGGCACACTGGCTTTGTGACGTATGTGCTGCACGTGTTTTGTTTTGGGGTTGCGGTTGCTTAGGTGTCTGCTTTGGAGGTCTCTGCTGCTTAGGCAGATTTTTATTTAGAGCCTCTGAGTATGTTTTTGTGTTTTATGTGTTTGGTTTGCTGTCATGGTAGGTCTATGTGAGACTGGAATTGTAGTGATGTGGTTTCCTTCTCCTCCTGACTGGTTACGCCAGTACTGAGTTGAGAGAGCTTAGCCTCCAGTTTGGCTATATGGTTGCATCTCTCACATGTGTTGGAATTTGTTGGGAGGAGGAGAGGGTTGTCTGTGTACATGAGGCAGTTGTAACATTGCCTTAAGATTCCCAGATTCACCAGCTGGACCGGAGAGGAGATTGACAACTGACCTTTGGACATGCTAGAATAGTATTGGGAATTCCTTTATAATTGAAAAAAAGGGCAATGGAGAACAAGGTACTCAAGGGGAGTTTGTGAGGGTGTAGTGCTTTTAATTTTTTAGTGCTGACTTATATAATTGCTTTAGTGAGCAAGTGCCAGGCTTTAGAGTAGGAATAGGGTGTTTATTATGAGAACTAGATCAGTTCTAAGGGAAAAAGTGAAGAGCAGACTTTGTGGAGCTGAGAATGGTTTAAACCCAATTAAGCGGAGATGCCAGATGCTGCGCTATGCTCAAAATTGCGCAAAGCCGCGCCAAAGCAGGTTTTATACAGGGGGACTTGAAAGAGCTAGAAATTGGCCCAAAATGGCCAATAGACTACCAGATTCTTGTGCTGGGAACACTCCTCCAGGGATAGATAGGCAGCTCTAAGCTCCTCACTGGCACTGGTGAACTAAGAAGCCTCCCTTTATCCAAGAAAGGAAATGGGCAACACAGGAACTTTCCAAAAGTCCAGAATACAGCAAAGCCTGCATTTGGACTACTCTAGGTCAGGAAAGATGGGAAAAAAGGATCATTTTTTTGTTTTTTGTCTTTTTTGCAACAAACAGCAGGAAAATGCAATAAATATGTAACACAGGCTAGCGCACTTGAGTGTGTAGCCTCAACAGGTATATAACAAACAGGACAAACTTTAAAAGTGCAGGTGCAAAAACAACTTTAAACAGTTTAAAACAGTTCAAGAAGCAGAAATACTTGCAGTTTAGCTAGATCGGACAGTCACCCAGGTAGTAGCAGGAAAAAAAAACAGTTTTATCAGGTTAGCAGTCACTCATTTAGCCTCTCTGCTGCTAGCACCACACTGCAGGACCACAAGGATCTTGGCTGAGTAGTAACAAGCGCAAAAACCAAGCCAAAGTGGGTTTTATACAGGGGGACTTGAAAGAGCTAGAAATTGGCCCAAAACGGCCAATAGACTACCAGATTCTTGTGCTGGGAATGCTCCTCCAGGGATAGATAGGCTGCTCTAAGCTCCCCACTGCCACTGGTGAACAAAAAAGCCTCCCTTTATCCAAGATCTTTCAGAAATGTATTGTAATACAAGACCTTTTATTCTAGCAATTTTTCTGAGTTTATTAGAGCAATATTTAAAATGTGTCCCTGTTTTTGTGGCTTTGTCCCCCATTATTTTTGCATTTGTCAAGGTTTTTTTGTGCTAAGAGGTTGAGAGTTATGCTTGTATGAGTGAATACCAGTATGGAACCAGAGGAGACTGCGTGTGTATACATATATGTGTGAAATCTGAAGAGACTGTTTATGAGAGAGAGAGAATGGGCTTTCTGCAAAATTGTTTTACTTACTTTTTATTTTTTAAGTACTATATTATTTTTTATATATTTTTATGTGAAATGCTTCCTCCAGCATCATTAACATATACTACATAATATTTGACACATTAGGTGGAGGAGCTATTTTACACCAAAAGTGTATAAAAATAATACAGTATTTAAAAAAAAGTAAGTAAAAAAATAATTTTAGAGAGAGCCCATTTTCTAAGCACAATAATGTCTGTTGATGTGTAAGGCCCCTGCCACCCTTGGCAGGCATTAATTACACATTAACATACACCTTCTGTGGTATTATTGCTTACTTTTAGAATTGTCCTGTTTGCAGGGGTTTGATGGTTACATGAACTCAGTAGTGTACAAGTCTGTTTCTCAGGTTAGTAATATGGCTGATCCTATGTGTTACATAATGTATATCACTGTTGGGCGTTGAGAAATTTAAGAGTATAGAAAACATTTTTCTCAAAATTAAATTTTGTTTAATGCCTAGGCCTTCTAGCACTTGATTTAATTTATATCATGAACAATATAAAAGAATGATGAACAAGGGCACCTGAACTATAAATCAAGGGAGGATGAGCACCCTCCCACTTTTACAACTGCAAGTTGACAGTAACTTCTCCTTTAAGGATGATCTTGCGTGCGTTGCATGCACACACACCAAGGATGTAAATACATTTCACATTCGCAAACAGAATTTAAGCTAGCAGCTCCATCAAGAGAGAAGGTAAGATGTGCATGTGTGGGTGTTCGGTTGAGAAAGAAGGTAAATGTGTGTGTGTGTGTGTGTGTGTGTGTGTGTGTGTGTGTGTGTGTGTGTGTGTGTGTGTGTGTGTGTGTGTGTGTGTGTGTGTGTGTGTGTGTGTGCGTGTTTAATGTAACCTCTTCCTGAAAACATAAATACATTATAATAACTCACTGAATACGTGAAGTATCTCAAGGTATATGTCATTGTGCAGATATAGTACTTTACACTGCCAACATTAGTTACACAATGAAACGAACATGGAACTTTTTTAGATCTTAAAAAGTGTTTCCTAGTGAGTTAGGTTAAGGCTTGCACAGTGAATTAATTTAAGATGGAATGGGGCAGGTGGACTGGGGTCATAATTTAAATGTTGTTCTACAGCACATCTCCTTAAGAGAAGCTTTAAGTCATACCTCCCTGATGAGTCTCATGTGAGATCTTTGCAATCTCTGGTCTAATTTGCAGATTATATATTTGTAAAGATTTTATTGCTAGTAAAAAAATCACAAGTTATGTGTTTTCTTCTACAATGTATGGGCATGGATTTTCTCTGTTAGCTTGATTAATAGATTAATACTGTATGCTGTTATTGCAGTTTATTAGGCCTTGTTATAGACTTACAAGATCCTCCAATAACAGGGACATTTTTATTTGAATATTTGCATTTGGAGAATTAAAACTTCAATGAAAACTTGCAGTCTCTGTAGCACTGGCTAACGTGCAGTATAAGCTTGAAAAAAGTTAAATTGTGCATGTGACTCCTGTTTAACAATTTTGATATACATGTATCTATAGGATGATACCCTGATCAAGTGCTCTTGTTCGGAATGTTAGCTGCAGATCCCATGCAGCAGATAAAATTACATTACATTTCAGTTTTGTTATTAATTGTGGCTTGCTGCTCTGAAACACAGTGTATCCACTTTAGACTAGCATAAATTCACACCTATGTACTTTTTAAGTTGTGGTTGTTCTTAGAATACTCAGTTTATTTTTTCTCATTTGGAACATACTGCTACCTAGTTTTAATTACAGCATTTTTCACATTCCTCTCTGCTTGATTCTATTTACTAGTACTTTGTATTATTTCACCAAGATTTTTATGTTTTTAATTACTTTTCCTGTTCTTATTTCAACATTGAAAAAGAACCCGAGGAAACAGGCAGTAATACCCATAAAGACCACTTTATTTAAATAAAGTGGCCCTTAATGGTATTACTGATGGTTTACTATCAATATGTCAAATGGTAAAATAATTTCCGTTCGACATATCGAAAATAGATCTTGAAAGTCAAAATACAGAACAACTCACAATTTTGAATCAGCTAAAATAATTCAGCACATTCAACACTGTTTCCGAAAACATCATGTGATGTCCGTATGGGAGCTCACGTAAAGTAAACTCCTACACCTAACATCACGTTTTTGCAGGGGGGCTAGCCCCCCCTGCACCCCCACACCCCCTGGTAACTATATATTCCAAGTACGAGATCGCAATAAAGTGAGGAAAAGGATGAATTTCCCTAACCACACTGTACTGCGATCTCTGTACACTTCTTCGAATTTATATTAGTGAATGCACAGTGCATTCACTAATATAAACTTTCATATATTGAGATGTTCAGCCAGATGAAAATTTGAACATCTGTGTTCCTAATTTTCCATCTGTGTGCATCTCACCTTGAGATTATAATTGTAAACCATTACTGCCTGTTTCCTTGGGTTCTTTGTGGTTTTGTCTTTTTGGAGGCTTATTTAAACATCGTCTTCTTCATCAAGCTTTTTTCCCAGAACTTTCCTAAAAATGGGCAGTAGATTTCAGGCTATCCCAATCAACAAACTGAAAATAAATGAATAAAACAAAAGAAAACTTAGATTTTAAGCTGAGAGAGATCATATGACTGCTTTAAATGTCCTATTAAATTCTCAGCATCATTTCTGAAACCATAAGTTACTTATGACTATTTCAAGTGAAAAGCAAGCCCTTTAAGCACACATATTGCAAGACTGGTGTGCCCCAGGCATACAAAAAACAGTTCAGATATAGTATTGTGTCTTCTTAAGTCCTTATTCTGCTTTGCCCCTTTGCTATCTGCCACACCCTCTTCCTCATTATCAGCGTAAATTCCTTCATGCCAGTTCATAGGTTCATAGGTAGGTACTAAGCTATCTGCCTGAGGGCATTTATAAGCCTAGCCAGAGTGTGTCGGCTTTCACTGCTCAATTGATTAACTAACTGATCCTCTGTCAAGCAGAGCCAATGAAGTGATCCCAGGGGTGTATTTTCTGTTACCCATCCACTCATCAAGGGTTCTCTTGAAGAGTGTTAGTGAGGGGCTCTGCCCAATGTAATTTGGAATTTTGTTCCAAAGCATGGGGAGTCTCTGTGACAGGAATCTATCCCTCCAGCATGTTCCATTTATTGTTGTGGCACGGTTTAGCTCACTAGACCGCGTGGCTCGCAGTGACTTGGATTTCTTTAGATGGAGCATGTCCATCAATTCTGAGTTGGACATGGCTTTGTAAGTCAGGCAGAGATCACCTCTGAGTAAGCGATATGCCACTGAGTACAGCCGGAGTTTTTTCAGTCGGGCTGCATAGGACATATGTTCGAGGCCAGTAATCCTCTTGGTGAGGTACTTTTGTGGTCTTTCCAGCTGTTGGAAGTGGCTTGTGAGGTACATCCCAAATGGGGCATAGTTCTCTATGATGGGTCTAATGAGTGACAAGTAGAGGGGCACTATAACCTCTTTATTTCTAGATGTGAATCCTTTAGTAATTAGGTGGGCCACATAGAAGGATTTCCTAACTACTTTGGCAATACGATTGTCAAAGGAGAGATTACTATCTATCTGGGTCCCCAGATCTCTTATTACCTCTTCTTTATTAAGGGGGCTGCCATCTATGTAGTAATTTGTGGGTGTTTTTTTTTTCCCAAACGGGATGACTATGCATATTTTGGCATTTAGCTTGAGGCCATGACTTTGACACTAGGTGTCCATGTCAATAAGGCTCTTTTGGAGGATGGCCATGTCAGCCAGAGAGTCAATTATGGCTCCCAGTTTGCAGTCATCGGCGAACTTGGTTACCCATAGTCCTCCTGTGTTTGCCAGTACTTCTGAGAAGTATATGCCGAACAGTAGAGGTCCCAGGACCAAGCCTTGTGGGACACCACTTGTGACTGGTTTAGAGTCAGACCTGGAGCCCACTATTCTTACCGTGTGAGTTCTGTCTGTAAGCCAGTTGGCAACCTATCTCGTGATGTAGGGGTTTATGTTCAGGCTGGTGAGTTATTCTGTAATATCCGAGTGGGGAATGGTGTCAAAAGCCTTGGCGAGGTCAAGGTAGGCTGTGTGAACCACCTTTCCCTCGTCTCTGACCTTGGTGACTTTCTCGTAGAAGTCAACCAAGTTTAGTAGGCATGATCTGCCCTTAACAAAGCCGAACTGGGTCGAGTCAAGTGTTTGGAGGTTCCCAATGTCTTTGTTAGTGAGTTCCATGATGATGCGTTCCATAGCCTTGCAGACCAGGCTAGTCAGGCTTATGGGGCAATAGTTACCAGGGTCAGTTGTGGCCCCTCCTTTATGGAGAGGAATAACCGTTGCTGTTCACCATTCTATGGGCACATAGCCTGTGGAGAGGCTGAGGATGAACAGCGTGTTTAGGTGGGGGGTTAGTTTGTTCTGTAGTTCGGGAAAGACGCAGCCTGGGACACCATCTGGTCCCACTGACACTGTGTTTTAGGCTTTTGAAAGGACTGTTTTCACCTGTGCATCTGTGATTTTTGGGACACTACACTTTTCTGGCATTGTCGTGGGCCCTTTTGGAGGTGAGAAGGGGGTGAAGTTTGCACTGAATCTATCTGCCAGGATGTTGGCAATATCAGTAGGTTTATTATATTTTGTGCTATTTTGCACTAGTTCAGTGCATGTCTGCGAGTTGCCACTTAGATTCTTAACATAGCTAAAGAAGGCTTTTGTGGTTATCTTTTGAATCCTTAGCTATTTTTCTTTCAAAGTTAGCCTTGGATGATTTCATGAGGGACCTTAGTTTCTTACTGACACTGATCAGGGATGTCTTTCCTTCTTGGGATTTGCTTTTTTTCTGAACTAGTTTCCTCCAGCTATTGTATAGCTAAATGCCACATCCCTTACATAGGTACTGCAGTCTGCCCAATTATCTAAGGTATGATCACAGTTATTCTCACTTGGACTAATATACGATTATCAGCCATGTGATGGGGATGACCAATTAGAAAATGTTAATTCAAGCACCAAAAGGGAAAATGGCTAAGCTTAAAATGTCCTACAAGTGAACCTATATTGAGGGAGTAAATATTTTTAAAATATTCCCTTTTTAGATGACTAACTGCCCCTCTCACCCTCTGCCCCCTCAAGCATTCAACAGCTTCTAGCACCTCTGATGATGAAGAAGGAAACGCTAACCTTATAATTGTTTGGGATGAGATTATAGTTAGGGCTCAGTTTATACTACTATAGAGATGGTCCAAATGGAGAGATGATAAATCAGCAAAAGGAGATAAGTATTGCTGGAATCGAATTTGTCCTCAGGTCTTGGCAAGTACCTTCATGAGGTGGACCCTTTTTTCACAAAATCTCAACATGATGACACTAATATATAGACTGCATTTTATATAACATATATCATGGACAGAAGTAAGTTAAAAAATAAAAAGAATAGCTGGGTGCACAAGTCCTAGGATAAAAAAGTGCCCAATCCTGGTAGGCGCACTGGTGCCAGAACTGGAAAAATGAAAAAGTGACAGTGTAGAATCCTTAAGACACAGAAACATTTCTACAACGAAGCTAGGTAAGGCACAGGGGGAGGGTGCCCCCCTTTTGTAGAAGGAGGTAGCAGTCCAGAAAAATCACAAAAACTGATAGGCCAAAAAAGAGCCATACAGACAATAGTATGGACTATTGAGAATTAGAAAGAAATTATGTATTTTTACTATTATGCAAAAAGCCCAGAATTTCCAGACAAAAGATATAGATAAAGATTAAGAGTGAAATTAGAGGAAAGAAAAATACTTCCACAAGAAAAACTGTCAGAAGTGTCAAATAAAAATTTTTGTTCACTAATACAACAGATTCATGGAAAAACACTATATAGACCAAGAAACCTTGTGCCATTTGGAAAAATAAGCAACTGAGGAGGTGCAAAAATTTAAAGAACAAAACTTAGAGACATTCAAAGGGCATACAAAAGAAATATGGATATAAGTAAGAAAGAGAGATCTGATATGGTCTACTATTTATGCAAAGGAGAAAAGCCAAATTAATCAGCACAAAAAAGGTAGCCCCAAAGATATTCAAAGAGAAATACAGGCAAAGCCATCCAGATATGGACAATTTAACAATAAAAATATATATGATCACAAAGAGGGAATCTACAAGGGATGATTAGTCAAGTAAAAGTTAAAAAAGTTATGGAATATCTGTCAAGTGAAGGATTTAGAGTAGAAAGTACAACACAGGTCATATCACAGCATGATGGAACAACTAGTCCCCAAAGTAAGGAGAAAGCAGAGGAGCAGGAGACATCTGAAGGGGAAACATAGACATGGGAAAGAAAGAGATTTAATATGGTGCAATATTTATGCAAAGGTGAAAGCAAAACTAATCAATACAAAAAGAGCATCACCAAAGATATTTGAAGAGAAATACAGGAAAACAGATCTGGATATGGAACATTTCACAATAAAAAAAATAAGAAAACAAAGAGGAAAAGTAGAAAAGAGGATTAATAATGGAAAAGTTAAAGAAATAGAAAGTGAAGTTACGGGTTACCTGCAAAGTAAAGGATTTAGTGTAGAAAATGTAGCTCAGATGGCAATAACACAGGATACAGGAATAGACACCCAACTTAAGGAGAAACCAGTGGAGCAGTAAGCATCGAATCAGTTGACATATGAAGATACTTTGGAACCTCGCATATGAAATTAGTTCAAGGGTTCAGTTGGAGCTGCACAAGAGAAAGAATAGGAAATGTCATGGAATGATAGGCTTGTGAAAGAGCAATGGATGATATAGGGTGAACCTGAAGAGAACATGGCACAGGAAGAAGCTCTGGAACTTTTTATAGAATGTCCACAGGAAATGGCAAAAAAAGAATGTGCCCTCAGTTTAAAAGAAAATGATCTAAGAGAAGAGTTGCTTGATTATTAGAGTTGGATAGACATATTAAGATATATGAAAGAAATAGACTGCAAAAGGTCAATAAACCCCCCAAATTAGAAGTTTGATAAAACAAATGAACAAAGTAATTAGGACTGTCCTTAGAGATTCATGCGATATAACAGAAGTAAATATGATACATTACTGTGCGGCCAAATTAATAACAGATAAAGTCCTACCAAAAGAACACAGGGTAGTAATGGAAAGGAAGGGAGAAATCCAGTGCCATCATGGAAGTATCAAACAGAGAAATCTATAAAGCAATTAAGACAAGAAGTGCCACTCTTAGAAGAGTATAGAAGAGGGAACAGATCAACAAACATATTCAGAAAGATAGACATGATGAAAGCAATGTGCAATATTATAATGTAACAGGAGTTTTCATGCAAATGCTAAATTAAAAATATCAGCACTGGCAGAAAAACTTAGAAGATGTACAGATAAATATAAAAGAAAAGTACAAAATAAGCAATTTATTGATGACCCCAAAAAGTTTTATAAAGAATTGGGAAACAAGGTAAAAGGAATTGAAAGCCCATCAAAAAAGAAAAAATAGATACATTTTGGAAAAATATTTATGAAGATCCTGTTGAACATAACAAAGATGCTACATGG